>NC_085841.1:365377251-365702251 GCF_035594765.1 Anolis carolinensis
CTAATGATATATGAGAAGCAATTCTCTACTATTAAAGGGACGACCACCCATGCTTTCCCCTCTCAATGTGATGAGGTGGAAAGTCTTATAAAGTTTGAAAAAACTCCCAGTCCAATCTCCTTCTGCCATGTAGAAAGGCTCAACCCAACAGGTGTCCATCCAGCCTGTATTTAAAAACTTCCAGAGAAGTGGGCTCCACGGCACTCCAAGGCAGACGCAGAGCCCACTCTCAACCAGCTCTTTCCACCCAGAGGTTTTCCCCAGTGTTTAGGTGGAATCTCTTTTCTTGTATCGTACATCCATGGCTCCATTGTGTCCTGGTCTCTGGAGCAGCAGAAAACAAGCCATCTCTCTCCTCAATATAGCATCCTTTCAAATATTTAAACATAGAGGAGAAATGTTCAGTTCGTTGCATTAGAGCTTATGTTTCTTTCTAATCTCTGCTGAATATGATTCAGATGCTGTTTTGCAAATGTGAGGTTGCATGCTTAGTCGAAATGCTTTCCTCAAAAGATTTCATCGTTCCCAATGTCTCTTTCCGCGCTTCTGCTCGGTGAGTGCACAAACATGTGTGCAAAGGGTTCTCATTTCCCACTGAAAGGGAAGAACAAAAAGATGATCCCAATTATTGCTTTACTTTTGATCTTCTTCCTCCCAGCTCAATCATTTTTCTTTTGCAATTCTCAGTTGTGTGTATTGAAAATTCTGAGTGCATCTACCCTGGAGAATTGATAAAATTTGACATCACTTGAACCGCCGTGGCTCAAATGCTATGGAATTCTAGGCGTTGGTTTTTGAAGAGGCCCCAGCACTGTTTGGCAGAGAAGGCTAAAGACTTTGCAAAGCTAAAACTCCAAGGATTCATACACATTGCATTAATTCCACGATATGGATGCACCCATAATTGCTCATGCTGAGGCATGAGGTTTTGGTTGCTTTGTTTTTGGCACGGATCAATTCGTCAGTCACTCAGCCACCTTTTCTGCTCTTGGTAGCATCATCTGCTTGGGGCACTTTTGGCTTTCTGATATTACAATGGGGAGTTTGAGCATAAGAAGGAGTCTTTTTGAATTGTTTCATGACCTTAGTGTGTGTGTCTAGGGAAGGAATCTGTGGGCAGCAGAGAGTGTGATAAATTGCAAAAGGCATACATTTGCAGGTGGAAAGAGACAACGTTTCACTGAAGACGAATCCACGGATCGCTGGATTTCTGCATGTGCGCCGAAGCCCTGTGAGCAAAGGATAACAATCGCTTTAAACATTTCAGCAAATATATCTTGCAGGAGGAGTCACTAGTTGGGAAGGTTGCCAACTGAGAGAAGGTGGTTTCTGGCAAGGAATCATTCACTGTGAATACAGATGCAGCAGTTGTTAAAATAAATCAATTTGGAATACTATCATTCCTGGAACTCTCAGGTAAAGGTTTCCCCTTGAGATTAAGTCTAGTTGAGACCAAATCTGCAGGGTGATGCTCATCTCCATTTCTAAGCTGAAGAGCCGGCGTTGTCTGTAGACGCCTCCTAGGTCATGTGGCCGGCATGACTGCATGGAGCACTGTTACCTTCCCACCGGAGCGGTACTTATTGATATAATCACATTTGCATATTTTCAAATTGCTAGGTTGGCAGAAGCTGGGGCTAACAGTGGGAGCTCACCCTGCTCCCTAGATCCAAACCACTGACCTTTCAGTCAGCAAGACTGATTGGAAGTGGCCTCTGTAGATATGTCCAAAAGTCCTATGTCAAAAGTGACATACCTTAGAAGACTTGATCCATAGGGCAATAACTACCAGAGTTTCCTAAAAGTTTTGGATTCATCTTTCAGAAGCCTTGGCCACTTTGGCTAACAGGAAGAGATTGTGGAATTGAGAGTCCAAGCTGTGAGGACTATAGGGGATTGTTGCTCCTTAGCTCACGAAAGGACATTACAAGGAAAATGTCTCCAGAAGTGCTGCTGTTTTCTTCCTTTTTCCAGTTTGGAGTGACGGGTTTGTAGATTAAATACATAATGGTGCCAGCTACCCATTGCCCACTTGCGACACACAACTAATTAGTAATTTAAAAGTGGGTAATGTTTCCCCCTTCTATATTAATCATCGGAATCATTCCCCAGATTAGCAAAGTGCCTCTTGGTTTCCACAATATCTCCTTTGGACTTGTACTTTTTTTAAAAACCCTAAATTCACGGAGCTTTCCATGCTGCAGGGACGTCCTTTTTTCAATTATCCAAGGCTACTCTATATTTATTTGCCTCGCTCTCGTGGTGTAACAAGTTGTTTGGAGTCCATCCAGTGATATTGTAAAGTTAATGAATTTCTTAGCAGCGCTTTTTAAAATGCCGCCTTCAGAAAGCGCTGCTGAGTGCAAAATTAATTGGCGGTGCTCGGTCAATGCAGGAGTCAGCAATTGCATGTGTTTGTAGACATTTTTCACTCTATGAAGCTATTTCTGCATCGTATTGTCAGTCCCCAGGAGGCAACTTGAGAAGAATGGGCAGAATACGACCATTGTGATGGTTCAGTTGGAGACCCAGGGGAAAGAGAGGTCAAAGGAGGGCATAGTCCCATCCAAAACGGATTCTACCAACCAAGGAAAACTTCATTCAGTGTTGAACTTCTGGACAACAGCAATGGTTGGCTGAGGCTCCTTCATGGAACTCCATGAGAAGCTTTGGTGGAGATTGATTGCCTGTAGGAAGGCAAATTCTGACCCATGGATTTCCCCCCAGATATGTGAAAAATGGGAGATTATAAATAAGTGCTGAAAATCATGCTACCTGCTCTGAAACCATGGGAACCAAGTGCCCAGGCTGGCTGGAGCTCCTCCATGAAGTCCTGTGAGAGGAGAAACTTTGTCAGTGTTGTCCATCAGTAGGAAGGCAACTTCTGGACCATGGATTCCTCCCTCCACCTCCCATGATTTATGTAAAATCATAACATAATTTGATGTTGAATAGGCTTTTCCTTAATCCCTCCTTATTATCCAACGTTCTGCCGGCCCATTTATGTTGGATAAGCGAGACTGTAGTACTGTATATGGCAATGTAGATGGGCCCTAACTCTCCAGGAGGAGGAAAACGATCTCCAATGCCGAGACATCCAGGCTTAAAAAAAGATCCAGGGATATTGGCAGTTGCTATCAGTTACATGAATTACAACTGACCTTTCAGAATTGATCGATTCCTTAAAAGATTTCCTCCCTGCCCTATAATCGTGTGTCTCAGAGTTGGCAGACGAGGAAACCAATTTGGGAACATCTAACATAATAAAAGGATAAAAGTCAAAACAATTTGAGGTAATGTCAACCCGAACGTGTGCAAATGGGATAAAATCAATTAGGCCCCGAACATTTAATAAAAAGTCATGTTTGGGATTAGCACTGGAGTGACACCAAGGCTGGCACCAATTGGGCTCCTCAGACGGGGATGAGCATATTGCAACCCGGGGGGCACATATTATGGTTATTAATATTATGATTATTACAGGTATGTTCCACTTTTATATCTTGACTGAGATGTAAAGTGCTTGGACCCTTGGAACCACCCCACAAAACCCTAACTCTATTCCTTCCTCATAAAATTATGTAATTTTGGAATACATTCTGCCAACATACCTTACATTTCTTTTGTAATGCAAATATTTCCAGTCTCTTTCACTATGGCTACAAATAGGTCTGTGTAATATATATATGTGTGTGTGTGTATTAGGCTTGATCGATCCACGAAAAATTTGATTCTAAACTCGTTTCAAAACTAGAGGGGGGCAGCTTTTCGTTTCTGATGGTATTTCCGAATTTTGCCCCCCAAAAAATTCGAAATTAACGAAAATTCGTTATTTTCTAAATTAATTCGTTAATGGCGGACGCGCATGCGCAATTCCCAAAAACAGCACAGAGGGAGAGGACTTTACAGGACTCTCCCACCCTCATTTTTTGAGTGATCTTCTTCAAACTTGGTACAGTGGTAGAACACATTTAACACTGATAGCTCACCAAATAGCGATATCAGACGTGTGGACAACCAATGCTTCAAAATTGCTTCAAAACAAACGAAAATAACGAATTAATAACGGTTAACGGGGAAAACGAATTATTTGAGCAAGCCTAGTGTGTGTGTGTGTGTATGTGTGTGTGTGTGTGTGTGTGTGTGTGTGTATATATATATATATATATATATATATATATATATATATATATATCTTGCATTGTTCCATAGCAGCCCAGGGCCAGCGTGTTGGAGGTGAACGGGAGGTCAATGCCAAGCGGAGCAGATGTTCAGGAACCTTATTTCCACTCTCGCCTTTTGCAATAAGCCTTAAAAGCTTTGCATCAGGACTTGTCCAACAGCAATTGTGTCAGCTTGTAAAGAAGTGCTGTGCATTTCAAGCTGGCAGGCGGGCTCCGACGTCTCTCTCCGTGTCCGTTTGCCAAAAGAGGGAGCTGCCGGCCTGCTCTCTGGAGGCCGGGATGCCATTCAAGGCAACGAGAATCTCACTCCCAGACGTTTAAAGGGATAACACTGAGTACGAAAGATATAGTCTGGCCCATACCGTTGCATTCAGAAAGAGCTTGAAAACCTGGCTCTTTACTCAGGCCTTTAGTTAAAGATTGCTCATCCCCATAGCAATCTGTATCTGTGACCATTCCTGTACCGGTTTGCACTTTTTACCTTTGTCAACTTGATAAAGACACAGGGTCTATTCCCATCCCAATTTGCACTTCCAAGAATTGGCAGCACTTTATCAGTCACCTCGTGTTTACAATATTTATATGGTGCACCTTACCCAGTCTACTTTTACAACCTCTCCGTTTTAACACATGTTTTTATTAGTTCTTGTCATTTGTTTTTATTGGCTAATGTTTAAATTTTTATAATTGTGCATTGTTGTTTTTTGTCTATTGTTGTGTTTTATATTGCTATTGTTTTTATTCGGGCTTGGCCCCATGTATCTGAGTCCCCTTTGGGCAGATAGAGGCGGGTTATAAAAATAAAGTTGTTGTTATTATTATTATTTTATTATGACACAGAAACAAGATAGATATGCTGGATTTCATATCACAAAATCACAAGTCGAACACTTCCCAAGTGTCTAGGACTGTGTGATGTATTTTCGGATGATGCGCGCAGATCCCAGCAGGGTGGCCTTTTGCAGTTTGCAGATCGTAATTTTGTCAATGTCTATTGTTTCCAAATGCCAGCTGAGATCTTTTGGCACGGCACCCAATGTGCCCATCACCACCGGGACCACCTGTACTGGTTTCTATCAGAGTCTTTAAAGTTCAATCTTGAGGTCCTGATAGCGGCTGAGTTTTTCCTGTTGTTTTTCGTCAATGCGACTGTCACCTGGGATGGCGACATCAATGATCCAAACCTTTTTCTTTTCCACAACTGTGATGTCTGGTGTGTTGTGTTCCAGAACTTTTTCAGTCTGGATTCGGAAGTCCCACAGTATTTTTGCGTGCTCATTTTCCAAAACCTTTGCAGGTTTGTGATCCCACCAGTTCTTGACTGCTGGGAGGTGGTACTTGAGGCATAAGTTCCAATGAATCATTTGGGCCACATAGTTGTGCCTCTGTTTGTAGTCTGTCTGTGCGATTTTCTTACAGCAGCTGAGGATATGATCAATGGTTTCGTCGTTTTCCTTGCACAGTCTGCATTTTGGGTCAACAGCTGATTTTTCGATCTTGGCCTTAATTGCCTTTGTTCTGATGTCTTGCTCCTGGGCTGTAAGGATCAGGCCTTCTGTCTCCTTCTTCAGGGTCCCATTCGTGAGCCATAACCAGGTCTTCTCCTTATCAGCTTTTCCTTCAATTTTGTCAAGGAACTTTTCCATGCAGTGTTTTGTTGTGCCAGCTGTCAGCTCTAGTTTGTAGTGTGGCTTTCTTGTACTGGTTTTTTGTCTGCTGTGCTTTGAGGAGTTTCTGATTTTTGACTTCAATCAAAGCAGGTTCTTCACTTTGCTTTACATATTCTGCCAGGGCAGAATAATAATAATAATAATAATAATAATAATAATAATAATTATTATTATTATTATTATTATTATTAATTTCCCATTTCTACGTATTGTTGCAAAAGCAGGACAGTGAAGAAATCTGATAGAAAACAAACCAACTCTCCTGCCCCTTCTCAGCCTTCTTTCCTCCTGCTCCTTGAGCCACTACTTGGAGGGATTACACCAGGGCTCCTCAAACTTTTTATTCAGAGGTCCGGTCCAATCCTTCAGACTGTTGAGGGGCCGAATTATCATTTGAAAAGAAAAATACGAACAAATTCCTATGCACACTGCACATGTTTCATTTGTAGTGCAAAACAACAACAACAACAACAACAACAACGAAAGAACAATACAATATTTAAAAATAAAAACAATTTTAACCAACATAAACCTATCAGGATTTCAGTGGGAAGTGTGGGCCTGCTTCTGGCTAATGAGATAGTCAAGTTAATTAGGATTGTTGTTGTTGTTGTTGTTGTTGTGTGCTTTCAAGTCATTTCAGACTTAGGGCAAGTTTATGTCTTAGTTTGGGGACCCTTGGATTACACTATGTAACACAATTTCTGTTCCTGGGTTATAAATGTCATTTCCTAATTGGTTCTATCATAAAAATATGGTAAAAGTTTATTACACCGCAAAAAACTTTGTTTTTTACGAGATACCCTGCAACACATTTTGCTCTAGTCCGGCTGTTAGGAACTGTGGGAATTAAAGTCCAAAACACCTGGAGGGCCCAAGTTTGCCCATGCCTGCTCTAAGTATTACAAGGTCCTCCAATGTGCTTCTATGGTCAAATTCTGCAAAAAGTTAACAATGAAGTCATACAGAAGGATCTAGAGATTTTTAGAGAGATGTTCTCTCTACAAGTTGAACATAGTGTCATGCTTGATTGTTTCTAAAAGAACACTTCTTTAAGTGTTAGTAGGTCATCCAGAGGGATTCTGTGGTCAACTTCCACCCAGCCTTGACCATAAAGTCACGCTGGAGGACTGAGAGATTCATATCAGAAGCATATCGGATTGCCCATTTTTCCTTTCCTTGATGAGAACTAGCATCATCTTCAGCAGCTAGTTTGAGGAGAAGTCTAGATGAAGACGAGAGACTGTTTACATAATTGCAAGGACTTCTGAGGGTAATTCCAGTGGGTGAAATCCAGACCAATGTTTACTCTTGGCCTGTGAGGAGGAGAGGCTGTGAAGAACATCTGGATGCAAAATAAACGCTCACACACAACATTTGTCAGGGATGTAAATCCTTGAATATTTCACCCACGCAATGCAAGGATAAATAATTACTGTGGATTTCTCCCCTCTGTGGGAGAAAACAAACATCTTGGTGCATCCCAATGTGTTCTGAAGGATATTTTTGCACAGAAAAATGTGTGTGGGTTATACATCCCCATATCTTTGTGTGAAAAAAATCCCTAAGAACATATCAGGATATCGGCAAGTCTTACCCCTTAACGGGTGCATCTGCTTTATAGAATTAATACAGTTTGATACCACTTTGTCATGGCTCAATGCTATGAAATCCTGTGGAATCATAGTTAGGTGAGATGCCAACACTCTTTGGTAGAGAAGGCCTTGTAAAACTACAGCTCACAGGATTCCATAGCATTAGTGTAGATAATAGTGTTGTGCTTTTGTATGGATTTGTTGTTCGTTTTGTGTAGTTTCATTCGTGTCGTCTCATTTTTGTATTTGGTTCCCCCTCACGAAAATGGGCCGCCTATACAACATGAATTTTCATCTGGCTAACAAAAAACATGAACATTTTCTTGCCATTGGCATCAATGGGAGGGCTTCCGAGGCTCATCCCACCCCTTTGGTTTTTGGGTTAGAGGAGTGAAAATCGCCACGCACTGAGGGCATTTCGACCCCTTTTAGCCCACCAACTTTTAAAACATTTGAGTCTTCCCCAGAGTACTGTTGTTGTTGTTGTTATTATTATTATTATTATTATTATTATTATTATTATTAATTATTAACACCCATTGGCACACATCAGCTGTCATGAGGAAGCACTCCTCTCCCAGACTCAGCTTAGGGTCCCAGAGTAACTATCGTTATTAATATGAATACGAATATTATTATTAAGACCCATTGGCACACATCAGATGTCATGGGGAGGCACTCCTCTCCCAAATTCAGCTTGGGGTCCCAGAATAACTATCATTATTTATATTAATATTATTATTAAGACCCATTGGCTTACATCAGATGTAATGGGGAGGCACTCATCTCCCAAATTCAGCTTAGGGGCCCAGAATAACTATTGTTATTTATATTAATATTATTATTAAGATCCATTGGCACACATCAGATGTCATGGGGAGGCACTCCTCTCCCAGACTCAGCTTAGGGTCTCAAAATAACTATTGTTAATTATATTAATACTATTATTAACACCCATTGGTACACATCAGCTGTAATGGGAAAGCAGCCCTCTGTCAGTACCTGCTTATTGTTACGAGGCTGAAACGAAAGGAAAATGAAAGTAAGCATGATGACTGTGCAGCTTTCATTTTCATGTGGCCTCTCATTTCCTATTAAAATGTTGTCATTCGTTTTGTGTAGACGAACAATCAAAACGAAACGATAGCATGAAGGAAAGTCTTTCGCTCACATCTCTAGTATATACTTTATATTCATCCCAACAAGGTTCTTCAAATGCCAGAAAGACTAATTTTCCAACAATGAGGAAATGAATAATTGAGAATTCTCTGTCCATCCTTAGGCTTTGCCTGCATTTCCTGTTATTTTCCCCCTAACTTCCGAACTCTCTATGCCCAGTTCTCAGGAAGAAGACATCGAAGCGCAAACACTTTTGCAAAACAAGCAGAAATGCTACTAAAGTGGCCATTTGAATTCCACCCAAGTGGAAAATGACCTATAAGCTTGGTTTTGGTGATGATATAAAAAAGTTTTGTGGGCTTTTGAAGCCAGAGTGTCCTCCAAGGGCGCAACTGGAGGCTGTTTCTGTGGTGTAAGCACCTTCCGCACCGTGTGCCAACTCCGCTCAAGGCAGCCAAGTCCTTCCGTGTTGAGAAGGGACTCACCTGATGGGCCGTTGAGCACCTGGCCTCCTTTCCCAAAGCCAAGAGCAGGAACATGTGGGGACAGTGAATGGTGTGTGTTGATGGAAGTGGAGTCTCACCAGGTGGGAATACCCTCCACGCTCTCATTTGCTGTTGGTGTTTTATTTTTCTTTGTGAACCTTCATGCTAAACATTTGTCCTCTCCCTTGAGAGAGGCTTCACAGATGGCAAAAACAGAAGGCATGGGGTAGACTAGAAAGTACAAGGTCAACAGTCTTCTAATGTACCGTTGAAGGATTTCATGGACTGAATCACTGGGGTGTAGTATGGTTTCCAGGCTGTGTGTTCTAGCTGCATTTTCTCCTGACATTTCATTCCACGGATGAAAGCAAAATGTCAGAAGAAAATGCTGCTAAAACACATTGGCTGTACAGCCAGGAAACTACACAACATACCAGCAGAGCCGGCCCTAGGTATTTTTCAAGTGTAGGCGAACAGAATTTTGGCGCCCCCCCAAACCAATCACTGAAAAATAAAAGCGTTGGATAAGCGAAAATGTTGGATAATAAGGAAGTATAAAGGAAAAGCCTATAAAACATCAAATTACATTATGATTTTAAAAATTAAGCACCAAAACATCATGTTTTACAACAAATCAATAGAAAAAGCAGTTCAATACATGGTAATGTTATGTAGGAATTACTATATTTGCAAATTTAGCACTAAACATTGAACAGGGATATAGGGCAGTGTGGACTTAGATAACCCAGATAGCCCTCAGTATTAAAAAAAAAAACCTCTAAAATCAGGACAATAAATAAAGAACAACACTCTGAAAACAGAAGAAATCCAGACAGTAAACAATCAGGGACAGCTAACTCCTCCCAAAAAAAGATTCTCCCGGGCAAGAAGAAGCCAGGCCTTGAAGCCACAGGGCCATTAAATGCTAATCAAGGTGATTAATTACAACATTCACACCTGCTTCAAAGAAAAGTTCTTTCTCCCACCCTGGACCTTCTACAGATATATAAACCCCACATACCTAGCTTCCAAGTTCCTACAGACCTCACAATCTCTGAAGGCCCCAAAGGTGGGCTTGCGTGGTGCGAAGGTGGGTCTGCGCTGGCCGGAAGGCCCGAAAAAGAAGGAGGTGGAGAGCGGTGCCCTCCTCCCAGGACGATGGTGCCCCCGGGACGATGGCGCCACAGGCAAATGCCTATTTCGCCTTATGGATGGACCGCCTCTGCATACCAGTCTTCTAATGCCTCTGCAGCACTTTTGTTGGCTAAACATTTTGTCATTGGTAAAAGGAATCAACATGGCCAATTGGCCATGTCTTTTTTGAGGCCAGGCTGGCTCTTCTCGGAGTGGAAATGATTAGGCTTCTTCTACACTACAACATAAAATCCAGATTATCTGCTTTGAACTGGAATATATGGTAGTGTAGGTAAGGTAAAGGTAAAGGTTTACCCCTGACATTAAGTCAAGTCATGTCCGACTCTGGGGGTTGGTGTGCATCTCCATTTCTAAGCCGAAGAACCGGCGTTGTCCATAGACACTTCCAAGATCATGTGGCTGCTGTTGCCTTCCCGCTGGAGAGGTTGGCAGATGCTGGAGGTAACCGCAGGAGCTCACCCCGCTCCCCAGATTCAAACTGCCAACCTTTCAGTCAGCAAGTTCAGCAGCTCAGCAGTTTAACTGCGCCACCGGGAGCTCCATATGGCAGTGTAGATTCATATAATCCAGTTCAAAGCAGATAATCTGGGATCAAATACTGGATTACGCTTCTCGGATTGGAAACTCTTAGTACCTTGGACATTGGTCTGACATGAAGCTAATCCAGGGAGTATCATAAGGGGACCACCAGTAGCCACTTTACACTGCCATATAAAATCCAGATGATGTGCTTTGAACTGGATTATATGGCAGTGTAGAAGGAGGTTGAGTTTCCTTTCAGAGTGCAGAAGTGGAACATAAATACTACCACTACTAATAAGAAGAATGAAGAATAAAGAACAAGAAGCCATCTTTTCCAGTCTTTTTTGGTCATTCTCAACCTCATTGTGAAAAGGAAAAACAAATTACAAGTACTTGATGACTCAACAGTGTGATGTGGCAGCTAAAAAGCCAATGCAAGGGGTGCTTCCAGACAGTGTCAAAATGCGTGCTTTAAAAGTGGGGCAAAAAATCCCAGGACCTGACAGCAGGTCTACACACAGACCTATCAGTCCTAGGAAATGGTCCCCCGCTGTTCTCATATTTTCCTTCGAAGCGGATCAAGATGGGGGGTGGATAGGGGATATCCGGAGGAAGGTTTTTTAAAAAGAAATTCTCTCCAAGGTGCGCTGGACCTCATATGCGCACATGAGGAGATCCCAATGTAAACACAAGCAGATTTCTTATCTCTCTCTTCACCCAACTATAAATTCAGGCTCTGTTTAATATTATAAAGATCTAAATAAAGGAATGGTTGCAGAGGGTTCTAATTGCTTTCCAATTCTGTTTCCCTTTAGCCACCTGTATGTCTGTGGATTCATTGTTTGACAGCTGTTTCAGGCTTTTAAAACGCATACATGCGCTGGAGCAATACACACAGGGGACCCAGAAGGAAGTCACATGTTTTCTATGACTTCAAGGATATATAGTCATATATATATATAACTTTTAAGTCTCTTGAGTTTACAAAAAAAGGGATATATAGTCATGTGAAGTGCACATTTTTGAGATGGAATCGGGTTTTAAGTGCATCTTATAAACACGTGCTTTTCAGCTGTTCACCCGATTCTGTCCGCACTTTCCCCAAACATTGTTTAGCCACATCCTTTTATCCCAGTTACTTCCAGGTTTTACTGCATGTGTAGAAGGGCCCTAGGCTGCATCAAGGGGAGTCTAATGACCAGATTTAGGGAGGCCATAGTCCCATTCTCTTTTCCTTTGGTCAGGCCTCTATACCTGGAATAATAACCCTGCTTCTAGTGCTGGGCAAAGCCATTCAAGAAGGAGATGGACAAGATGGAAGGTGACCAGAGAAGGGCTACCAAAATGGTCAAAGGAATGGAAGCCATGAATCCCTTTGAGGAGCAGCTTAGGGATCTGTTTAGCTTAGAGAAGAGAAGGCTGGGAGAATGGGCCATGAGAGTTACAATTTTGGAAAGGAGGTCAGATTGAGGAGGAAGAAGACTTATTTTCTGCTGCTCCAGAGACTACGATCAATGGACCAATGGATACAAATGCCAAGAAAGATTTCACCTAAACTTTAGGAAGAACTTGTTGTGACTCAGCTGGAGCCTCAGAGTGCCTCTGATGGGGGTTATGGGACTCAGGTTCAAGATGATGGGATTCAGGTTCAAGATGACTCTGATGGGAATTATGGTATTCAGGTTCAGAGTGTTCCTGCTGTGGGAGATGAGGAGCAGGGAGGCTTTCTCATGGCAGGGAATGGTGTTGTTGATACTGAAGATGATACTGAAGTTAGCCAGGTGCAAATTGACTCAGGAAGGGAGGACAGCTCTCTGTCAGATAGCATGCAGACAGAGGCTAATGCTAACGAGCTGTCTGGCCTTGACGAGATGGAATCTTTAGATCGAGCTGGCCATTTGGAATTCCGGGTTCGCAGGAGTGTTGGAATAGCAAACAATAAGGAGGTCAGAGGCCAAAGAAATGCTTTCATGCTATACAAAGAGTATTAAATGTGCTGAGAGAGAAACCTTTGTCAAAGCAACTTCTCGTTTGAGTCAAGAAGCAAGCTTTTGCTTTCCCAGATTATCTTGCAGCCTTTGTGTATTCAAGTTCATGGGACTTTGTCATGCATTAATGGAACCTTGTTTTATGCCTAATGTTTTCTTGGATTATTCTTTATAGCCTTGTTTTGCAACTATCATTTGGAATTTTACTTTTGCTTTTTAAGAACTATTTCCTATTTCCTAATAAACTACAAAAGACTTCAACCTGTGTGCAGCCTGGTGTATTTAGCAAGGTGAAGCTAACCCGAGGTGCGACAGAACTCCCCAATGGTCAGAGCTCTTTCACAGTGAAATCCATTACACTCTTGGTAGAGTTTCTGGAGATTTTTAAGCGGATGCTGAATGGCCATTTATCACAGTGGTTCTCACCCTGTAGTTCTCAGCCAGTTTACCAGCTGTTAGGATTTCTGGGAGTTGAAGGCTAAAACATCTGGGGACCCACAGGTTGAGAAACACTTCTATTGGGAGGGCTTAAATTGTGTCTTCTTGCCTGACAGAAGGAGGTTGGACTGGATGGCCTTATGGAGTCTTTTCCAACTCTTGGATTCTAGGATTCTGTGATCGGCTCCTACTTAGTTAAGGTACAGATCATAATGTATTTATCCATGTCCCACATTTCCCAATGCAGTTCCTGGAGCAGGAATGATTTAAAATGCAGATTTTTTTCCCCAGAGAGTGTATAATTTAGGAAATCCTATTTAGAAAGCGGAGAGGGGGGAAGTGTGTCAATACATATTGAAATGCAAATTCAATGCACAGAATTCCTTTTTTTCAAATGTGCAAATGAGAGCAAAAATGGGACAGGAAACACAAACCCACGCAAAAGTGATACAAATCAAAAGTATCATATCGATTTGTCCAGGCCTTTTGGTATTGTTCATCCATTCCTTCATGAGTCACATTTATATTCCACTTTTTCTTTATCACTGCATCCTGCCCTGTGAGGAAGGCCACGTTGAGAGAGACTGATTCGAGGTCAACCAATGGGTTTTGTTGTTCAGCTAAGAGTTCATGTCAGAGCGCGCGGTTTGGATAAACACACATGCAGCGGAAGATCAACCAAGAATCACTGGCACCAATAAAGAGGCTGAAGCCTGTTTGGCTATCTATAAAAGGTTTACTAACAAACGGAAAACTCTCAAGACGATATATACAGACAGAGTGCAGAGAGGTAACACAAGGAGCTATTTATAACCACCTCTGCTGTCTGATGCAATACACAGTTAACTCTTTACACACTCGCACAGTGGACAGCAGACAGTGCATGATGCAATCTCCAGCTCACATTGCAACACTATAACTCAATTACATTTAAACAACTCTATATACAATCATTCCTACTTCAACAGTTCAGTCATTGAATTGCTTTATACCTAGTCTAAATTCGATTTCACCTTCCAACTCTAGCACTAGGTTCTATGATTCGAGGATTCCTTTTTTCACCACTGTAAACCTTCTATGAGGGAGTTTCATGAAAACCCTGGTAGTTCTTCTTCAAGGAGGCCCGTAATGATGAAGGGAATGAGTTATGGACAACCATATTCTCTTTGCATTCCCTGCCTGACCTGCTTTCCCCTTCCTCTCCTCAGCCAGAAGGATCCCATTAAGGGCTGGATGGGGAGATACAGATTTTGTAATAAGGCTAATAACTCCAGCCACAGAAGGGCCATTCATCTCTTCTGGAAACATCAGAGGGAAACTCTCAGCCTTTGAACAAACATGGGGAAATTACGCTTGTCTTAGGCCACTTTCCCCAACAAAAACTACATTAACCTTTGCAAAGGACCTGATTCTAAAGTGCATTGTACACTTTTCAATTTCACTTCCAGAAGCCCTTTAGAGGATCTTTCATTGTCCTTTCAAAGCAGATCTCTTTCCACACTTGCTTCTTTCCCCACTAAACCAGTTACTTTTATTGAAGCACTCAAGGCAATGGAAATTGCTTTAAGAGTGAGCTTGGGAAGTTTCTTTAAAGACCAATGGATGTAATAATGACTTGAGCTGTGCTGTGAGTCCAAACTACAATCGGAGGACCACAGAGTTGGAAGGGATCCCAGACGATATCTAGTCTGACCTCATTTTGCCATGCTGTTAAAGACTGCTGTCGAAAGACCTCCAAAGAAGGAGACCCCAGCACTCTGCGAAACAGTCCATGCCAAAGTCAAACAGTTCTAACTGTAAAACAAAAGTTGGCAGGAAGCTTGAATCGTAGTCTGTGTCTCCATTTATACTGCTTTATAAAATCCAGATTATCTGCTTTGAACTGGATTGTATGGCACTATAGACTCATATAATCCAGTTCAAAGCAGATAATGTAGATTATCTGATTTGCTAATCTGGATTATATGCCAGTGTACAAGGGGTCTGTGTTATATATTGGGCTCGGGCTGTGGTGCAGGCTGGAGAGCAGCTACAATGAATCACTGCAATGAATCACTCTGACCATGAGGTCATGAGTTTGAGGCCCGCTCGGAGCCTATGTTTGTCTTGTCTTTGTTCTATGTTAAAAGACATTGAATGTTTGCCTATATGTGTAATGTGATCCGCCCTGAGTCCCCTTCGGGGTGAGAAGGGTGGAATATAAATGCTGTAAATAAATAAATAAATAAATAAATATAACTTCATGCATACTAAGATATGTAGCAGAGATGCCGTGGACTGTGCTAGTGAATGGTGAAGGTGCAGAATGGATCAATACCAAGAGGGTTCTGATGCTCATTGGCCTTCCCAGTCAGTGTCCTCTTGCAGAATTGATCTATTGTCCATCAGTCCCAATGCGTGTTGGTCCCATTTGGGCATAAATCCAATTTTGCATCAGGCATTGGTCCCATTGTCCATTGGTCTCATTGCACTGGGGAAAAAAACCCAGACTTACCCCGAATGGAAGGCTTACTGACTTCATGATGCATGGCTACTATGGTAATTTGTTTTTGGTCCAAGCCCAGGAGATACTCTGGAGTTTGATGGTAACTTAGTCATAATCCACAGACTCAGGACAGCCAGGCAGCTAGATTGGATCCAACTCAGACTGATCTGCTGCCCAGACCGGACACGGATGCCATCACCCTTTCTCTGGATTTTGGCAATGTACGTACTCGTTGTCACTCTAAGCTGACCACTTATCTCCATGGTTGGCAACTGGAGAAGATGAGATACATGCAGATTTGCTCCAAAGCACAAATGTACCTGAGGCACCCGATGTGTATTTGTCAGTTTGGCTGCTCCCTTGGGTCGCAATGGAAAAGCAGCTCTTTGCTAGGTACAGGTGTTTGAATCTAATGGCTCGTGTTCTAACCACCGAAGCAGCGGGAAATGAGTTGGCTCCATCTTCTGCATGACAGGCTTTCAGATATTTAAAGATGTCTGTCATGTCACTCTTAGTCTTCTCCTCTCAGAGTTTCTGACATTCTCCTCTCGACACCTGGCTTCCATACATTTCATTGACTTGATTGCGCTTCTCTGGACCCCTTCCATCTTGTCCGTCTCCTTCTTGAGTTCTTTTCCCAGAACTGGACACAGGCTGTTATTCCAGATGAGCCCTGACCCAAGTGGAAGAGAGAGGACTAGGACTTCCCTTGATCTAGATGAATGTTTCCCAAACTCTGCTCTTCTGGGTGTTTTGGTCTTTAGTCCCCAGAAGCCTCAACCATTGACCAGTTGAGACTTCTGGAAGCTGAAATCCAAAACTCATTGAGAAGAAGAGTTTGATCTGATCTTGACACTAGGCTTTTCTTGGTGCAGTCTAAAATTGCATTGGCTTTTTAAATAATAGCATGACTCATAGAATCATAGATTCAAAGAGTTGAAAGAGACCTCACGGGCCATCCAGTCCAACCCCTAGAAACATAGAATCATAAAATCGTAGAATTGGAAGAGACCTCACGGGCCATCCAGTCCAACCCCATTCTGCCAAGAAGCAGGAAAATCGCATTCAAAGCACCCCCGACAGATGGCCATCCAGCCTCTGCTTAAAAGCCTCCAAAGAAGGCACCTCCACCACACTCCGTGGCAGAGAGTTCCACGGCTGAACAGCTCTCACAGTGAGGACGTTCTTCCTAATGTTCAGGTGGAATCTCCTTTCCTGTAGTATACACGGCTATCATGTCTCCTCTCAGCCTTCTCTTCTGCAGGCTAAACATGCCCAGCTCTTTAAGCCGCTCCTCATAGGGCTTGTTCTCCAGACCCTTAATCATTTTAGTTGCCCTCCTCTGGACACCTTCCAGCTTGTCAACATTTTACTTCAATTGTGGTGCCCAGAATTGGACACAGTGCAATTCCAGGTAAAGTGGTCTGACACCTGAACTACTCTGCCCTCCAGAGGAGGGTGACTAAATGTTCAGGTTGTGGTCTACTAAGACTCCTAAATCCCTTTTACATGGACTGCTGTTGTCATGAATATTTTAAAAAGGTTCTTGTATTACATTTTCAATGAGACAGAGTATATCAGGCACTTTCCAGAGAAAGAAGGTGGACACACAGACTATAGCTACATAAATAAAGGGGATATGGCATTTGATTCATTCACACACACACATTCATTAATTCATCATGCATACATTATCATATCTTCTTCTTCCATCTCCTGGAGAAGAGAACTTTACTTGGGCCAGATTGTGTTCCCTGCAAATCTGCCATTCTGTGAATACATCATCTTCTCTGTCCCCTGGAGAAAAAGGCAGACTCTTTCTGTCTGCCACACTTTTGGAAAGTAAAAGGGTCTCTTATATCGCAATTTTCTACTGTCGTTGTTCCAAAAAGTTGTAAATGGCTGACAACTTGTTTTGAAACGTAAAAAGGATAGTATGGTATGTAATGTGTGAATACTATGTTAGTAATGTAATATTTCTTCTATATAAACAACTTTTAGTGGCACTTGTTATGCAGCTTGCATAACAAGTGCCACCAAAAGTTGTTTATATAGAAGAAATATTACATTACTAACATAGTAGTCACACATTACATACCATACTATCCTTTTTACGTTTCATTGTAGTCTATAGACATCTGCGTTTTTTGATTTGACAACTTGTTTTGCCAGCTAAAACATGCTGACTCCCTGGACAGATGTTGGCTTTGCTTTCTTCACTGATCGCGTTGGTTTTCCTCCTTAACCCACAGAGCATTGCTTGGCTTAAAGAATCATTGTCTTTGACTATGGAAACATGTTGTTTTCAACCACAGTTAATCATTGTCTCTGGTCATGTCGGGAGTTCATGAACTAGGTGTGAATTCTCTCTTGTTATAGGTTGCATTCTAGGCAGTTGTAAATGTGGTGAGCCTGTGGTGTTTGGAAAGTCCTTTTGGCTGCAAGAAATTGTGGGATAGTATCTGTGTCTCTGCAGTGTAGAAGGAAAGCCGGGAAACACAGTAGATGTGCTTTCCTGGTCCTTAGTTTTTCCAATCTCTATGTGTCTTGGAACAGTTTCTCCCTATAGAAACTGACTAGCTGTGCCCAGCCACGTGTTGCTGTGGCATATGGGAATCCTTTGTTGGCCAGGTGGAATAGTAGTGAATAACCTTGCAGCCTCAAAGCCTGGTAGTTTTCTTCTTATGCTGGAATGCAACGGAATAGTCTTGCTGCTTGGAAGCCTGGGTACTTGCGTTCTAGGGGAATGTTTTTTTTGGGCTGCTGGAATTGCAATGAATAGCCTTGCTGCTTCAAGGCCTGGCTGCTTGCTACCTAGGGGAATCTTTGGTCAATCAGCTTCAATAGTACAGAGTAGTATCGCTGCTTCAAAGTCTGGCCCCCTTCTACCAAGGTTAATCCTTTGTTGGTCAGGTTGAATTGCACCGAATAGCCTTGCAGCTTCAATGCCTGGCTATGTTATACCTAGGGGGATCCTTGTTTGGCAAGCTGGAGTAGCACCCTCAAATAAAGAGTCACTTTGAAGCCGGGCTACTTCCTTTGTAGGGGAATCCTTGTTTGGTCAGCTTGAATTGCACTGAATAGTCTTGCCTGGCCGCTTTCTACATATGGGCATGGTGTTTTATTTTCTTTTTTGATGGTCACTCCTTGGAAAGTGATTAGTTTTGTGGCCAAATTTGGTGTGATTTGGCCCAGTGGTTTTGTTGTTAACTCAGTCCTAATTATGCACAGTACATTTATATATATAGAATCATAGAATCATAGAATCATAGAATAGTAGAGTTGGAAGAGACCTCAAGGGCCATCTAGTCCAACCCCCCGCTAAGAAGCAGGAAATCGCATTCAAAGCACCCCCGACAGATGGCCATCCAGCCTCTGCTTAAAAGCCTCCAAAGAAGGAGCCTCCACCACGGCCCGGGGGAGAGAGTTCCACTGCCGAACAGCCCTTACAGTGAGGAAGTTCTTCCTGATGTTCAGGTGGAATCTCCTTTCCTGTAGTTTGAAGCCATTGTTCCGTGTCCTAGTCTGCAGGGCAGCAGAAAATAAGCTTGCTCCCTCCTCCCTATGACTTCCCCTCACATATTTGTACATGGCTATCATGTCTCCTCTCAGCCTTCTCTTCTGCAGGCTAAACATGCCCAGCTCTTTAAGCCTCTCCTCATAGGGCTTGTTCTCCAGACCCTTAATCATTTTAGTTGCCCTCCTCTGGACGCTTTCCAGCTTGTCAGCATCTCCCTTCATCTGCGGTGCCCAAAACTGGACACAGTATTCCAGGTGTGGTCTGACCAAGGCAGAATAGAGGGGGAGCATGACTTCCCTGGATCTAGACGTTATTCCCCTATTGATGCAGGCCAAAATCCCATTGGCTTTTTTAGCTGCCGCATCACATTGTAGGCTCATGTTTAACTTGTTGTCCACGAGGACTCCAAGATCTTTTTCGCACACACTGCTGTCAAGCCAGGCGTCCCCCATTCTGTATCTTTGATTTCCATTTTTTCTGCCGAAGTGAAGTATCTTGCATTTGTCCCTGTTGAACTTCATTTTGTTAGTTTCGGCCCATCTCTCTAGTCTGTCAAGATCGTTTTGAATTCTGCTCCTGTCTTCTGGAGTGTTAGCTATCCCTCCGAGTTTGGTGTCATCTGCAAACTTGATGATCGTGCCTTCTAACCCTTCGTCTAAGTCGTTAATAAAGATGTTGAACAGAACCGGGCCCAGGACGGAGCCCTGCGGCACTCCACTTGTCACTTCTTTCCATGATGAAGACGACGCATTGGTGAGCACCCTTTGGGTTCGTTCGCTTAGCCAATTACAGATCCACCTAACCGTAGTTTTGTCTAGCCCACATTTTACTAGTTTGTTTGCCAGAAGGTCGTGGGGGACTTTGTCGAAGGCCTTACTGAAATCTAGATATGCTACATCCACGGCATTCCCTGTATCGACCCAACTCGTAACTCTATCGAAAAAAGAGATCAGATTAGTCTGGCATGACTTGTTTTTGGTGAATCCGTGTTGACTATTAGCAATGACCGCATTTGTTTCTAAGTGTTTGCAGACCACTTCCTTAATGATCTTTTCCAGAATCTTGCCTGGTATTGATGTGAGGCTGACCGGACGGTAATTGTTTGGGTCGTTCTTTTTTCCCTTCTTGAAGATAGGGACCACATTCGCCCTCCTCCAATCTGCTGGGACTTCTCCTGTTCTCCAAGAACTCTCGAAGATGATTGCCAGTGGTTCTGAAATAACTTCCGCTAGTTCCTTCAATACTCTTGGATGTAGCTGATCTGGCCCTGGGGACTTGAATTCGTTTAGAGTGGCCAGGTGTTCCTGGACAACTTGTTTCCCTATTTGGGGTTGGATTTCCCCCAATCCTTCGTCCATTCCATGTTGCTGAGGTTGAAGATGGCTTTCTTTTTGTGAGAAGACCGAGGCAAAGAAGGCATTAAGCAGTTCTGCCTTTTCCCTATCCCCTGTCACCATCACCCCATCTACTCCTTGCAGTGGCCCTATCGCCTCCTTTTTCTTCCTTTTTCTACCAACATAAGCAAAAAAACCTTTTTTGTTGTTTTTTATGTCCCTGGCAAGCCTGAGCTCATTTTGCGCTTTAGCCTTGCGAACCTTTTCCCTACAGGAGTTGGCTATACGTTTGAATTCTTCTTTGGTGATTTCTCCCCTTTTCCACTTCTTGTGCATGTCACTTTTGAGCTTTAGCTCAGTTAGAAGTTCTTTGGACATCCATTCTGGCTTCTTTGCACTTGTCTTATTTTTCTTCTTTGTTGGCACTGTTTGCATTTGCGCCTTGAGTATTTCACTTTTGAAAAACTCCCATCCATCCTTAACTCCCTTGTTTTTTAATATCGGCGTCCATGGAATGCCGCTCAGTAATTCCTTCATTTTTTGGAAGTCAGCTCTCTTAAAGTCCAGAATGCGTGTTTGACTTGTCTTAGTTTCAGCATTCCTTTGTATTGCAAACTGCAGGAGCACATGGTCACTTGCCCCTAAGGATCCAACCACTTCAACTGTATTGATCAGGTCTTCCACATTTGTTAAGATTAGATCAAGAGTTGCTGATCCCCTTGTTGCCTCTTCTACCTTCTGGACCATAAAATTATCTGCAAGGCAAGTGAGGAATTTGTTGGACTTTGTACTCTTGGCTGAGTTTGTTTTCCAGCAGATATCGGGATAATTGAAATCGCCCATGACTACTATATCTCTTCTTTGTGCCTGTTTGGTCAGCTGTTGACAGAAGGCTTCATCAAGTCCTTCATCCTGACTCGGAGGTCTGTAGTAGACACCCACAACAAGATCTTTTTGAGTCCCGGTTCCCTTGATTCTTATCCAGATGCTTTCAAGCTGGTTTCCCGGATTACAGTCTTGCATTTCTTCTGCAACGTAACTGTTTTTGACATATAAAGCTACTCCCCCTCCTCTCCCCTTTGTTCTATTTCTGTGAAAGAGGTTATAGCCCTCAATGGTTAAATTCCAGTGATGGGAGTCATCCCACCAGGTTTCAGTGATGCCTATGACATCGTATGTGTGGTGCTGTGCTAGGAGTTGGAGTTCGTCTTGCTTATTTCCCATGCTCTGAGCATTAGTGTAAAGACATGTAAGCCCCTGTGACCTCCCCTCGAACTGTTTATTTGGGATTATTGTGCTCTCTGTACTTGGTCCTTGCTGTGTTTGTGCAGCCCTCCGTTTAGCCTTACGGCGGTTCCCTGTGGTCGTGGGTAATATAGTGTTCGCCAGGCTGTTGTTCCCCTCCCCCAGTGGATTTAGTTTAAAGTGCGCCTGATGAGGTTTGTGAGTCTGTGTGCAAAAAGATGTTTTCCTACTTGTGTGAGATGCACCCCATCGCTTGCCAGTAGTCCATCCTCTTGGAAGAGTAGACCATGGTCAAGGAAGCCAAAATGCTCCTCTTGACACCATTTTCTGAGCCAGTTATTGACCTGTACTATTTTTCCGGCCCTTGTAGAGCCATGTCCTACAACGGGGAGGAGGGATGAAAAGATCACATGTACATTATACAGTTTTAGCTTTGTTCCCAGAGCTCGAAAATCATTTGTGATCTTTTGAAAAGTATGCCTAGCGGTGTCATTGGTACCTACATGAATCAACATAAGGTGGGGAGGGTGATGGGGCTTTAGGAGCCTGCTGAGCCTCTGAGTGATATGGTGTATTTTTGCCCCCGGGAGGCAGCATGTTTCTCGAGCCATCCCATCCGGTCTGGAAATGATGGCTTCCGTTCCTCTAAGGAGGGAGTCACCTACTACCAAGACCTGTTTCCTTTGAGGATTGACAGGGTCCCTTTTGTGCAAGACAGTGTGTATGTCCCCTGAAGAGTGTTCCTGTTGAAGTGAATCATGTAGGTGTAAAGTGTTGTCCTCCTCCTCAACATCCCCAGTGCATTCATCAATGACAATCCATTGAGATACATCCGAGAGCCCATTACTCTCCCAAGGATGTTCCTGTTGCTCCTGGTCTATGATTGGGGATGGAGCATTTGCATGATTACATAAGTATGACTGTGGTGATGCACTGTCCCCGTCAGGGCTATCCCCTGCGCATTGATCCAGGATGGTCCACTGAGTGGTATCTAAGAAACTGTGGTCCTCCACAAGATGTGTTTCCTGATTGTATGTTAATGATGTAAGAATTTCAAATCTGTTGTGTAAATGCAGCTGAGCAGAGGAGTTCTGCGGAGGCTGCCTGGTCCTGCGTCTCCTTCTATGGGTGACCTCCTTCCAAGCCTGAGGGTTGTCTACCTTTGAGTTGATCTCCCCATAAGGTTCCTGATCATGGTCTTGGTGGTGTTGGTGTGATGCAGGCTGCTGATCTACAGCAGCGTGTTGTGCAGTGTCCAAGAAGAGCTCGAGTGCCTGAATGTCCTTAAGGGTCTTAATATGGTGCTCGAGCTGTTGGATCCTCTGCTCCATCAGAGTCATCTGTTTGCATTTGGAGCAGATGTAGTTGTCTAGTTTTTGTGTGAAAAAGCGGAACATGCCACAGCTGGTGCATGTGATGGGAATGTTTTGCTTTTGTTGCATCTCTTGGTGAGCGTGGTGGCCAAGTGGGATCTTTGTACAGTTAAGTAATATGCACGCACTTTATGTGCAGACTGCAACAAACCACGTCTTTGTGTATTTGTTTATGTTGCTTTGTTTCCTGTATGTACTGCAAAGGATAGTTAGTAAAGGTGCCTTTTTCGTTAGACTTTGACCACAGGAGCCAAGCCCAAACTCAGTTTAAAATCTTAGCCAAATCTTAGCCAAGTCCTACCTGAAGCCAGGGAGCAAAAATGTCCTCCTGCTTCCTCTGCTTCTGCGAGAACCAACTGCCCTTCTGGGATCAGGCTCTGGCAGAAACTCACACTGGCAAATAAAGCTTTCCCAGAAACTCAATTAACAGGGGACAATGCCTGCTGTCAATCAACTTAAGTACCTGGCTCTCTTATATATAGATTCGTATATATAGATTATATAGATTATATAGATATATATATAGATTCGTAACCCTTTTGGTACTAATTTCTCCCCATAGAGATGTTCAATGTGATGTCGAAAGCTTTCATGGACGGAATCACTGGAGTTTTCTGGGCTGTCAAGCCATGGTCCAGAAGAATTTTCTCTTGACATTTCACCCACATCTATGGCAGGCATCCTCAGTGATTCTGGCCATGAAAGCCTCTGACAACACATTGAATTTCATGAAACTTCACCTCTTTTTTGGAGTTTTCCAGGCCTCAATATTCTTAGAATGGTATCTTCAGCCTCTATAAGCCCCAATCATACACCTTTTATATAATTTCATTCAATCCACACATTACATTTTATCACACATATTCAAGCCAAGTGTCACACGTCTTATCTCTGTGCATTTCATTTCATTTTCATTTCATTTACTTTATTTTTATTTATCGTATCTTTCTCCTGATATATATGGATTTGCATGCCATAATTTGGTTGTTATTGTTGTTGCTGTTGTATGCTTACAAGTCATTTCTGCCTTGTGTCAACCCTAAAGCAAACCTCTCGTGGTCTCATGGGTTTTTCTTTGCAAGCTTAATTCAGAAAAGGTTGGGGACTATTGCCTCCTCAAATGATTGTTACGCCTGCCTTGGTGATGCCATACTTTGCTCAGTCTCAGGTGAGTCTTGAGGCTGCTATTCCACAGTTGAGCTGGAGAATCATGGTCCTCCTCAGAGTCTGAATCCTGGGCCTTGACATTAAGTACCTGAACTCCATGAATCACAAGCCATTGCTTTAATTCTGTCTAATCCTCTCTCTGAGGGTTCATAATGATATGGCCTTTCAACAAGGCATTGCATTCATTTTCACCTGGAAAACTGGTTCTTGCAAGTGTTGCCCTGTGATGCAAAACTTGCAAAACTATAAAACCTAGGATTGCACAGCCTTGAGCCATGACAGTTATAGTGGTGCCGAACTGCATTAATTCTATAATTTAGATAGATATCCCTTCTGCAAAAGCTACCTGAGGACAACTCTGTTTTGCCAGATTATGTTCCATCTTGCGGCCCTTCAGATCTGCCAGACCAATTTTGCTCATGTTCGGGCGACTAGGACAGAAAGTCAACAAGGATTAATCCTTTAACTAGAAAGGATTAAGAATTTATAAGCCTTACCTTTTGCTCCGAAAATAGATTTCAGGATGGTATTTGAAGGCGATATTTCAAAACAAGCCAATAATATATTTTTTCTTTTGACAAAGCAATAAATGCAACAATCATAGTGAGCAGGATGGAAATTTAAATCCAGCTGAAAATCCAGGAATAATAGCTTTTAAGACTAACTGTATTATTTTTGTAAATGTGTTCATGAATGGCATCCCTCTGCGACAGGTGCAATGGCGGAGGATAATAATCATGACTTAAGTATATATTTGTGTAGGAAACATACATAAGACACCATCAAAATCACAGCTGAGATCCTACAGGCTGTTATTCTCTTTGTGTCTTACATCTGAGTAAGTTTACTTATGGGAACAGTTGGATATTTCTGTCTAGTGCACAATGAGCCATGTTTATTTCAAGCAAAGTTCTTCATGTGCTGCCATTGTGGCTCAATGCAAGTTCTGCGTTACACATATTGTGCATTGATGTACATTGCACATTGCACTTCATGCATGTTTTGAATTGTGTATCAATGAGCACAGTGCATGTACCTGTGCAGTGCAGTTAGTGATCCATAGCCATGGATTCTGCATCCAAAAATCCTACCATCGATTTCTTGAAAATATTGGGAAAAAATCCCAAAGATAAATGTTGATTTTGCCATTAAATACAAAATACACCATTTTACTTGGCTATTGTATATGATGGCCCTGGAACATCCACAAAGTTTGGTATCCATGGAGTCCTGAAACTCCACCAGACACCACTAGTCCATTGTAATTCATTGAGCCCTGGAGACGTTCATTCATTTGGAGTAGCCAGATATTCATGTGCTGCTCTTTACCTCTCCTGTGCTGCATTTCCCCTCCTGCATGCTTTGCTCCAAGCTGATGACTTCTTTGGGAAAAAGAAGACTGAGGCAAAGAAGGTGTTGAGGAGTTCTGCATTTTCTCTGTCCCCTGCTAACATTTTCCATTCCCTGCACACAGCGGCCTTGCCATTTTGTTGTTCTTCCTTTTGCTGCGGACATAACAAAAACAACACCTTTATTACTTTTAACCTGCAATGAGCAAACCTCAGGTCATTTT
The DNA here is from genome assembly GCF_035594765.1 of Anolis carolinensis. Classification (NCBI taxonomy): domain Eukaryota; kingdom Metazoa; phylum Chordata; class Lepidosauria; order Squamata; family Anolidae; genus Anolis; species Anolis carolinensis. The sequence goes on from NC_085841.1 coordinate 365,403,105, forward strand.
GCACTAAACCTTTTCTGACTTTCCCTCTATAAGTGCTAGTGAACTTACCAAGGTATTGCATTGCTGTGGAACCATAAACCTCTCAGCTATAATAGTCCAGCCACAATCCTGTTTTGCACCCTAGCACTGGAACACCCTTTCCCCCAGCACCACACTAGAGTCCAATGGTCCAGTAACAATATGTTTACTGAAGAAAGTATATAAAAGGGGGAAAGGGAAAATCCAAAAGAGACACTCAGGATATAAAATGCAATACACACACACACACAAAGCCAGAGTTCAGTAGCTGTAATCCAAATATGCCAGATTAAACATCAAAACCAAGGAATCTAGAATCACAGGACAAATCCAAAGTTATATCCATGAACATGAAAACAGGAATCTCTCCAAGGTAAAATCTCCAAAGGAACATAGGCATAAACAGGAACATGAAACAGGAATATGAAACAGGAATCTTAACAATGCATAAACCAAGAACTTAGAATCATAAACAGGAGACTGATCTGCTTTAGCAATGTTGTCTCCTTTGAAAGATCTCAAGCAAACTACTTAATTTAAGTCCTCCAAGACAGCCATGACATCATGCCTAACACATCTGGATCTCAAGGTCTTATCTCGAATCCTCTGAGAATATCTAGTTTGCCAGCTTTTCGTACCCTGGGTTCTCAAGTCTAATCTATTCTCCCATGAAAACTCATCTTCCCAAGGCCTTTTCTCAAGGGAACTGGTACTTTCATTTTCCCTTGTTGCCTGGGAATGATCTGAAAAATTCAAAACATCAGCCTCATCTGCTTCATTTCCCCCCGAACACTCTCAGATGCCTCATTTTGGAACCTATCATCCCCCTCATCCTCTGAACATTCAGAATGCTTGCCAGACTACAACACCTGTTGCTATCTTTGTTATTTTTGCTGCTAAGCCTTCTTTGATTTATAGCAACCCTTTGAATGCAAGACCTCCCAGAGTCCTGTCATCAATTGCCATGCTCAGACCTTGCAAATTCCCCCACGAAAGCAGTTGGACATTTTTGTCCAATGTACAATGTTTGCATTCAGCTTAATGTTGTGGATCTCCACTTGCATGCATGGTACCACTGAGCATGGGGATGTGCATTCTCCACTGCTGAAAAAAGAAACTGTTGTTCAACATTGTAATTCAACACAAGAGACATGTTGCACAATTTCTATGATCATCTGTCACGACTCTTGTTGAAGTCATGTCATGAAGAGCAAGAGGACAAATAGGTATATACACGGTCCTTTTGGCAAGGAAGGATATGATAAAGTGTATCACTCTTGAGGAAGTAGAATTTTTCCCCTCAGAAAGACAAAGGTGTTGTGACTCAGCTGGACTCTCAGATGGACTCTGATGAGGATGATGGGATTCAGGTTCAAAATCAGGTTCAAAATGTCCCTGATGTAGAAGTTACGGAACAAAGAGTGCAAGTTCATTTTCCCACAGCAAGGAATGATGTTGTTGATACTGAAACTAGCCAGGTGCAAACTGACTTAGAAAAGGAGGACAGTTCTCAGTCTAATAGCAAGCAGGCTGACACTAACAAACAGGCTGACCTTGATGAAACGGGCTCCTTGGATTGAGCTGACCGTTTGGAATTCAGGGTTCAAAGGAGTGTGAGAATAGCAAACAAGAAGGAGGTCAGAGGCCAAAGAAATGCTTTCATGCTTTGCAAAGGGTATTAAAGCAATGTGTTTGGAGACAAACCTTTGTCAAAGCAACTTTTGTTCAACCATGAAACAAGCTCTCATTTTTCTGGATTATCTTGCAGCCTTTGTGTTCATGTTCAAAAAGTGAAGTTTAATTGAAAATACAGTTTATAAAAATCCTCATAACGTCCACATAGAGAAGTCTCACACCTGAGAGTGCATGACAGAGGGACTGCAGGTGAGAGGATGCTCTTTGGTCAGTTTCTCTATAATTTAATACTTTTTCTTCCACCTGATATCCAAGTTGTTTACTTCTGCCTTTTTAAAGATTAACAAATAAATATCTCAGTGGTCTATACCTCCAAACCTGGACATAAAGTATTTACCTTTCCTTCAGATATATTGGTATATTAATAAAAAGATTTCAATTCTTCTAATGATGTTTCCAGTGAATTGTCCTCCAACCACATTGTTTCCCTGTGCATTTAGTTCCCACACCTTCACTATCCAATCTTCTGTAGTTGGTGTTTCTCTATCTACTGTTGTGCATATAGGATTTTTGCCCCTGTTAATTGCGATAATATCTTTGCTGACAACAAACAACACACAGAAAGGACTCTTGCAAATGTCACCTTGCAAAATGTCCAAGCAAATTGAGAGGTCCGTAATGGTCATTTTGGAAATCATGCTCTTCTGGCGCATTTAATCGGTGCACATTTCCCGCACGGCTTTTTTCGCCACATCCACATGGCTGCATCTTGTGTCAATGAACCCCACAAGTTAATTATGCTTTCTGTTGGGGGGGAAAAAGACCCAGGTGTGCTGAAAGCACTGACGGTTTCCGATCTGTCCTCCGCCTTTTAACCAAATCATTTTAAACATTAATTTTGTTTGCTCAGAAGTGCACCTGAGCTGCCGGGCCACATCCTGCTTCTCTTTGGCTTTGCAGCTGCTTTATAATTATTGAACAATAACAATAATTAGGGGAAATGTTTTGCCTTCCCAAATGCAATTAGCACCTCATTCGATAATGGGAGGTTGAAAGGAGTCCAGGTTTGTCATGCGGAGGCTGCAGGTGGCCAAGAGGCAGGCGGCAGGAGCAGGTCTCATCCGGACAGCTGCAGATCAAAGCACGGCTGTCACAGTCCAAGCCTGTCATTCTAAAGCCCACTTCCCTTCCCATCCAGTTGAAAAGCTTCTTGGCTCCAAAGGTAGAGCTGTGTGCCATTCTGTAGAGAGAGAGAGGTGGCAGTCCATTATGACAGCATTCAATGACACCAGAAATGGAGGCTGAAGCTACCTGGAGGCACAAGGCTCTTGCTATTTGCCATCTAGTTGACTTTGACTTTTGGTGGCTCTCAGAATAAGAGACTTGCAAGACCTCTAGACATTCATGGCATTGCTCATCTCCTAGAATAATGATGGGCAACTTTTTGCACTTGGTGTGTCAAAATTCACCAAAAACCTAGCATGACTTGGGTGGTGTGTCACTTTGAGAAAAAAAACCATAATTTCACAATATATATAGTTTAAATAACACACACACACACACACACACATATATATATATATATATATATATATATATATATATATATATATATATTTGTTGCTTCTGGAGTGAGAGAATTGGCCATCTGCAAGGACGTTGCCCAGGGGACGCCCGGATGTTTTTGATGTTTTTACCAATCTTGTGGGAGGCTTCTCTCATGTCCCTGCATGGAGCTGGAGCTGATAGAGGGAGCTCATCCGCACTCTCCCCGGGTGGGATTCGAACCTGGCAGCCTTCAGGTCAGCAACCCAACCTTCAAGTCACGCGGCTTTTATCCCCTAGGCCACCGGAGGCTCCACAAAAATATATAATTGTAATATATAACTATTTAATAAATCAAAAACTATTTACTACCATTATTTCCATGTACAACAATCTATGGTACCTCTTGCAATTTCCACACTGATTTCTCTCTATTGTAGTTTCAATGTAGTCATGAATAATGAATAATATATAATATAATAATAATGTAATAGTAATAATATAATAATATACTACAGTAATAATATAATAATAATAGAATGATATATATATGTGTGTGTGTGTGTGTGTGTGTGTGTGTAATGTGCATAATTCCCATAGAGTAAACAACAAACAAAACCACTGGACCAAATCACACCAAATTTGGCCACAAAAACCTATGACACGCGTGTCATAGGTTGGCCATCACTGTCCTAGAAACTCAAGGCATCTGCCATGGCTTCCACAATTGAATCTGTACATTTGGAACAAGGTCTTCCTCTTTTCCTTCTGCTGTTCACTTTACCAAACATTGCAATGTGTTTCAGAGAATTGTGTTGCCTCGTGATAAGTCCATAGTATAATAGCTTCAGAGGGTTTGACTTCCAGACCTTTGACCATCTCTGGACAGCTTCCAACTTACCAATATCCTTGTTGGATTGATTTGTCCAGAACCGGGCACAGAGTTATTTTTCCAAGTGAAGTGTGATCAAAATTGAATAGAATGGGGCTATGGATTTCTTTGGCAAAGACACAGTGCTTCTAGTGATGCAGCATAGGTTCACATTGGCTTTTAAAGCTACCGCATCATACTGCTGCCTCATGTTCAGTTTATCATCTACTGAGGGTGCTTTTACGCAGACACTATAATCCAGTTTGGAAGTGGATTAAAATGAACCAGTTTTGCTGTGAAGTGCCTGCCTGAACAAACAGTACAGGAACCAGTTCAAGGCTGAGATGGTGGCCATAGCATCTACTGATTCTGGATCAGAACTAAGCCCAGGAACTCCAGTATCTGAAACTGGACAGTCACTTGAAAATGTGACAAGGCACAGAAAATAAGAACAAATGGGCAGAAAGTGGAAATTCTCATGGAAATGATATGGTTTCCCTTCCTCCCAGCAGAATAAAAATTATTGACCTTCCAGCCAGCTTTATTTGGGTTTTTCTTAAAGCGCTTCCGTGCTATCCATGTCCTGATAAGCACTCCACATTTTCCTATCTGGTTATTAAGCTCAACATGAGATATAATAATAATAATAATAATAATAATAATAATAATAATAATAATAATAATGCCACCTCCATCTCCCCCAATGGGGAGTTGAAGCGGCTCACATGGGGACCAAACCCAATCAATCACATTTAACATCATAAAATAATCAGTTAAACAACAAGCATCATAATAAAAACAATGTAAACAGGCATAGTTTAAATAAACATCATTAAAAACACAAAATATTAACAATCATCATATGCCAGGAAAAAGTCCAATATAGAACATGAATGGGCAACAATCAAAACTGATAAAAAGTGTCATATCAAAATAGAACTTACATGAAAGGCACAAAAAATGGGAAGGTGATTCTGAGATATAGTCTGGTCTGTATCTTGATCTACCAATTGGGCTTTTGATCTACTTTTAATCCTTGCTGTCATGTGTGTTTTATTGATTTGTTTTCATGTTTAGTTAAGATAAATTGTCATGTTAATTATCTGCATTTGATTTATTATGTATTTGTATTTTCACTATGTACTATATGGCATCAAATGACTGCCATTTTTGTTGTAAGCTGGCCCAAGTCCCAACGGGGAGATGAGACAGGATATAAATAAAGCTGACTTGACTTGACTTGGTCAGTTGCAGCATCATTATCTGACTTGTACTGTGATGAATGGATTGAATGAAATTGCATGAATGGGGTCTGGCTAGGACCTATTAAGGTCTGGCAAGGTTGAAGACACCATCCTAGAGCTGGAACCAGAAAATGGCATTGTGGAGAAGGTGAAGAAATCATTAACTGTGGCATGAAAAGGATTAATGATAAATCCAGATAACTGACCTGAGAACTTTTGGTGTAAACAACACGTGCTTACATAGTCGAAGACAATATTACCTTAATGTTGCTAGGATTTTAGGTCAGAATCGGTTTGTTTTATGGAGGCATTGAATGTTTGCCATTGCATGTTGGAATCTGCCCTGAGTCTCCCTGGAGAGATTGGGAAGAATACAAATAAAGTTGTTGTTGTTGGTTGTTGTTGTTATTTTATTATGTCACAGCAAACAAAGATAAACATGCTGGATTTCGTATCACAAAATCACAAGTCGAACACTTCCCAAGTGTCTAGGACTGCGTGATGTATTTTCGGATGATGTGTGCAGATCCCAGTAGGGTGGCCTTTTGCAGTTGGCAGATCATAATTTTGTCAATGTCTATTGTTTCCAAATGCAGGCTGAGATCTTTTGGCACGGCACCCAGTGTGCCCATCACCACCGGAACCACCTGCACTGGTTTCTGCCAGAGTCTTTGAAGTTCAATCTTGAGGTCCTGATAGCGGCTGAGTTTTTCCACGACCTTTGCTGGTTTGTGATCCCACCAGTTCTTTACTTCTGGGAGGTGGTACTTGAGGCATAAGTTCCAATGAATCATTTGGGCCACATAGTTGTGCCTCTGTTTGTAATCTGTCTGTGTGGTTTTCTTACAGCAGCTGAGGATATGATCCATGGTTTCGTCAGCCTCCTTGCACAGTCTGCATTTTGGGTCATCAGCTGATTTTTCGATCTTGGCCTGAATTGCTTTTGTTCTGATGGCTTGCTCCTGGGCTGCAAGGATCAGGCCTTCTGTCTCCTTCTTCAGGGTCCCATTCGTGAGCCAGAGCCAGGTCTTCTCCTTGTCAGTTTTTCCTTCAATTTTGTCAAGGAATTTTCCATGCAATGTGTTGTTGTGCCAGCTGTCAGCTCTAGTTTGTAGTGCGGTTTTCTTGTACTGATTTTTTTGTCTGCTGTGCTTTGAGGAGTTTCTGATTTTTGACTTCAATCAAAACAGGTTCTTCACTCTGCTTTACATATTCTGCCAGGGCATGTTCTTCTTCTTTGACTGCTTGTTTTACTTGTAGGAGTCCTCTGCCCCCTGACCTTCTAGGCAGATATAGCCGATCAACATCACTGCGAGGGTGTAGTGAATTATTATTATTATTATTATTATTATTATTATTATTATTATTATTATTATTATTATGACCTTAAGAAAGAAGCTAAACAACATCTTTTCTGGAATTGATAAGTCCCCAGCAAATCCGAACTGAACGACAGGTTATCTGAATAATCAATCAAGTACAACAACAACAGAAACAAGAAAAAGTTGCTCCATAAGGATACCCTTTCCCCCTTTGACTGTGTGCCAGATCTGTAAGGAATGCAGCAGAATTTTGAACATCAGCTTCCTTCCTGATCAACTTAACGGAGAAGGATGAATATGAATGAGTGAATGTATGGACTATGAGTCAATTTTAGAGCATATGGGATGTTTCCCTTTTGTCTGTGTAACCAATATAGCTATTAGAAAACACAGCACTGGAGTGTGTGTCTACTTCTTTCTCTGAAAGTACCTGATGTACTCTGTCAAACTGAAAACAGATTAAAGAACCTTTTAAGTTTCAAAAAGTATTCATGACAGTACTAGATTTTCTGGTGTTGTTTCTGGCTTGATATGCATGGCAACAAGCATTTGGGGTGCATTTTGTGGACATCCCAAGCTGTCTTTGAACTGCATTATGGTGTCAGTGTTGACCTGCCCTAAGATTCCTAGATCTCTTCCCCATTGACTGTTTTCAAGACAGGTGTCCTCCATCCTGTGTCTGCGCATTTCATTTCTTTCTGCTTAACATTTTCCCTGATTGAAATTCATTTTGTTAAGGGCATTAGCTCTCTCTCCAATGTGGTTGCACCTGAATCCTGTGACACCTAAATGATCACTTCTCTCCAGGAAGAAGAGGGAGGAGCCATTGTTTTCGGCCAGTCAACCCATCCCCAATACAACTCACAGATATTTTGAAGATGGGACCCAATGGTCAACCCAAAATTAATTCATGTTTCCAATGCACAGTCAGAAGGGTGCTGCTTTCTAGACAATATTTTAAATAATTTTATGTAAAAAATAAAGTTGGTGCACACTGTTGTAGCCCAGCCTGAGATTGGGCCCATTCAGCCAATGGTTGTCCCTACACCTGCCTTGCCAGAGGATTCTGGGTTTGGACCTGAGATACAGCCAGAGTTTGTTCCAGTGGATTCTGGGACCAGAGACAGAGTGGTTGCAAGCAAGCATTTTGATCATGTTCCTCACAGCAGTCAAGGTGAGATCTCCAGGTGCCAGATGGACATTCTAGTTTGGATGTGGGAGCTGAGACACTGGAGGCGGATAATGAGTTTGACAGGAAGGCAGCAATAACTCACCAGAGGAGGGAACAGGAATCTTTGAGAAGAAGCAAGCGTTTGCTTTTGAAGCAATCTAATGAGCAATTTTCTCATGGGAGAAAGACCTTGGATTTCCCTTTAAAAAGTTTGCTTTCCCTGCCACAGCCAGAGGTGGTAGCATTGTGTATTCAAGAAAGAAGGATCTTTGCTCCATGTTCCTGTGTATTCCTGCAGCCGTGTATCTTGCTTCAAGTTCCAGCCTCGCTTTGGCCTGTGAATCCAGTTGGACATTCTAGTGACTTTGCCATTTGGTTTTTATTCCAGTCGAGATCCTTGCCTTGTGTTTCACCATTGACTTCATACCTTGGACTATCTTGGAGTTAATCCTGCACTCTAGACTTGATTTCCTGTGGTTATCGTTTGACTCTTGTCTCAGAATTAATCTTGTTTGGACTATTATTGATACCTTTCTTGAGACTTTCCTTGATATCCAGTTTTGGACTATGCTCTTTGACTGAATTTTAGAGACTCTTGCTTCAAGATTTTCAAGTACCTTGCTCTTGTGGATTTAAACCTGTTTTATTGACTTTGAACTTTATTTTGCTATTGCTTGCATATAACTGTAGTGTCTCAGAGACCCCCGAGTCATGACTCCGTCGCCATTACTGAGCAGACCGAAGAAGAGATGGGGTTTCTGCCATTTCCGCATGATTCCTCTCCTTTCCAGATGTCCCCTGTTGACAGTTTTAGCCCACAGTTGATTAAAAAGGGCCTTGACTCACAGCCCGGTTCTCCAGAGAATGCTATGTTTGACCGCAAATTATTTTGGGAGGCTTCGCACGCGGAAAAGCAGGTTTTGAGGAGGAGCGCTCGATTAGCAGAGAAAGCAAGCGTTAATTAAGCTGGTTCCCTTGAGAGTTTCCCGGGAGGATTGCAGCTGGCAAGTTGTTGACTTAGTCCATTTTCCCTTGGGAAAGAGTGTTCAGACACCTGGCTGGGAAGGAAAGCGAAGTCCCATAGAAGTTCTGGGCGCCAACTGTCCCTTGCTGTCCCTTCAACGTGTCAGTTGAGGGATTCACATCGACTCTAGTTCTGCAGCGCGCTACTCTCGAGTAGACCGGCGTTGCATCTCGCCTCCCTGTTAAGCCTGGACAGCGATTCAGCTTTACCATGACTAACTTGCCTTGCCTTGCATCCTAGCCTCGGATTTGAGCCCTGGAACTCTTGACAGATCTTGCCTTAATCCCCACTCAAACAGCCTAAAGGTTTGAGTGTGTTTCGGTTATTAGATTTAAAACTTTGAACTCTAATACTGGACATCTACTTTCATATTACTGGACTATATTTGACCTTTCCTGAAAGGTCTACTGCTGGACTATATCCACTGCTTAATTTTAGTTGTCTCCTTTATTTCCTTAATAAAGATATTAGACTGTTATTGGCCTTCGTGTCTGATTCCCTGTGCTCATGCTGCCTGAGGTGTCACAATAACCTTCAATAAACAGCTTGCTTATATTCTGGGGCCCCAGTGTGTTTTTGAGGTGCCTGTGTAGCCTAGAGGTGCAATACACACTGAACCATCACAAAGCAAAGGTGTCGCTATCTGAGCTACTTTTATATGCAATTTTGGAGCATTTTGGATTTCCGCATAAGGGATGCTTAACCTATATTATCTTAATGTTTCTAATAAACCCATCAACCTTTCCTTCTATCCCATTACACCCTTTCCATCTAATAAAAAAACTACAGTTTTCATTCTCTAGGATTGCACTAAATGAGATTGGTTCGATGCTATTTGATGTCCCCCTATTTATTTATTGCTTTTTGCCAATGGATTGAAGCACTACATCTATACCATCAATGGAAATCCTGCAATAGGTACAAAGAAAGATTTCCATGGGATAGAAAGAAACAATTCAATCAAGTCCAATTTGATCTCCAGATGTTTTTTTTTTATTTTCCAGAGATGGAGGGACAGCATGAAATTGGCGCCTGCTGTTAGGAATGGATGGAATTCATAGGATTTGCCATATCCGTCCATTATCGAGATGAAATCTAATTTGAATGGACAAATGGACTTACAGCAAGCTGGCTGCAGGCTTTGTTTTTTTAAAAGACCATTTTGTAGTAAGCCTGCATATCAGAAAGCATTGCCAGCTACTTAGAAAATAGCCAAGAGCACCAGCCAAAATTTCCTATGCAAAGGCCAGAAATCGTGCCCAGTTACCATCCATTCATTCATTCTCTTGCTCATTAAAATATTGATAACTTATTTTCAGCTTGTACTTTAATCGATGCTCACTAAGGTTGCCTACATTTTAGCCCATGGGATTTCAGGCGAGATTTAGGGATGGCAAGAGATAGAGACTCTAATAAGGCTCGATGGAGACAAACTTAGAAAAACGCTGCATTGCCTTTTAATTGTGTGTTTCGGTCTCAAGGATTTTCTGGGAGTTAAAACAAGCTGACATAGCAGACTTTGCACCCAGAATATCTGGTTGGACTTGATACAAAATGTGTTCAGGCTTTTCTCATAGCAAGGAATAATGATATATAGCATCTGTAGAAGACCAAGACAGAGATGTACAGATACTGCCTGGTCAATTTTAACCTGTGAGTTTAAACCTACATTTTATTTCCTGTACTGCATCTGGAGCAGCTCCAGAGCAGGCAATTCTGGAATATTTTGTAGGTTTGTGCATTCGAGGTAAACCCTGACCCGTTTCATGTCCCAGCTTTTGGTGGGGGCCACTATCCGTTTTTTGGGAGCCCCCCCGAAATCGGGAGGGCAGATATATGTTTCACTCCCAGGTACCAAAAGATCTGTTTTCATTGTCTCGGCAGGCGCGGGCGCTCCTGTACACCACATTTGCACTCTCCTTGGAAAGAGAGTGCATGTGTGGCATGCAGGCCCAGAATACCTATGCCTGCCAGGGCCTGCAGCTGAGTGCCTCTTACTCTGCGATGCTGAAAAGCAGGCCAGGAGTCAGGACCCGCTCCTGCTTGCTTTCATTTTGAGTTAATTTCTGCAGCGGGAGGGTCCTTCCTGTTCTGTGCTCCTGAAGAAACATGAAAGAAATGAAGGAAACGGGAGAAGAAACAAAAGACATGGAAGAAACGAAGGAAACGTGAAAAACGAATTCCACACACAACTCTAATATTTTGCCTACTTTAGATGCATCCAAAGGACCTCATCCCATGGAAAGCGGAAATCGTCTTCTTTACCATAGTGTTTTACCATAGAGGGAGCAAGCTTGTATTCAGCTTCCCTGGAGACTAGGACATGGAACAATGGCTTCAAACTACAGGAAAGCAGATTCCACCTGAACATCAGGAAGAACTTCCTCACTGTGAGAGAGATCTATTCAGCAGTCGAACTCTCTCTCTCTCCTGAGTGTGGTGGAGGGTCCTTCTTTGGAGGCTTTGAAACTGAGGCTAGAGGGTCATCAGTCAGGGATGCTTTGAATATGATTTTCCTGATTCTTGGGAAAATGGGGTTGGACTAGATGGCCTACGAGGTCTCTTCCAACTCTAAGATTCTATTATTCGGTTGTGTTTATAAGGAAAACTGATAATATATTCACCCCTATCACACACAATGTACTTTTGCCAATTTCTGCATTAATCCTCCACATTCTAAGCTATTGAATGGGTGAATTAAGTCCCTCCTCATACCACAATCTTCTTCTTTCTCTTTAAAAAGGGGGAAACTTTGTAATTGCAGAAATCTGAAATCTAGATGGGTTGTTGTATGGCCTTGTATGGTTGTTGTATGGCCTTGTTCCAGAAATGTTCTCTCCTATTCCTAGGAGAAAATACTCTCCAGAAGTATTCTCTTCTTGGAGAGAATACTTCTGGAACATGGCCATACAGCCCGGAAAACATACAACAACCCTGTGATCCCAGCCTTGAAAGCCTTCGACAACACATTGAAATCTAGATCTTAGAAAGGGGGAAAAATATAGCCATAGCAAAGTGGTGGTTTATCAATATTGTACAATTCCTGAAGAATATTTTTTTTAAAAAAAATCATACAAGATAATAATAATAATAATAATAATAATAATAATAATTATTATTATTATTATTTATGCCCAGTGTTGTGCCTCTGCAAGAACTCTAATTATTTACCCATATTTCAGCCCCTTTTTTAGTTAGCGGGGATTACCACTGTACAGTTGAACACCATACAAGAAAGAGACAATAAGAAGAAAATGTGTGGTCGAAGGCTTTCATGGCCAGGATCACAGGGTTGTTTTATGTTTTCCGGGCTGTATGGCCATGTTCTAGAAGTATTCTCTCCTGACGTTTCACCCACATCTATGGCAGGCATCCTCAGAGGTTGTGAGGTATGGAGAAACTAATCAAGGAAGGTTTATATATATCTGTGGAAAGTCCAGGGTGAGAGAAGAATTCTTTGTCACAGTATATTATTTGAGAACACAGAAATGCTTGACCACTCCAACAACTATCATGTCAGACTACACAGAGAAGCCATTGAAATACACAAACATGTGGACAACTTCAACAGAAAGGAGGAAACCATGCAAATGAACAAAATCTGGCTACCAGTATTAAAAAACTCAAAAATCTGAACAGTAAATAAGAAGCAACACTCTGAAAACAGAGGAGTTCCGGACATGGGAACCAGGGGCAGCTAACGACTCTGAACCAGGGGCAGCTAACGACTCTGAACATAGCCGCCCTGAGTCCCCTGATGGGTGAGAAGGGCGGGGTAGAAGTGATGTAATAAATAAATAAATAAAGGATGACCCCCCCCCAAGGCAGGAAGAAGCCAGGAGGTGAAGCTATTCAATGCTAATTAAGGTGATTAACTACAACATTCACCCTGGCCTCCAACTGAAAAAGAGTTCTTCTCTTACCCTGGACTCTCCACAGATATATATATAAACCTTCCTTGCTGAGTTTCTCCATACCTCACAACCTCTGAGGATGCCTGACATAAATGTTGGCGAGACATCAGGAGAGAATGCTTCTAGAACATGGCCAGACAGCCCGGAAAACATACAACAACCCAATAAGAAGAAATAAAGATTCAAGAGCCTGAGTCTGGTCAGAACACCCCGCTTTATCTCTCCCGGAGGAGAGTCAAAGCGACTTAACATAAAAGTATTAGCATACAATTTAAAATATACAAATATACCTCTGTTTTGGCACACTCTAAAGCAGGCATGGGCAAACCTGGGCCCTCCAGGTGTTTTGGACTTCAACTCCCATCATTCTGGACAGCCTCAGGCCCTTTCCTTTTCCCCCCTCCGCCGCTTAAGCGGCGGAGGGGGAAAAGGAAGGGGCCTGAGGCTGTCCAGAATGGTGGGAGTTGAAGTCCAAAACATCTGGAGGGCCCAGGTTTGCCCATGCCCAACATTATCCGTTCAGTTGAGGAAGAGATTCATCTTGCCAAGCGTCTGACTGATCTAGGAATGATTCATGCTCACATGTTTTTCTTCCCCCTCGTTATCTCGTCTCTTCTTGTTTTGCTACTTCACTTGTAGCCCAGGTCAGAGCTGAAACATCAGAAGCAGATGCTCAATGAGATGGAAACCTTGACTTAGGTGCTCGGTCGGGCGGTTGCTCCATTCTCGTATTTGTAAATGTACAGAATTGAGGGTGACAGGGAATGGAATCCCTTTTGAATCCCTCCGCTTGCCACCAATATGTACAGAGGTGAGGTGTCTGACAAGAATGTGTGACAGAGATGGAATCCCTCTGATCCTACACACACACACAGATACCACCAATTAATAAAGATGTTTTATGAGAGATGATGTTAATTAATTATTTGTTTGACTATCTTCTTCGCTGCCACCAATGGAGGAGACGTCAGGCAGATGGCACTGGTTCTTTTAAGCTTTCTCTATTTGTTCCACTTCAGATGTTGATGTTGCTTAACTTAATATAAGAGTATGACAGAGGCTTGATTTGAATAAAATCAAAACAAGTTTATTGCGGGTACAGAGCTTGATGGTTTCATATAACTTGTTAAAGGCACTTCGCTTAATAGTTACAAACGGATATGAGGTGGTCAAACTTTCAAAATATTTCTTTCTCTGGATTACACTAAACACTGATCCTCCTGGATCCCCTGGGATTAATTTTCCCTAATCCACAGGCTCTATAAATGACCCTAAACAAGTCACCTAACTTGCCTAGTCTGGTCCAACTTAGATCTGACTCAAATCCTTCTATTTGAGCCAACCTGATTCTCCTCACAAGAATCAGATCCTCCACTGTGACTAGAAAATCACAGACTGCCTGGGTTTTTAAAACATTCCCCCTTTTCCTTTCCAAACGGCGGTTGGCTCCGCCCCTGTTGCTAGGGTAACCTGTCTTAGCATTCTAAGATGGCTACCTTCCCCCACACATCATCAATTCAAATACTCACCATTTTAAACTTTAGCCAAACCTGACTGTTCAAACAAAATCAAATACACATGTCATCTATAAACAAAATATAATTATACACTTCTTCACAGTAAACCACCCTCGATGCTGCTCTTACAGGATGGAGAGCTGGAACTGAGAATAATTGCCTCTCAAAACTTAAGAGAACACATGCACAGAGAGATATAATAAAACTGGATATACATATACACACACCATATTTCTTCAATGGTAAGATGCCATCGATTGTAAGATGTACCCTAATTCCAGTACCACCGGCACCACCAACAAAAATATACAATATATACCTGTGATATAGGTAAAAAGGGATTTTAGAATTGAAGAAATACAGTATATGTGTATGCATTTGTGTGTCTATATATGCACGTCTGTATGTATGTATTTTCCAGGATGACTCCAAAATCATGTGAATCTTGCCAACAACAGATCTGGACCAAACTTGGAACACATAGCCATCATGATCAACTTTAAATCCTGGTAGGGTAGGATGATGGAAGTTGTAGTCTATCCACCAATGATGGATCTGGACCAAATGTGACACACGCATACATCATGACCAACTTAAAATCCTGGCAAGGTTTCAGGGGGAAAACGGGAGAGGATAATGGGAGCTGTAGTCCACCCACATCCAAAGACCCATTTGTGTCCTACATGCAGAGAGCAATATGCATTTCTAATGGGACCATTCATAAAACTCAAAAGCTAACAATGATTATTTCTAATATTTATCATTACAGAATAATATATAATCTGGGCATCACCTATGTAAGTACACACACACACACACAAAGCTACTTTTCCTGCATAAGAGAACATCTGAAGAAGAAGTGGTGATTGCACAACAAGTTCTCCAGAAATGCGGGAGGACTTTTCCTTCATTCCTGAGCTACATCCCATTTGAGTGACTTTACATGAAATTGGCTTTCAAGAATGTTTGGTCAAACTATAGAATAACAGAGTTGGAAGAGGCCACGAGGGCCATCCAGTCCATGGGACATTTATTGTGTACATAGGAAGAACTGTTTAAGCAGTTGAGGGGGGAAAGGAAGGGGGCTGAGGCTGTTAGGATTTGTGGGAGTTGAAGTTCAAAACACCTGGAGGGAAAGCTCAAGTTTGCCCATGCCTGCTCCAGCTGATTGGACTCCAGATCTCAGATTCCATAACCGTTGGTCAAGAGTTGAGAAGGATTCTGGGAACTGTAGTCCAAAACACCTGGGATCCCAATGTTTGAACCCTCCTGCCTTAATATGTGATAGCCATGTATAAATATGTGAGGAGAAGTCATAAGGAGGAGAGAGCAAGCTTGTTTTCTGCTGCCCTGCAGACTAGGACGCAATGGAACAACGGCTTCAAACTACAGGAAAGGAGATTCCACCTGAACATCAGGAAGAACTTCCTCACTGTGAGAGCTGCTCATCAGTGGAACTCTCTGCCTCAGAGTGTGGGGGAAGGCTCCTTCTTTGGAGACCTTTAAGCAGAAACTGGATGGCCATCAGTCAGGGGTTCTTTTAATGTGATCTCCTGCTTCTTGGCAGGGGCTGGACTGGATGGCCCATGAGGTCTCTTTCAACTCTATGATTCTATGATTCTATGACATCTCCATTTCAGTGGGGCAGCTGCACACAAATCAAAGGTACCCCAGTTTGATGGTGCACAGAAACCAGAAAACTGCAAAATTGAACACAGTGCCATGAGACTTTGTCTATATCTTACAGTATTGTGTTCAATTTTGCAATTTTAAGGTGCACATATACACTAGATTGAATGCAATGGAATAGAGTAGAACAGCTTTGCAACCTCTGCCACCCCACTTTCCTATCTACCCCCAAACAGAATAGAATAGCTTTATTGTCATTGTGCAATTGCACAATGGAATGGATGCCTTCCCCAGCACACACCACAAAACAACACACCCATCCCTCCACACTCCCACCACCACCGCACATCCCCCAATGCCACATCAGTGCGAAGCCATGGAGTTCAACATAGCCACAGCTCTGGGATAAAAGCTCTTTCTCAATCTATTTGTCCTTGCCTTTGTCACACTGTACTGCAGTGGTTCTCAACCAGGGGTCCCCAGATGTTTTTGGCCTTCAACTCCCAGAAATACCAATAGCTGGTAAACTGGCTGGGATTTCTGGGTGTTGTAGGCCAAAAACATCTGGGGACCTCAGGTTGAGAACCACTGCTGTGCTGTCCGCTAGACTGCAATCATTCCAAAAAAGAATATGCCGGATGAGATGGATCCTCAATAATGTTCTGAGCTTTCTTAAGGCTACAGGACTTATAAAGTTCTTCCAAAGAGGGGAGAAAGAGGGCAACCCATGCTTCTCTGTCCAGAAGTGGTGACCCTTTGGAGTGCCTTCCTATCTGCCTCTGTGCAGTTACCAGACCATGTGCAGATGCAGTCAGTTAGGACACTCTCTAGAGCACAGTGGTAGAAAGTCACCAGCAATTTTCCATTCAGTTGTTGGTTCCTTAAAAATCTCAGATAATAATACAGTCTCTGCTGGGCTCTTGTCACCAACCTTTCCGTATGAACGCTTCCCCAGGTCAGAATATCCTTTAGTGATACCCAGGAACTTGAAACTGGACACCTGCTTCATTTGGTCTCCATTTATGACCAAGGGCTGGATTTTGGTCTGTTCTTATAATCCACAATGAGCTCCTTTGGTCTTGTTGATGTTAAGAACCAAATTGTTGTCCCTTTACCACGATCCACCTCATCCCAATTGGCAGACTTATCTTATAATAAACCCCACCATGGTTGTATCATCTGTGATACGATGACTCCACTTGAATTTCCATGGCTCAGTGCTATGGAAACATGGGAATTGTAGTTTTACAAAGTCCTTTGCTTGCTAGCAAAGAATGTTGGTGCTCCAATTAAGTCCCCAGGGTCCCATAGCGTTGAGCCATGGCAATTAGAGTGGATGCATTAGTTCCATAGTGCCTGGTTTCATTTTTGCAGTTTCCCACAGCGTGGGGTGAACCTTCAAATTAGGATGGTCTGGATTAGACTTGCCTGTCCATTTGCAGCACTCGTCAAGATAAGCCCCATAACCTGGCTATCTAATTATAGGTAGGTATCTCCAGAAGAGACATCATTAGACCCATCAATTCTGGTTATAAGCAGACCTGCATGTGGCTTGGAGGCTGTAAATACTACCCAGGTTTACGCTCCCTGTTTGTTTTCAGCTCACTAAATCCCACCAGGGATTTTAAATCAGGCCTTTTTGTCCCCCTCCAACCTCAACACAAAAGGCCCCGTCTCACGTGCACCGTTGTTGATTAAAAATAATGTGCTTTACGGCCTCTGCTTTGCTGTAACTCTCTGTTTCTGTCCTCATTAGGTGCTTGTTTTAAGGAAGCTGCCCACAGAAAGGCAATATATTTGAATCCCCTGGCTAAAAAGAGAGAGGGAAAGTCGATAAGGAGCCATCCTTAGTGTTAATAACTCACCGGGCGAATTTCTCAAAGTTGTGGTCGATCCGCCACTCTTATCTTAGCAAGGTTTTCCTTTAATGCCAGAGCTTTGGAAGAGCCGGCCCATTGCGGACCAGTTTGGAAAAAGCCAAAGGCGGCATCAGGTTTGTTCTTGCAGAGGAAAAACGAGATTCTCATTTTGGGCAGAAATGGAACGCTGCATTTGTTTCCTTCGATCAGGAGATACTGTGGAAGGTCTCATGCGTGGCCCCAATTTTCATTTCTATTAACCAGCCTTTGGAAAATGTCAGGTCAGCTGGGAGTAAACAACATCTCTGTCTCTCTGTCTCGTCCGCCCCTGGGGATTCCGGCAAACAGAAAACTGGGGCAATTCCCCATTTCTCCTCCCCGAAGGAAGGAAGGAAGGAGGGAAGGAAGGACCAAAGACAAATATGACCAAAGCACGGATTCTTTCTTCTCTTTTTCCGTCTCCAGAGAATGAATATAGAAAATCTGAGTGAATGTTTTCTGCCTGTTAGCTGTAGCTAAGAGCGTAGCCCCACTAATCCCTAGATGCCGAACCCCTTTATCTCACAAATAAAGAAAACTTAATGCAACAGTTGTGAATTCTGCGGCTGTGAAGAACTCCATCTTCTCCTCACGAGACTCAAACCATGGACTTACATCCAGTCATTACAACCAACATTAAATCGAGAGCTAGGCATTAAAAATGCAATGGGTCCAAATGACAGGAAAGAGAATTCCACCTGAACATTAAGAAGAACTTCATGACCATAAGAATAGCTGTTCAGCAGTGGAACTCTCTGCCTCGGAGTTGGTGGAGGCTCCTTCCTTGGAGGCTTTTAAACATTCTGGATGGCCATCTGTTGGGGTGCTTTGTTTGTTCTTTTCCTCCATGGCAGATTGGGGTTGGATTAGATGGCCCATGTGGTCTCTTCCAACTCTATGCTTCTCTGATTCTTTTATATGATTATTGGTTGGATGTGGAAGACACCTTCACCTTTTGGATCCATGGAGAAGAAGAACTAAACAAGTCTCTGGACCACATCAACAATATCCACCCAAACATCTGAATTACCAAGGAAAAAGAAACCATTTCTAGATGTCCTAGTCATCCGCAAACCAAATCAACAACTGGGCTACACTGTTTACAGAAAACCTTGAAACATGCAAGGGTTCTTTCTCCCACCCTAGACGTCATTTATCTCTCTCACACACACATATATACACACTACTTGCTTCACTGCCAACAGAACCTCGGAAGATGCCAGGCACAGATGCAGGCAAAACGTCAGGAGTGTTGCATCCCAGACCTGGAACCCCTCTGACCTTAAACACCACACCAGTTGAGTATTATCAGATTGAAGAATATATAAAAGCCAAGCAATAACAATGATATAAAAAGTATAGTCCAAAAGGGTATCTTCAAAATGTAACCATTAATCCATAGTTTTCAAGGTACAAAGATAAAACACAAAGTATGAGGTTGCAAAATCCAGAAGAACAAGGCAGCATAAAATCCCAATACTGAGAACTGGAATTTAGCAAAACTGGAACTATGGAACTAAAAATCCACTTGGAATTACAGAACAGGAACTTGGCAAGACTGGAATCATGAAACTAGAAATCCACTTGGAAGCAAGACTGGCATGAATAATCAATGTTGACCACTCTGAGATTTGTCTTGTCTCTTTAAAGACTTTTCTGTCTCATTCAGTGAGAAGAACACATTCCGTTTCACTTTCCCATCAAATAATGATTTACTTTCCCTCTTTTCCTGAAGACGGGTTGACCTTCGATGGATCTCTGAACTCTCCCTATGTTTACAAAAGTCTTGTCATTTATCTTCCAGCTCATTAACTTCTGCACCTGACAAATCATCATCAGAAAACCAATTCTCAGAGAAAACCTGTGGAGGGCCTCTCTCCAGAATGTGGTTTTGAACATCCTCAGACTGTTCTATAATCTCAGGCTCAAAGTCAGGTTTGTCAAGAAAACCATCATCCCCATTGTCATCAGACACATCAGACACTATCACAGGCTGAGCTATAACAAGGAGAGAATGCTGCTGGAACATGGCCATACAGTCCGAAAAACTCACAGCAACCCTATATTGTTCATATTAAAATAAGTATCTTTACTGTTCTTGCTATAGTTTATATTCTTGCTTTTTATGTCTGTTTGATGGTTTAGTTTTAGTATTTTCTGAATAAAGATTATCAATAAAAAAGGATAACATTATTAAGGGATTATGCGAACCTGAATAAACGAAGGCCACGCTTCACGCCCCTCACCGGCATCTTCCCTCTTTGTTTCCAAGGGCGTCCGCAGTGCACCTGTTTGCTACCTGTCTCTGTCGCAGGATCGTCTGTCTCTTGGACAATTTCCCTGCTAATCCCTCCAAATCCCCGGCCCAGCATGGAACAGAGGTAATGCCTCTCTTTTGCTTTCTGCCTGGAAATTGCACCTCCTCCATTGGGTGTATCATCAGCACGCTCAGCAGGGGCTGGAGTCTTTTCCGTTATTTTGTCCGCCTGCCCGGCCTCCTCGTTTCCAAATTGCGGGCTGTGGCATTAAAATGGATTTATTGCCATCCGGATCCAGCTTGCGAGCGTCTCCCGGTCCGTCATTACGCTTGGATTTGTTTTTTCTAGGGGTGGGGGTGGGGGGACTCATTGCCATCTTTTATGATGCCTCGTCTATTTTAATTTACTCTTGCTCTTCCTTTTGCAGTTGTTAGGGATTTATTAGCCTGTTTTCCCTCTTCGGGCCCTGAAGCCATGGACATATTTGCAGCAAAATTAAAAATTATGTTTCGTTGAGTTGTTGACCCTTCCCTCTCCAAACATCTGCTTGCATTGATGCCAAAATGCCGGTTGAATTGAGGTAACAACAACCGTCTGATCTAGCAGAAAATGAGAAAGGTTCTCATCAGGGAAGTTCAGAGGACTTCTAAAATCCTCAAAGCAGAAAAAAAACAATTGGAATATATAAGTGTGTGGGACAAGTATCATCTGGACCAGGCATGGGCAAACTTGGGCCCTCCATGTGTTTTGGACCTCAACACACACAATTCCTAACAGACTCAGGCCCTTTCCTTTTCCTCCTCAGCCGCTTTCAATATTCTAGTTGATTATGACTGAAATTTTCCCTCAAAGGGGCCATCCACAGCCTCCAAACTCTTTCGCTATAATTTGAATGCATGGCCCATTGTGCCCTAGTCTTTGGAGCACCAGAAAACAAGCTTTCCCCTCCTCAATGTGACATCCTTTCAGATATTGAAACATGGCTCTCATGCCCCTTCTTTCAACCTCCTTTTCTTTGAGCTCAACACCCCCAACTCCCTTAGCCCTCTTTGTAGGACTTCCAAACTTTTTGGTTGTGTTTCTCTGGACATGTTCCAGCTTGTCAACATCCTTCTTGAATTGCTTTGCCCAGAACTGGACATAGTTGTTGCATCTGTGTGTTTCCATGTTGTTTCTGATCTCTGGTGGTCATGAGATGACCTTATAATGGACATTCTCTGGCAGAATTTGCCTATCTCTGAAGCTGAGAGAGCATGATTTCTCTAAGGCCACCCAATGAGTTTCACTTTCTATGACTGAGTGGGGATTGGAAACCTAGTTTCCATAGGATACGCCTGCACTGTAGAATGAATGCAGTTTGACACCAATTGAACTTCCACGGCTCAATATGGTGGAATTATGAGAGCTGTGAGTCTGGTGAGGTCCCAGCCCTTTTTAGCAGGGAAGGCTAAAGATCTTGTGAAACTACAACCCCCAGAGTCCCATAGCCTTAAACGGTTTGGGAGTGCTTATATCCACAATTGCCTCTGCTTACAAATCCATACTGCACTTTATCATCGTCCTTCACTCTATATGTTTTAGTGTTTTAATGTGAGCGTCCTCTCGTTCTTCCCCTGCTCCTATTTTGACTTGGGTGATGGTTGGAGTTTTTATGAAGGTATCTATCTGTGTGTGTAGGTTTTCTGTAAACTGTGTGGCCCAATTGTTGATTGGGTTTGCGGATGACCAGAACATCAAGGGTACCACTGACCGCATAGGCTGAGGGCAGTCTGACACTCTGACTGGCAACACTCTGAGGGCAAAGGACAGCTAATGACTGAACAAAGGATGCCCCCCAGGCAAGAGATAAAACCTTTCCAATGCTAATTAGGGTGATTAACTGGAACATTAATTCTGGCTTCCCAGTGACAAAGGACTCTTGCCACACCCTGGACTCTACACAGATATATATTCTTTCCTTTCCTTACTTACTTTATCCATACCTCACAACCTCTGAGGATGCCTGCCATAGATGTGGGTGAAACGTCAGGAGAGAATGCTTCTGGAACATGGTCACACAGCCCAAAAGACATACAACAACCCTGTGATCCCGGCCATGAAAGCCTTCGACACACATCGAAATCAATGTTGTTGTTAGGCTCGTCCCCATGTAAGCCTCACCAAGTCCCTTCGGGGAGATGGTGGTGGGGTACAAGAATAACGTTATTATTATTATTATTGGGCTACCATATTAACTAAGGAGCCCAGGTGGCGAAGTGTGTTAAAGGGCTGAACTGCTGAACTTGCAGACCGAAAAGTCCCAGGTTCAAATCCCGGGAGCGGAGTGAGCGCCTGCTGTTGCTCCAGCTTCTGCCAACCTAGCAGTTCGAAAACATGCCAATGTGAGTAGATTAATAGGTACCGCTCTGGCGGGAAGGTAACGGCGCTCCATGCAGTCATGCCGGCCACATTACCTTGGAGGTGTCTATGGACAACGCCGGCTCTTCGGCTTAGAAATGGAGATGAGCACCAACCCCCAGAGTCAGACATGACTGGACTTAATGTCAGGGGAAAGCTTTACCTTTACCATATTAACTATCCTGCGCTGAGGCACTCAAGGTTGTAGTCCAATACCGAAAGCACTCAACCGCACTGAAAACTCTATTCAAAAGTATAACGGAAGCCTCGTTGCTCCTATTATGTGCCCGGCTATTCTTGCAACCAACTCTCTTGCTCTGCGGCTCTTGATAAGATCATGGTGGAGGTGGGCGGATAAAGGAGGAGAGATTAGCCCGTCCCCAAGGAAGGCCCTTCCCCTGCCCCCCTGCCTAATGAAGCCTAGAGATAACACACCTCTCCTCTCCCGAGCTCTGTTCCTCCATTTAGATCCCTGTATGTGAGTCGAGATAACCTTTATCCCCTTATCAGCCCCTTTCCTCGACAACACGGAGCAGCAGCCCTTGCAATTAACATCGATCGCAATCGGAGATCTCTTTGGATGGGGAAGCTTGGCCTGATGTGGAAATGGAGGCTGCGGATGAAATGTCACCGCAAGAGAGAACACTCTCAGGCCTTGAAGGCTGAATGCATAGCTTTACTTAAAGGATGCATACGATGCAATATGTATGGTATTCTTCTCTCCGGTTTGTGCTGCTCACTGGAGTTGCTCCGTATGAAGCATCGTAGCCCTTCCTAACTGCATACAACTATACCAATTGTGATGTTTGTTCTTTCCTATCCACTTCAAGGTCACATTTGCAATTAGAGGCCCTAGAAGTGGGAGTTACTGTTGTACTCCTGTGCCTTATTTTCAATTTATAGTGAGAGAGAGTTCTTCCTAATGTTTAAGTGGAATCTTCTCTCCTGTATTTAAAAACTCCAAAGTCAGAACAGTAAATAAAGAACAACACTCTGAAAACAGAGGAATTCCAGACATGAAACAATCAGGGCCAGGGGTTGGCTGGTTACCAAATTCCCACTGTAGAATAGCAAGATTCACTTCAAGGCTTTAGAGGTGGAGTTTCACAATTTCTTAACAGTGGGAGTCTTGGATTGTGGAAGGAGACACACTCGGGTCCTCTTCAGCTGTGGCACCGCTGTTATCATCGGATGCCCTCCCTTTGGAGACCCAATTGCCATCAGTAATGGTTTATTAGAATCATAGAATCCTAGAGCTGGAAGAGACCTGGTGGGCCATCCAGTCCAACCCCATTCTGCCAAGAGGCAAGGAAATTGCATTCAAAGCATCCCCACCCTGACAGATGGCCATCCAGCCTCTATTTCAAAGACTCCAAAGAAGGAGCCTTCACCACACTCGCTTTGGGACACAGAGAGAGTTCCACTGCTGAACAGCCCTCTCTCACAGTCAGGAAGTTCTTCCTGATGTTCAGGTGGAATCTCCTTTCTTTCCTGTAGTTTGAAGCCCTTGTTCCGCATCCTAGTCTCCAGGGCAGCAGAAAACAAGCCTGCTACTTCCTCCCTAGGACTTCCCCTCACATATTTATGCAGGACCTCCTCATGTCTCCACTCAGCCTTCTCTTTTGCAGGCTAAACATGCCCAGCTCTTGAAGCCACTCCTCATAGGGCTTGTTCTCCAGACCCTTGCTCCTTTGAGTCGCCCTCCTCTGGACACGTTCTAGCTTAAAGTCAACATCTCCCTTCAAGTGCAGTGCCCAGAATGGGACTCAGTGTGATTCCAGGTGTGGTCTGACCAAGACGGAATAGAGGGGGAGCATGACTTCCCTAGTAGGTGTGGAAGGTGAGGAAGACCCTCAGCCATTGGTCAATTCTAGATAAGGCCGAGATATAAAATCCTTTGTTTGCTACGCACATGTTGCGGCAGCCATTTGCATTGTGCAGCCCTCTGGAGTATGTACAGCTGTCCACCTTCTCATAGCTATAGTGAAAATAAACTTTGCTTTTTGCATCTCTCACGAGACTGAGTTTCTCTGCTTGATTTTCCTCTTGAGCCAGGACCCTTTGAAGGTCTTACAACCTGGATCTAGGCACAAGACACCTATTGATGCAGACCAAAATCCCATTGGATTTTTTAGCCACCACATGACATTGTTGACTTCTGTTCCTCTTCCTCCCTGTGAGGACTCCAAGATCTTTTCCCCAATCCTGCTGTCGAGCCAGGCATCGTCCCCCATTCTGTCTCTTTGCATTTCCTTTTTTCTGCCTAAGTGGAGTCTATTGCATTTGTCCCTGTTGAACTTCATAGTGTCAGTTCTGGCCAATCATCTCTTTAATCTGTTAAGATCGCTTTAATTCTGCTCCTGTCTTTTATTAGCTCTCCCTCCTAATTTAGTGTCATTTTGATGATTGTGTCTTCTAACTCTTCGTCTAAGCCATGAATAAAGATCCTGGACAGAACTGGGCCCAGGACGGAACCGTGCTGATGGCACTCCACTCGTGACTTCTTTCCAGGATGAAGAGGAAGCCTTGGGGAGAATCCTCATTGGGTTCGTTCACTTAACCAATTACAGATCCACCTAACCATAGTTTTGTCTAGCCCACATTTGACTAGTGTATTTGCCAGAAGGTAATGGGGTCTTTCCAGTGGAAAGTCCATTGGAATCTCCTTATTAACACCTTTCCCAGTTCTAAAGCCTGGATCTGACTTTGCATTTACCCTACTTCCCCCTAAAATGCAAATGCTTTTAACTGTTCCAGCCTTTGAAGCTGCCTTACATTTATATTTTGTTGACTATATTTTCCCTCTGATGGGACCCTTCCCATAGTTTTCCATTTGGGATTGCATTAAATTGTTTGAGCTGTTGCTGATTTTAACAAACAAGTGAAAGATAAACCCAATTCCAGGGAGGGCTGGATGACTTGTAGCTGGAAGTCGGATCCAAAAGAAAGCTCTTTGCTGGGAATGACCTTTCAGACACTTGCGGATTTTGTGTTGCTTTCCAGTCCTCCTTGGTGTTGTTCAGTTCATTGTAGAAGAAATTGTTTATCTGTTTCTGGTTCGCTTCCAAGGGAGAGCTTTTCAGATTATTATTGTAGAGGGAAATGCTGCTTGTAGGTAAGCAGGTCATACAGCAAGATTCCACAGGGGACGAGTGCAAACAGGCACTTACTGCAATCTGGCGGTTTGGAAAGAATAAATATCACGTAATTGCACATCAGCACAGAGAATGGAGTGCCCGTTGACTCATGCCATGGCCCATTCATGACTTTGCATGCAAAGGGGAAGTGCCCAAAAACACGCACAGTGCATATTTGCATGTGAAACATACCATGCCCAAGACACAACTCCATGCGCAGTGTTCAACACAACCTATGACTGAAGATGCACTTTCACATTGGATCCAAATGCCCAACCAGTGTTGTATGAGAACCAATGACTTGTCGACATTGACTTACAATTATACAGTTGGAAATAACCCCCAAGGGCCATCTAGTCCAACCCACTGCCATGCGGGAATACACAAGCAACGCCTTCCTGAAAGATGAGCATCAAATCTCCATTGAAAGACCTCCAAAGAAGTAGAGCCCACCACTTTCTGCTGTTAAGCACTCTTTCGGTTGAATCTCTATTCTTGAAATCCATTGGCTCACATCCTAATAACAGAAGCACAATAAAACAAAACAGCTCCATCTTATTGAATACAGAGTTGGAAGAGACACAAGAGCCATCCAGTCCAACCCCTTTGTGACCTGCAGGAACACACAATCAAAGCCCTCCTGACAGATGGCCATCCAGTCTCTGCTGTAAAACCTCCCGAGAATGAAACACAGTGGGCTCCCAGGAAGAAGCGCATTCCACTGCTGAATAGCTCTTAATATCAGAAAGTTCTTCCTAATGTTAAGGTGGATCCTTTTCTCCTGTAATTCTAATCCGTTGCTCTGTCCTAATATCTATATCAGCCATAAACATTGCTCTCTCCTCAATGGGACGTTCTTTCAAATACTGAAACTTGGCTCTCATGTTCTCTCAGTGTTGTTTTCTCCAAGCTAAACATACCTATCTCCCAAGCTGCTCTTTGTACGGCTTGGCTTCCAAAGCCTTTGACCATTTTGGTTGCCTCTCTGTGGACCCCTTCTATCTTCTTCATTTCCTTCTTGGATTTTGTTGCCCAGAACTGGACACAAGGATATTCCAGGTAGGGCCGGCCCAAGGTAATTTTCAAATATAGGCATACAGAATTTTGGTGCCCCCCCCAAACCAATAACTGAAAAATAAAAGTGTTGGATAAGCAAAAATGTTGGATAATAAGGAGGGATTAAGGAAAAGCCTAAATAAAGAACAACACTCTGAAAACAGGGGAAATCCAGACAGGAAACAATCAGGGCCAGCTAACACCTCCCAACCAAAGATGCCCCCAGGGAGGAAGCAGCCAGGCTTTGAATCTGCAAGGCCATTAAATGCTAATCAAGCTGGCCAATTGCAACATTCACATTAGCCTCTAACAGACAAGAGCTCTTTCTCCCACCCTGGACTTTCCACAGATATATACACCCCACTTACCTATCTTCCAACAGACCTCGGAACCTCTGAGGATGCCTGCCATAGATGTGGGTGAAACGTAAGGAGAGAATGCTTCTGGAACATGGCCAGGTGGCCAGGTTTCACTCATTCTGTAACTTCTACATGGCATTCCTTCAAATATTTATCATGGGAGTCTTTAGTACCAGGGCCCATCTACACAGCACCCAAAACACGGAAGTTACCGGCTTAAAAGGGTGGTGGCGGCTACATGATGCTAGCAGTAAATCCTCACTGATTCGCTGCAATGAATGAAAAACACAGGGCAAAAAGGTCCCCTTTTATCCCAATTCTGGATGGAAAATGAACATATTCGCATCACTGTATATCTCTGTACTTACAAAAAACATGTGACTTCCTTCCCCCTCCCCCTGTGGAGACTGCTCCAGCATCAAATCTCCATTCAAAGACCTCCAAAGAAGGAAAGCCCACCACTTTCTGAAGCAGGTCATTCTGCTGTTAAACACTCTTTGGGTTGAATCTCTATTCTTGAAATCCATTGGCTCACATCCTAATAACAGAAGCACAAGAAAACAAACCAGCTCCATCTTATTGAATATAAAATTGAAAGAGTCACAAGAGCCATCCAGTCCAACCACCTTCTGCTATGCAGGAACACACAATCAAAGCCCTCCCGACAGATTGCTATCCAGTCTCTGCTGTAAAACCTCCAGAGAATGAGACACCAGTGGGTTCCCAGAAAGAAGCCCATTCAACTTACCATCAGAAAGTTCTTCCTAATGTTAAGGTGGATCCTTTTCTCCTGTAATTCTAATCAGTTGCTCTGTGTCCTAATATCTATATCAGCAGTAAACATTGCTCTCTCCTCAATGGGACCTCCTTTCAAATACTGAAACATGGGTCTCATGTTCTCTCAGACTTCTTTTCTCCAAGTTGAACTTACTTATATTCTAAACTGCTCTTTATAGGACTTGGCTTCCAAGACATTTGCCCATTTTGGTTGCCTCTCTCTGGACCCCTTCCATCTTCTCCATCTTCTTCTTGGATTTTGTTGCCCAGAACTGGACTCAGTGTTATTCCAGGTGAGAAGGTCGGACCAAAGCAGAATCCTCGATCCAGATACTATACTCCTCTTGAAATAGCCTGGGATTGCATTGGCCTTTTAGCTGTCACATCACATTGTGGACTCATGTTCAACTTGTTCCTTACTAAGATTCCTAGATCTTTTTCACGTGGACTGTTTTCAAGCCAGGTCTCACTCATTCTGTAACTTCTACATGGCATTCCCTCAGATATTTTATCACGAGAGTCTTTAGTACCAGGGCCCATCTACACAGCACCCGAAACACGGATGTTACTGGGTTAAAAGGGTGGTGGTGGCTGCAGCTACATGATGCTAGCAGTAAATCCTCACTTATTCGCTGCAATGGATGAAAAACACAGGGTAAAAAGGTCCCCTTTTATCCCGATTCTGGATGGAAAATGAACATATTCGCATCACTGTATATCTCTGTACTTACAAAAAACATGTGACTTCCTTCCCCCTCCCCCTGTAGAGACTGCTCCAGCACATGTCTGCTTTTAACAAGCCAGAATCTGCTGATTAGCCGATTGGGCTGTGAAATGGACACACAGCTGATTTCAAGGAAGCATACATGGAGAGCAATTAGAATTCTGTGAAACTCTTTATTTTGAACTGTATAATATTAAACAGAGCTTGAATAAACAATTGGGGGAAGGAGAAATCTGGCAAAATATTTTTTTAAAAAATTCACTCCATAATGTGCTGAACTTCATATGCACACATGTGAATCTGCTTGTATTTATATTAAGATATTTGTATGTATGCGTATATGGTCCAGTGCATAATGGAGTATTTAAAGCAACTTTCGCTGGATGTTCCCCATCTGCCTTCCATCTAGTTCTGATGCAGAGGAAACCTGTGAGGACAGCAGGGAACCCAATCCTGGGACTGATACCCTGTTTCCCCAAAAATAAGACATCCCCAAAAAATAAGACCTAGCAGAGGTTTTGCTGAATTGCTAAATATAAGGCCTCCCCCAAAAGTAAGACCTAGCAAAGTTCTTGTTTGGAAGCATGCCCGGCGCCCGCCAAACAAAACACCAGAACTTGCAGGATCGGTAAATGTACACACCAGTTGTACATGGAAATAATGGTAATAATATATTAAAATGTTATATTATTTATATTTATACAGTAGTAACAGGAAATTCTTGACAGGAGTCATAGTTTGTCTGGTTTGGTTATGTTGGTTTATGATGACAACTACTGTACAGTATATAATAAATGTTCATTTTTTCTTCAACAATAAATGTGAATTCTTCTTCATGGAAAAATAAGACATCCCCTGAAAA
Organism: Anolis carolinensis; assembly: GCF_035594765.1. NCBI lineage: Eukaryota > Metazoa > Chordata > Lepidosauria > Squamata > Anolidae > Anolis > Anolis carolinensis. The sequence continues at coordinate 365,432,463 of NC_085841.1, forward strand.
TAAGACCTAGGACATCTTTGGGAGCAAAAAATAATATAAGACACTGTCTTATTTTCGGGGAAACACGGTATTTCATTGACTTATGTCCTGGTGCATTATGGTTTTGTGTCAGAACCCTGCTACTAGAGCCTGGATGTGGCTCTGAGTTTCAGGGTCACTGACATTGATAAGACACCTGCGTCCCAGGACTCGGAGGAGAAACGGCTGATGGACTTGGCGGGGAATTTGCGCGGGGTTTTACTGAGCGGGAAGAGACTGTTCAAATGAGGGGGAGGGTATATAAAGGAGGGTTGGCCGGAGCCTCCCATTCTTGGTGGAGGTTCATGCAATTGAGGGGAGACGTGGTCATCACAGGATCCTGGTCTAGCTGAGGCTGAAGGCAGGCGGCTTGGTTTCGGTCGGCTGGACTTCCAAATTTCCTCGAGCCTTCTTTAAGACGTCGTGAGTCAAAGCCAACTGATCGATGATCACTCTCTCCATGTTTTCTTTCAGTTGGTTGGTGGAGTGCAAGCGCTTGACGGTGCTGTGCAGCTTCTTTTCCTGCTCGGCCAGCTTCCGACGGAGTTTGTGCAACTCGGTTCGCATGGCTTCATCCTGGAGTGAGTAAGCGGCACTGTGGACCACCTTCATGGGCAAGGAGACTCTCCAGTAAAGCTTCATGAGGCAGGCGGCTTCCTCCAAGTTGTGCCGGACGGCACCCAGGGCGGCCGACATCCGGCCCAGAGACGTGGCCGTCACTCCCGGCTCCTGCAGCACAGGGTCTTCTTTCAGGGGGAGCTCCAGCTCCAGCAACAGCTTCTGCCCTTCCGAGATCTGCCTCCGCAACGCGTTGTGATCTTCCAAGCGGCCCAGGACGTGGCGCCCATTTCTGTCTGCCCAGACGCAATGGCGGGAGGACGGGGAGGGGTCGCGGGACATGCTGGAGGAGGAGGAGCAGCCGGAGGAGCCGCCCAAACCGTCCAGGGCCAGCTCCGGATCTGATTTGAACGGTGCTTTCGAATCGCCGTACCTCTGTTGCAATTCCAAGACATTGCTGTCTGCATTGGGGAATTTCAAATCGTTTATCGCCATGTAATGCTGCGATTCCTGCTGGAAAAGGGAGCCGATATTCACAGCCGACCTCGAGCTGCCGACTCCTCTCTTTCCGCTCAAAGACCGCTCGTGAAGTTTCTCGTGCAATGTCTTGTTCGCCTTGATGCTCATCTCAAGCTGCGCTCTCAAATTCTGTATTTCCGCCAAGAGTTCGTGCAAGTCGAGCGGCTGGTTTTGCTCTTTCCGGCATTCGTCGGCTGCGTCGCGTCGGTGATCTGCTTGGCTTCTGGTTGCGTCTTCCAACTTCTCGTAGACCCTGAGCTCCAGCCGCAGAGAATGCAGCAAGTCGTCGTTCTCCAAGAGCTGGCACTTGCTGGCATTCAGCTCCATCTGCAACCTGTTCAGTTCGTTCCGGACGCTGTAAACCTCGTCCGTCAGGCGTCCGTTTTCTTCCTCCCGTTTCCCGACTTCCTTCTGGAGCGTCTCGTTCTCCTTCTTGAGCCGCTCACAGTCCGCTCGGAGCTGCTCCAAGACCAGGTGCTTCTTGGAGAGAGATTCACGCAACTTTTCATTCTCCTTTTGTTTGTCTCGAGATCCTTGTGCCAGCATTGCGTTCAGGACCTGATTTTGCTCTCTCAGGAAATGAATTTCAGAAGTCAGGGAGTGATGTTGCTCCGCGCCGCGGTTACAAACGCTTGCCGAACCTTGGTCTGGTGCACAGCTTGACCTCTGTTGTTCGAGCTGTTTCCTCAAACGCTCGTTGGTTTCAATGGACTCCTCGAGCTGGTGCCTCAGCATTCGGATTTCTTGGAGATGCTCCATTAAGAGCTTTGAGTGAAATGGGCTGGGTGCAACAGTCACATTTTCCTCCTCAACTTGAGCTGCTGTTGCTTCTTCGTCTTTGTGCCTGGACGGTTCTAGACAAGATGGTTTTTGTGACATCTCCAAGTCAGACAATCTTTGCGCCAGGTCACCAAGTTGAGTCATTTCATCCTCTATTGACTCTCCATAGAGACACTGCTGTTCCAGCCTCTCAAACAGCTGGGCGCTTTGGTTGAGCTGTTCCCGGAAGCCCTCAGCAACGTAATAATCAATGTCACTGGTTTGCAGAAGCTCCTCAAAGGATCGGACCAGGTTGGTCAAGTGCTGGCGGTAGGAGGAGCAGACGTGGTGGAGCTCTTGCATTTTCTGGCGCTGACAGGCCTCCTCGGGAGCCGGGGAGGAGGTCGGGGAGATGGATCCCTCCGGTGAAACTTCTTTGAGCTTCTTCTGAAGGCGGTATACTTTGTCCAGGAGGTGCATGTTGGCGATCTGCTCTTTCTCGAGTTCGGCCTCGTTTTCCGAGAGCAGTTCCTTCAGCTTCTCCACCATTGAGGTTCATGCAATTAATCAACGAAGTGTTGCATCCATTGTTGTACAAGGGAGTCTTTGTTTTTTTAGATGACATATTGTTAGTATCTCGGACTAAGGAGCAACACATAGAACTAGTCAGGGAAGTCCTGCAAAAGTTGAGAGAAGCAAAACTGTATGCGAAGCTTGCCAAGTGCGAGTTCAATAAAGACCAGATAGACTTTCTGGGGTATAGGATTTCCTCCCAGGGAGTGGCGATGGACCCTGCGAAGGTAGAAGACGTGAGGGGGTGGGAAGCCCCCAAAACACGGAAGCAGCTGCAATCCTTCCTAGGGTTCGCAAACTTCTATAGAACATTTATCAAGGACTTTGCGCGCCTCACTTTGCCATTAACGGATTTGTTAAAGACTAAAGGTAGGGGAGAAACAGCCAAAGTGAAGGCCCCAGGGGCCAAACTGACCTGGACAATAGAATGCCAGGAAGCTTTCGAAGCCCTTAAAAAGCGTTTTACTGAGGAGCCTGTCCTACAGCACCCTGATATGTCTAAAGCCTTTGTATTACATTGCGATGCGTCAGACCGGGCATATGGGGCAGTTCTGCTACAGAAAGACGAGGGGGGGAACCTGAAGCCATGTGGCTATCTGTCAAAAAAGTTTAGCGATACAGAAAAAAACTGGCCGATTTGGGAGAGAGAAGCCTTAGCGATTCTAAAAGCACTAGAGTGCTGGAGACACTTCCTGGAAGGAAGTGGAACACCGTTTGAGGTGTGGACTGACCATAGAAATTTACAGTATCTAAGATCCCCTCGTAAACTATCAGCGAAGCAAATTAGATGGGCCCAATATTTCAGCCGTTTTGATTTCAGACTCAGATTCTTCCAGGGGAAACATAATATACTCGCTGACGCTCTCTCTCGGATGCCTCAGCACGGGGGAGGAATTCAGGAATCTGAAGGGAGTATTTTTCTTGATAAGCAATGGGGCCTGGCAGTACTAACTCGAGCACAAGCGGCCAAAGAAAACAAACGTACTGCCATTTCCACGGGGGGAGGAGAAATATGGGAGGAAGAGTTGAAGCGAGCGTATGGAATGGACAAATGGTTACAAACAAACAAAGAAAAGGGAGAATTGTGTGGGGATTTGGTGTTTGTAAATAAGAAATTGTATATTCCTGAATGTTTAAGACGAGAAATGTTAAGGAAGTACCATGATAACAAGGGTGCGGGTCATCTAGGCCCCACCAGGACTATTAAACTGTTGGCCAAACAATGCTGGTGGCCCGGAATGAGGAAAGACGCCAGGGGATACGTCACGCAGTGTGAATTATGTGCAGAGGGAAAAACACCACCGGGGAAGCCCCAGGGGCTATTGCAGAAGGTGGTGGAGCCCATGAGGCCATGGGAATGCGTAGCCATGGATTTTGTAGGCGAACTACCCCCCAGCAGAGGCCACAGATACATTTGGACAATATTGGACCTATTCTCAAAACAGGCACACTTTGTGGCTCTGCCAAAACTTCCTTCAGCTGAAAAACTTGCTGATTTGTATGTGAAGCATGTATATCGCCTACATGGGTGTCCCGACAAGATAATTAGTGACCGGGGAGTCCAATTTACTGCAAAATTTTGGGGAAAATTCTTACAGCTGTTAGGAGCAGAAAGGAACCTGAGCTCGGCCTTTCATCCCGCGACCAACGGGGGGGTCGAACGTACCCAACAGACACTGTGCCAATTCTTAAGGATGTACACCAATTATAGACAGGATGATTGGGCGGACCTTCTTCCGTTTGCTGAGATGGCTTTTAACGGGGCCGTACATTCGGCCACAGGTCGTGCCCCATTCGAAATAGTATACGGACAGGAGGTGGCACCTTTCCCCAGGCTACCCGAGTGGAAGGAAGGGGAGGGCCAGACCGACGAGGAATGGCCGGCCAAAATCAAGCAAGGGTGGCAAACCGTGGTAGAGGCATTGCGGGAAACACAAAAGAAGTACAAGCTCTTTGCGGATCGTAGGCGCCGAGAGGGGGACAAATTGGGCGAAGGAGATCTGGTTTGGCTGAGCACAAAAAACCTGAAATTGGGGTTCCCATCCAAGAAATTGGCTCCACGCTATATAGGGCCATTCAGGGTAGCAAAAAGAATAAACGAAGTGACCTATGAGCTGAGGCTACCAAAGGACCTAGGAAAGGTACACCCGGTATTCCATTGCAGCCTGTTAAAAAAGTATAAAGGAACTCTGGACAGCGGAGAACAATAGTTGTGTTTAATCTTTTCCTTCCAGGACGAAGGGGAGGAGGACGCCATGTCAGAACCCTGCTACTAGAGCCTGGATGTGGCTCTGAGTTTCAGGGTCACTGACATTGATAAGACACCTGCGTCCCAGGACTCGGAGGAGAAACGGCTGATGGACTTGGCGGGGAATTTGCGCGGGGTTTTACTGAGCGGGAAGAGACTGTTCAAATGAGGGGGAGGGTATATAAAGGAGGGTTGGCCGGAGCCTCCCATTCTTGGCTTTTCTGATGTTCATGTTTCCTACAGTAAAAGTTCCTGGTGATACCACAAAGAGTCTCGTGTGTTCATTCAGGAGCGGCTGTGGTGAGCTGACAGTTTTGGGTTGGGAACCTCATCACAGGGTGAGCAAAGGAGACAATGCTTTGTGTTTAATGATGATACCCTGTTTCCCCTAAAATAAGACATCCCCGGAAAATAAGACCTAGTAGAGGTTTTGCTGAATTGCTAAATATAAGGCCTCCCCCGAAAGTAAGACCTAGCAAAGTTTTTGTTTCGAAGCATGCCCGCCAAACAGAACACCAGAGCATGCAGGATCAGTAAATGTACCTTCCATAGAGTATTGTACATGGAAATATTGGTAGTAACAAGAAATTCTTGATAGGATTCACAGTTTGTCTGGTTATACTGGTTTATGATGACAACTACTGTACAGTATATAATGTACATTTTTTTGTTCAACAATAAATGTGAATTCTTCTTCATGGAAAAATAAGACATCTCCTGAAAATAAGACCTAGAGCATCTTTGGGAGCAAAAATTAATATAAGACACTGTCTTATTTTCGGGGAAACACGGTAGGTCTGTGTGGAGACCTGCTCTCAGGTCCTGGGATTTTTTTTGTCTTCCATTTAGAACCTGCATTTTCATGCTGTCTGAAAGAGCCCAAAGTCTACTCTTTCTCAGTCTTAAACACAGCTCTCAATTTCTCGTAAGACTTGGAGTTTCTAGATCAATGATGGGCAACCTTTTGCGCTTGGTGTGTCAAAATTCACCAAAAAAAACCCTAGCATGACTTGGGTGGTGTGTCACTTTGAGAAAAAAACCATAATTTCGCAATATGTATAGTTTAAATAACAAAAATTGTAATATATAACTATTTAATAAATCAAAAACTATTTACTACCATTATTTCCATGTACAACAATCTATGGTACCTCTTGCAGTTTCCACGCTGTTTTCTCTCTATCCTAGTTTCAATGTAGTCATGAATAATGAATAATATAATAATAATGTAATAGAAATAATATGATAATATACTACAATAATAATAGAATAATAATGATAATAGAATGATATAATGATAATGTAATGTGCATAATTCCCATGGAGTAAACAACAAAACCACTGGACCAAATCACGCCGAATTTGGCCACAAAAGAGATAGTCATCCAATCAATCTGCATGCGGCAGCGTGTCAGCAAAAAGGGCTAGGCGTGTCAATGCTGACACGCGTGTCATAGGTTGGTCATCACTGTTCTAGATTTTGGATCATTTAGGTTGTCCTCTCTCTGGACACCTCCCAGCTTGTTGATATTTGACCTGCGGGACCCAGAACTGGATACAAGGTTCCTGGTGATGCCTAACCAATGCAGAAGGAGGTTGTACTGCTATTTCCCTTCACCAGGACACTGTAAACCTATGGCTACAACTCAGAATTGCATTGGCTTTTTGGCTGCTGAATCACCATACTTCTGACTCCCACGATGCATTGACCTGATTAATGGAAAGAGCTCTTTAGAGGTTCAAATGTAATTCTCTGCACCTTGAATTCAAACCAGAAGTGCCTTGGTTGACAGGTAGACAAATATATGAACTTGAAGTGTGTTGCTAGATGTAAGTGCAGTATCCTTATCTATGCATCCATTCACGCCCACATATACAACCAATTTAAAAGGAAATAGATTTATTTATTCGATCATTATTTAATGACAATGCTAACAAGGCCAAGTGTTTCTTTCTTATTTCCCTTCGCCACCTGCCAACCTGCTTTTAGCGCAGCCTGCTCTGCAGAAATGCAATCTCCTTTTGTAATCTTTGGCAAAAGGCATTGGCTGGCATTCGGTATTGCAAATAAGGAATTGAAAGATGGAGTTACAGATCTGTTAAGTCACCTGTATTAAGTCAAGACTACATCATTTAACTGAGCAACTTATGACAAATATTGGCAAGTGTTCTAATTTTTTTTGTAAGTTCTGACCATTGAATCCATTGGGCTTAGTCACCATTTAATTCTTGATTCACCAGGTTTGCTCTACTTAAGCCCTTGCCTAAATCAAAACTATGTCTGTTAATGAATTATACAGGTCGTATTTCTCTTATTCTAGTGGGATGAGAAATGTTTTGTATTTTGTATTTCCTCCCAGATTTTGGGAAATTTGATTTTACATAATTAGGGGATATTCTGGAGTTTGCAGAAACTCCATAGAATCCCAGGACTTAAAAGCAGTCTGGACAGCTGGACTGGGTCTATTTTGGAGGCATCCTTCTGCTATCAGATACAGGCTCTCTCCACTACAGAAAAAGCCCACTTTAATGTGGAACTTTAGCTATTGTTTGTTATTGTTATTAATATTGTTATTATTGTTATTATGTTTATTTATGCCCCACTTTATATAGACCAGTTAGTGTCAGAAAAAGCAAGTACCATATATTTATAGGTTGTACAATTCAAATATTTTGCACAGTCTTCCTCTATTAGTCAAAGTGTAATACTGTATATGTTTTTGTGTGTTCATTTTCTTCAAGATAATCCAAAGGCGAGACCTTGGTTACACTACACATATAAAGTTAATTATTTGCAGTGGATACTTTCTGATGATAGTGGCAGAAGCTGAATGCTTATACAGGAATGCTGCACATTATAGTTGTGCATTGCTGCTGCACATTTTGTTCTGTGGTTACACATTATAATGACTGTGAATGTCATGATGCAATACCTAAGGAGGTGTGGTAATGCCTGAGTCATAACCATGTGAGGGTTATTACAAAGGGGTTGCATCAACCAGTGTCCCTTACTGATGACCTATTAGCAGGTGGCTACATAAGGAGGATGAAGTACAGGCTTCACAAGTTGTATCTTCTTATGTTGTATGTGACTATCATATGACTCTGATTGTTTGCGAGTACAACGAAAGTTGATCTGTGAATCCTATTTGTATATTTTGTAAATATTGTAACAGTGAAGATTAAAGCCTCTCGATATTTTGGGTGAAAGCCTGAATCTGTGGGCTTACTAAACAGTGTGTAGATAAGGTTAGTGCTGGCAGCTAGACTCTGCTGATAGACAGACGGAAGTGTGTTTTTGTTTGGTTCTGGGACACTTGCTATCCAGCTTACAGAGGTTCAAGGAGGTCGTGATTTGAAAACTATAAATCACTTCACTTACCAGAGCATCCCGCAACAAAGGCAAAAGTGGCAAAGCAGTTGGCAGGGAGCAAAGAGAGACCAAGAGAAATGGATTGTGCACAGATTGAGGAAAGGCATACTCTTGTTGTGGTCAGACTTCACCTGGAATAATAACCCTTTGTCCAAATCTGGAAACACAATTCAAGAAGGATATGGACAGGCTTTGGCCACATAATGAGAAGTCAGGAAAGCTTGGAAAAGACCATGATGTTGGGGAAAATTGAAGGAAAAAGGAAGAGAGGCCGACCAAGGGCAAGATGGATGGATGGTGTCCTTGAAGTGACTGGCTTGACCTTGAAGGAACTGGGGGCGGTGACGACCGACAGGGAGCTCTGGTGTGGACTGGTCCATGAGGTCACAAACAGTCGGAAGCGACTGAACGAATAAACAACAACAACAATGGACAGTCTGGAAGGTGTCAAAGGAAGGGTCAAAGATCTGGAAAGCATGAATCCCTCTGAGGAATGCTTATGGAGCTGAGAATCCTTAGCTTGGACAAGAAAGGGATCATGATAGTCATATCTAATATTTGAAAGGATGTCCCATTGAAGAAGGGGAATGTTTGATTTCTGCTGCTCCAGAGATTAGTACACAATCGATCCATAGGATTTGGAAATGTGATTCCAGCTGAACATTAGGAAAAACTTCTGGATGGTAAGAGCTCTTGGACAATAGAGCATTCTGCTTTCTTGGATTCTGCCAGTCACTTCCTCCAGTTTTTTTTTTTTTATCAGAGCCTGATGGACATCCATCAGGAGGACTTGGATTGCACATTCCTGCCTGGTTGAATTAAGGTGGACTAGATGACCCTTGTGGTCTCTTCCACCTGTATGATCCTATGGATGTTGTTATTATCTTGCCCTATTTCTGGGCTCCCTGGAAAGGGCTGGCCTGCCTTCCTACTTTTTGAGAGGTCACGATGGACAATAGCGACTCTTGGCTTGATCTGTTTAGCCTCTTCTGAACTTCTCAGGACCTCTCCTTTCTCAATAGGCTTGACTATTTCTGGGCTCCTTTCATCCTTTGCTCTTTTCAAAGGATGAGCACATAGCCCTCAGACACCGGTCAAGAGCTCTCCTTTCTTCTGCCTGCCGGGCTGCCCTTTTCTTATAAACAGTGGTGAGATCTAACAAACACGCACACAAAGCGGGCTAAAAATAGGGATGAAGCAGAAGAGCGAAGGGTGTTGTTCCTCTGCACCAAGGTTGGAGGAGTCCAAAACTTTGAACATAAGAACATCAGAGGCGTCCTGTGGGGAGATCAGACCCACAGAGGCCTCTCTGTTCCTGGTGGAGATGCCCCATGGGGAGTCCACCATGAATATAACTGTATTGGTTTTAGTATTTGAGGGGGGATGAGGAGAGGTGTATGAAATGGGATAAAACACATTTATGAAACAAGGAAGTAGAACAGAAGAACTCCTATTAAAGTGTGCCCATTGCCTCCTCTTTTCTATACTTTGGTTTGGAATGATGTGGCCTTCCAGAAGGTGGTGGCAAGCAGCTCCCAACATTCCTCACTATTGGCTGCACTGGCTCGGGGTTGCTGGGACTTGCAATCCAACACCTTGAGCAGGGTCACCCTCTCACTATATAAGACAAATTATGCTCATCCTCACCCTTCTCTGGGGGACATCACAAGACATGCAAGCAAGAAACCGAGTCTGTTATTGGCATTACTAAGGACCATATCACACGGTTAAATATCCCATCTCTGACGTTCTTTACATACTGGTTCCTATGGATCCCATCACATAATGCATGGTCCATTTCATGGGTAACCTCATGAGAAGTCATGTGCAAAGGATCTGAAGACAGTATTCTTTGTCAGAAGGAATTCCAATGGTCTTCACTTCTCTGTGTGCATCAAAGGCATGGTATTTGGTGTAGGATGGTGCATCCATCTGCAAGTCATCGCAGCTTGCCCTCCATTAACAAATATTTGGTTTTCCACTGAAAGGAATGGATTAGCAGGTGATGGCATTGGCTTAGCTTGAGGTAGTTTAGCAGATCCTGGGTTTCCCATTGAAAGCAGGGCCTTGCACAACAAAAGCAATGATTCAGTGGGCAAACAACACCGGCCGTCCTATTTATATACATGAATGGGAATCTATTTGGAGAAAAAAGATAAAATACTCTTATTCTACAGATATGAAAGAAAACTGGCTCAAAGTACTGCATAGGTGGTATCTGACACCCAAAAAGATAGGGCTAATGTATAAAAAGGCTAATAACAAATGCTGGAGGTGTAAAACACAAATCGGCTTAAACCACCATATGTGGTGGAGTTGCAAAAAATTAGAGAAATTTTGGACGATGGTACTAGAGGAAAGTAACAAAATCTTAAAAACAAATTTTAAAAAAGCACCTAACTCCTATTGCTAGGGTTATACGATCAATCAATTATGGTAGATAGAAATACAGATAAATTATTCACCTTCTGCATCACTGCAGCGAGAATGCTGGTCGCAAAGCAATGGAAAAGTGAAAATGCACCAACAAAAGAAGCATGGCTGGGAAAATTGATTGAATTAAAGGATATGGACAAATTAACTTTTTTGCTGAGGAAGAGTAATGGAAGAGCGATGAAGGACACGGACTGGTCTCCACTTGAGGACTACATTAAGAAAATTACATCTAAAAATTGATAAGGGAACTTATAACAAAAAGACGTACAAAGATCGGAAGAACACCCCCCCCCTATTGTGTCCACTATTCACATTCCTTCCTGTATTTTCTGTTTCCCATCCCCTTTTCTCCCCCTTATCAATCCTTATCACTCCCCCCTCCCTTTTGTGTGTGTGAGGTGTGTTGCACTTGTTTTATTGTTGTTTGTTACTGTATGTTGTTATGATGTATGTACATAGGGCCTTGCATTGTGCAGCTTTGCAGGACCAAAAAGATGTTTTCATGTTTCTCCTTCATGGACTTGCGTGATCGCAGAAGATCTGCCAAAATAATAATTTTAAAAGTGGGGTGGAGACAATGTGACGGGGGAACATCTGATAGATTAGGAGGCATCATAGACTTGCCAAATGCACACATTTAAATGGATATGGGAAGGAGAGAAATGCAAGTGTGATGGTGTTTGAATGCTTTTTGTAGATCTCATATCCTCAAAAGCCATATCCCATGGTGGGGTCCCAAGAGGGGCATGCAGAAAGTCAGCGTAATTGTGCGGCGGCCCTGTTTTCTATCTGAGTCTATATGTGCAACTACACTGTCAAATTAATGCAGTTTGACACCACTTTAACTACCATGGCCCAATGCTAAGACTATGAATCCTGTGATTCCATAGCATTGAAAATGATATGAGGGGTGGGAAGGAAAGAAAAAGAGAAAGAAAGAGAAAGGATGGGAAGAAATAAGGAATGAAGAAAGGAAAGGAAGAAAGTAAAAGAAGGCAAGAGAAAGGAAAGGAAGAAAGAACTGGGGAGGTGTATGAAGGAAAGTAAGGGAAGATGACAGGTAGAAATGATAGAGGTAGAAGGTGTCTAATGGAAAGGGAGGGAGGGAGGGAGGGAGGGAGGAAAAATGGAAGAAAAGAAAGAAAGAAAGAAAGAAAGAAAGAAAGAAAGAAAGAAAGAAAGAAAGAAAGAGCCTGTTGTAGTACAGCCTAAGGCTGATGGGTTCACTGATGGTTTAGAGAGAATTGTGGGATATCCTGTGAGATTTCCTGGGGCACAAAGTGAAGAAGATTCAAATCAGAGAAATGATGGTTCTCCCTGGGAAGATCCTGACTCAGAAAGTGTAGGACCTCAAGGCCAATTAGAGAAGCCAGAAACTGCACCATTAGATAGGGAGTTGGACAAAGAGCCAAGTGATATGGAAGGCTCCCAGAGAAAAGCACCTGGAGCTATGGAGGTCAACAAAAGTCTTTGTTTACAGATTAGAGCAGAAAATAGGCAGTTCTGGTCTGAGCACCTCTGTGGGAAAGTTGTGGAGAGAATTCATGGGAAACAAAATGACTCCATGGGTGTTTATTAATTGGCAAGTTGTTTGCCTAAGAGTTAGTTCAGGCAACATAGCATTCAAGGTAGAAACTAGGCCTGAATCCTCTGGTTCTTGTTTCAAGTGAAGCCTTGGTTTTGAATGCAAGTATCCTGGAAGCTTTCTATGTTCTTGTTTTGTATTCCTGCTCCAGTTTTACTATATATCCTTGTGCTTGTGGACTTATGCTATCCTTGTGACTTTCTGGCTATTCCTAGACTATATTGCCTTGGAATTCACATGAGACATTTGGATTACTGCCTGGTTATCACCTACTGCTGACCCTTTCCTGGTTTATACACCTTCTTATTCCTGATTTTTCCTATATTTTATGTGTTTTTACAATAAACTGTTTGCTTATACTCTGGAGTTCAGTCCTGAGGTGTGACAGAGCCACAGAGAAAATGCATATCTGTGCAATGCTGGGTATATAAGTTAGTAATTTATAAAGAAAAAAGCAAGTTAAAATGCTTGCAAGTTTTGAATATTAAGTAAAATATTGAGATATGAAAGTAGAATAAATTGTTTAAGATGACAAGTTAGCAGGATGAGATTCATATTTTCATCATCTGGAAGCAATGGGAAGTGGGAAGTCCATGTTATTTTTAAATTTTCTTATTGTTTGATTATTGTTTTCAGATGAGAGGGCGAGAGAAGTCAGTTTTAATAGCTGTATATGTGCTTTAAGTGATGTGTTGGAAAAATACAGGCTTCACAAGTTGTATAACCAATTCTTATTTTGCTGAATCACATATATACCGTATATACTCAAGTATAAGCCGACCTGAATATAAGCTGAGACACCTAATTTTACCATAAAAAACTGGGAAAACTTATTGATTCGAGTATAAGCCGAGAGTGTGAAATTCAGCAGCTACTGGTACATTTCAAAATAAAAATAGATACCAATAAAATTACATTAATTGAAGCACCAGCAAGTTAAATATTTTTGAATATTTACCATATTTCAAAGAAAAACAGTAAACTAGCTCTGTAAGTGGAAAAGTAGGGTCAGCAAAAACAGTGTGGTATTAATAATAACTTAACAACAACAACAACAATAAACTTCATTTGTACCCCGCCCTATCTCTCCATGGGGACTCAGGTCGGCTTCCAACATAGTAACAGGCAACATTCATAAATGCCTATATAAACAATGCAGAGCTAGATATAGATCTATAATTATATATACTAATTTCACATATGCATTTTCCCCTGAAACGTGTTGTCGAAGGCTTTCATGGCCGGGATCACAGGGTTGTTGTATGTCTTTCGGGCTGTGTGGCCATGTTCCAGAAGTATTATCTCCTGACGTTTCGCCCACATCTATGGTAGGCATCCTCAGAGGTTGTGAGGATGCCTACCATAGATGTGGGCGAAACGTCAGGAGAGAATACTTCTGGAACATGGCCACCCAGCCCGAAAGACATACAACAACCCTGTTCCCCTGAAACGTTTGCAGATTCTCTCTATATATATGCATTTCCCTCCTGCATCTATCTAAAATCTATATGTGTATGTGTGCATTTCCCCTGTAGTATTTCCAAGCCCTATATTTCTGTATTCATATATATCTAGCTAGACATCTCTCTATATATAGATAATTATATCTGTATAGGATTTGCAGACTTGCAAACATGTGAGGCAAAAATTCATATATAAAAATAATGTATACACATAGATACAGATATACAGGTACATGGAAATTTCTAGCTATCTATATGTATATAGGATTTGCAAAGACTTGCAAACATATGAGGAGGAAATTCATATATAAAATCAATGTACATAGATAGATAGAAAGGTAGATAGATAGATAGATACACATATAAAGGTACATAGAGGGATTGCAAAGGCTTGCAAGGGGAAATGCCTATATATCTGTAGCAGAGATTAACAAATATTTCAGGGAAAAATGCTTCTATAAGATTAATGGGCATATATATATTCTTCCTGACTTGCAAGGGCTTCACTCCCTTTTCAAAATGTTCCCTTGGTTAAGAGGGAGGGAGGCTTTGGAAAAGAAAACACTGATAAGGGAGGGTAAGATGAGAGATAAATATATCATATATTGTTTGCAACAGCCTCCAGGCTCCACTGCCGGCTTGACCTTGACCTGATTATAAGCCGGAGGAGGCTTTTTCAGCTCATAAATAAGGGCTGAAAAACTCGGCTTATCTTCGAGTATATATGGTACATACTTCACAAAAAGAGAAAATGTTGATTGCTCTACCTGTTGTAAATATATCTCTATATATTCGTTATTTTATGGACTTCTCCTCTCCCTTTGGCCCCAATGGCTCTGCTGCTAATGATGAGCGAAGCCGGTATCAGAATCCCTGGAAGCTCAGGCTGACAACGGCCTTCTGATTATTGAACGCCTCGCAAAAACTTCAACGAAACAGAGACACAGGAAGCATTGCTCCTTTTCTTTTGCTATCCCCCCAGAAAAATGAAAAAGCAGAAATACCCCCTCCACTAAAGCTAAGCAGCTAAGGAGTCACTACAACCGACAACAAAACTACATACAAAACATTACATCAAGCAAGCACACTAATGTATCACATACAACAAAACTACACACAGCAAGCACACTAACCTAACACATGCACCAAAACCACATGCAACACATAACATCGAGCAGGCACACTAATCTATCACATACAACGAAACTACACACAGCAAGCACACTAACCTAACACATGCACCAAAACTCCATGCAACACATAACATCGAGCGGGCACACTAATGCATCACATACAACGAAACTACACACAGCAAGCACACTAACCTAACACATGCACCAAAACTACACCAACACATAACATCGAGCAGGCACACTAATCTATCACATACAACGAAACTACACACAGTAAGCACACTAACCTAACACGTGCACCAAAACTAAATGCAACACATAACATCAAGCAGGCACACTAATCTATCACATACAACGAAACTACACACAGCAAGCACACTAACCTAACACATGAAACAAAACTACATGCAACACATAACATCGAGCAGGCACACTAATCTATCGCATACAACGAAACTACACACAGCAAGCACACTAACCTAACACATGAAACAAAACTACATGCAATGCATAACATCAAGCAGGCACACTAATCTATCACATACAACGAAACTCCACACAGCAAGCACACTAACCTAACACATGAAACAAAACTACATGCAACACATAACATCGAGCAGACACACTAATCTATCACATACAACGAAACTACATACAGCAAACACATGAACACATGCACCAAAACTACATACAGCACACTACATCAAGCAAGCACACTAATGCATCACATACAATGAAACTACACACAGCAAGCACACTAACCTAACACATGCACCAAAACTACATGCAACGCATAACATCGAGCAGACACACTAATCTATCACATACAATGAAACTACACACAGCAAGCACATGAACACATGCACCAAAACTACATACAGCACACTACATCAAGCAAGCACACTAATGCATCACATACAATGAAACTACACACAGCAAGCACACTAACCTAACACATGCACCAAAACTACATGCAATGCATAACATCGAGCAGGCACACTAATCTATCACATACAACGAAACTACACACAGCAAGCACACTAACCTAACACATGCACCAAAACTACATGCAACGCATAACATCGAGCAGACACACTAATCTATCACATACAATGAAACTACACACAGCAAGCACATGAACACATGCACCAAAACTACATACAGCACACTACATCAAGCAAGCACACTAATGCATCACATACAACGAAACTACACACAGCAAGCACACTAACCTAACACGT
Source organism: Anolis carolinensis (assembly GCF_035594765.1). Lineage (NCBI taxonomy): Eukaryota > Metazoa > Chordata > Lepidosauria > Squamata > Anolidae > Anolis > Anolis carolinensis. Next base: position 365,448,369 of record NC_085841.1, read on the forward strand.
GCACCAAAACTAAATGCAACACATAACATCAAGCAGGCACACTAATCTATCACATACAACGAAACTACACACAGCAAGCACACTAACCTAACACATGAAACAAAACTACATGCAACACATAACATCGAGCAGGCACACTAATCTATCACATACAACGAAACTCCACACAGCAAGCACACTAACCTAACACATGAAACAAAACTACATGCAATACATAACATCGAGCAGACACACTAATCTATCACATACAATGAAACTACACACAGCAAGCACATGAACACATGCACCAAAACTACATACAGCACACTACATCAAGCAAGCACACTAATGCATCACATACAATGAAACTACACACAGCAAGCACACTAACCTAACACATGCACCAAAACTACATGCAACGCATAACATCGAGCAGACACACTAATCTATCACATACAATGAAACTACACACAGCAAGCACATGAACACATGCACCAAAACTACATACAGCACACTACATCAAGCAAGCACACTAATGCATCACATACAATGAAACTACACACAGCAAGCACACTAACCTAACACATGCACCAAAACTACATGCAATGCATAACATCGAGCAGGCACACTAATCTATCACATACAACGAAACTACACACAGCAAGCACACTAACCTAACACATGCACCAAAACTACATGCAACGCATAACATCGAGCAGGCACACTAATCTATCACATACAATGAAACTACACACAGCAAGCACACTAACCTAACACATGAAACAAAACTACATGCAACACATAACATCGAGCAGGCACACTAATCTATCACATACAATGAAACTACACACAGCAAGCACATGAACACATGCACCAAAACTACATACAGCACACTACATCAAGCAAGCACACTAATGCATCACATACAATGAAACTACACACAGCAAGCACACTAACCTAACACGTGCACCAAAACTAAATGCAACACATAACATCAAGCAGGCACACTAATCTATCACATACAACGAAACTACACACAGCAAGCACACTAACCTAACACATGAAACAAAACTACATGCAACACATAACATCGAGCAGGCACACTAATCTATCACATACAACGAAACTCCACACAGCAAGCACACTAACCTAACACATGAAACAAAACTACATGCAACACATAACATCGAGCAGACACACTAATCTATCACATACAACGAAACTACATACAGCAAACACATGAACACATGCACCAAAACTACATACAGCACACTACATCAAGCAAGCACACTAATGCATCACATACAATGAAACTACACACAGCAAGCACACTAACCTAACACATGCACCAAAACTACATGCAACGCATAACATCGAGCAGACACACTAATCTATCACATACAATGAAACTACACACAGCAAGCACATGAACACATGCACCAAAACTACATACAGCACACTACATCAAGCAAGCACACTAATGCATCACATACAATGAAACTACACACAGCAAGCACACTAACCTAACACATGCACCAAAACTACATGCAATGCATAACATCGAGCAGGCACACTAATCTATCACATACAACGAAACTACACACAGCAAGCACACTAACCTAACACATGCACCAAAACTACATGCAACGCATAACATCGAGCAGACACACTAATCTATCACATACAATGAAACTACACACAGCAAGCACATGAACACATGCACCAAAACTACATACAGCACACTACATCAAGCAAGCACACTAATGCATCACATACAATGAAACTACACACAGCAAGCACACTAACCTAACACATGCACCAAAACTACATGCAATGCATAACATCGAGCAGGCACACTAATCTATCACATACAATGAAACTACACACAGCAAGCACATGAACACATGCACCAAAACTACATACAGCACACTACATCAAGCAAGCACACTAATGCATCACATACAATGAAACTACACACAGCAAGCACACTAACCTAACACATGCACCAAAACTACATGCAATGCATAACATCGAGCAGGCACACTAATCTATCACATACAACGAAACTACACACAGCAAGCACACTAACCTAACACATGCACCAAAACTACATGCAACGCATAACATCGAGCAGACACACTAATCTATCACATACAATGAAACTACACACAGCAAGCACATGAACACATGCACCAAAACTACATACAGCACACTACATCAAGCAAGCACACTAATGCATCACATACAACGAAACTACACACAGCAAGCACACTAACCTAACACGTGCACCAAAACTAAATGCAACACATAACATCAAGCAGGCACACTAATCTATCACATACAACGAAACTACACACAGCAAGCACACTAACCTAACACATGAAACAAAACTACATGCAACACATAACATCGAGCAGGCACACTAATCTATCACATACAACGAAACTCCACACAGCAAGCACACTAACCTAACACATGAAACAAAACTACATGCAACACATAACATCGAGCAGACACACTAATCTATCACATACAATGAAACTACACACAGCAAGCACATGAACACATGCACCAAAACTACATACAGCACACTACATCAAGCAAGCACACTAATGCATCACATACAATGAAACTACACACAGCAAGCACACTAACCTAACACATGCACCAAAACTACATGCAACGCATAACATCGAGCAGACACACTAATCTATCACATACAATGAAACTACACACAGCAAGCACATGAACACATGCACCAAAACTACATACAGCACACTACATCAAGCAAGCACACTAATGCATCACATACAATGAAACTACACACAGCAAGCACACTAACCTAACACATGCACCAAAACTACATGCAATGCATAACATCGAGCAGGCACACTAATCTATCACATACAACGAAACTACACACAGCAAGCACACTAACCTAACACATGCACCAAAACTACATGCAACGCATAACATCGAGCAGGCACACTAATCTATCACATACAATGAAACTACACACAGCAAGCACACTAACCTAACACATGAAACAAAACTACATGCAACACATAACATCGAGCAGGCACACTAATCTATCACATACAATGAATCTACACACAGCAAGCACATGAACACATGCACCAAAACTACATACAGCACACTACATCAAGCAAGCACACTAATGCATCACATACAATGAAACTACACACAGCAAGCACACTAACCTAACACGTGCACCAAAACTAAATGCAACACATAACATCAAGCAGGCACACTAATCTATCACATACAACGAAACTACACACAGCAAGCACACTAACCTAACACATGAAACAAAACTACATGCAACACATAACATCGAGCAGGCACACTAATCTATCACATACAACGAAACTCCACACAGCAAGCACACTAACCTAACACATGAAACAAAACTACATGCAACACATAACATCGAGCAGACACACTAATCTATCACATACAACGAAACTACATACAGCAAACACATGAACACATGCACCAAAACTACATACAGCACACTACATCAAGCAAGCACACTAATGCATCACATACAATGAAACTACACACAGCAAGCACACTAACCTAACACATGCACCAAAACTACATGCAACGCATAACATCGAGCAGACACACTAATCTATCACATACAATGAAACTACACACAGCAAGCACATGAACACATGCACCAAAACTACATACAGCACACTACATCAAGCAAGCACACTAATGCATCACATACAATGAAACTACACACAGCAAGCACACTAACCTAACACATGCACCAAAACTACATGCAATGCATAACATCGAGCAGGCACACTAATCTATCACATACAACGAAACTACACACAGCAAGCACACTAACCTAACACATGCACCAAAACTACATGCAACGCATAACATCGAGCAGACACACTAATCTATCACATACAATGAAACTACACACAGCAAGCACATGAACACATGCACCAAAACTACATACAGCACACTACATCAAGCAAGCACACTAATGCATCACATACAATGAAACTACACACAGCAAGCACACTAACCTAACACATGCACCAAAACTACATGCAATGCATAACATCGAGCAGGCACACTAATCTATCACATACAACGAAACTACACACAGCAAGCACACTAACCTAACACATGCACCAAAACTACATGCAACGCATAACATCGAGCAGACACACTAATCTATCACATACAATGAAACTACACACAGCAAGCACATGAACACATGCACCAAAACTACATACAGCACACTACATCAAGCAAGCACACTAATGCATCACATACAATGAAACTACACACAGCAAGCACACTAACCTAACACATGCACCAAAACTACATGCAACACATAACATCGAGCAGGCACACTAATCTATCACATACAACGAAACTACACACAGCAAGCACACTAACCTAACACATGAAACAAAACTACATGCAACACATAACATCAAGCAGGAACACTAATCTATCACATACAACGAAACTCCACACAGCAAGCACACTAACCTAACACATGAAACAAAACTACATGCAACACATAACATCGAGCAGGCACACTAATCTATCACATACAATGAAACTACACACAGCAAGCACATGAACACATGCACCAAAACTACATACAGCACACTACATCAAGCAAGCACACTAATGCATCACATACAATGAAACTACACACAGCAAGCACACTAACCTAACACGTGCACCAAAACTAAATGCAACACATAACATCAAGCTGGCACACTAATCTATCACATACAACGAAACTACACACAGCAAGCACACTAACCTAACACATGAAACAAAACTACATGCAACACATAACATCGAGCAGGCACACTAATCTATCACATACAACGAAACTCCACACAGCAAGCACACTAACCTAACACATGAAATAAAACTACATGCAACACATAACATCGAGCAGACACACTAATCTATCACATACAACGAAACTACATACAGCAAACACATGAACACATGCACCAAAACTACATACAGCACACTACATCAAGCAAGCACACTAATGCATCACATACAATGAAACTACACACAGCAAGCACACTAACCTAACACATGCACCAAAACTACATGCAACGCATAACATCGAGCAGACACACTAATCTATCACATACAATGAAACTACACACAGCAAGCACATGAACACATGCACCAAAACTACATACAGCACACTACATCAAGCAAGCACACTAATGCATCACATACAATGAAACTACACACAGCAAGCACACTAACCTAACACATGCACCAAAACTACATGCAATGCATAACATCGAGCAGGCACACTAATCTATCACATACAACGAAACTACACACAGCAAGCACACTAACCTAACACATGCACCAAAACTACATGCAACGCATAACATCGAGCAGACACACTAATCTATCACATACAATGAAACTACACACAGCAAGCACATGAACACATGCACCAAAACTACATACAGCACACTACATCAAGCAAGCACACTAATGCAGTACATACAATGAAACTACACACAGCAAGCACACTAACCTAACACATGCACCAAAACTACATGCAATGCATAACATCGAGCAGGCACACTAATCTATCACATAGAACGAAACTACACACAGCAAGCACACTAACCTAACACATGCACCAAAACTACATGCAACACATAACATCGAGCAGGCACACTAATCTATCACATACAACGAAACTACACACAGCAAGCACACTAACCTAACACATGAAACAAAACTACATGCAACACATAACATCGAGCAGGCACACTAATCTATCACATACAACGAAACTACATCGATCCAGCAGACTATAGTACAACAAGCTACAAACAGACTAAACCAACACAACGAAACTACATACAACAAAACTGCATTAAACAAACAGACGTGCCTAACATTTGCAACAAAACTACACCAAACACCTTGACACCACTTTGTTGTGAAATCCTGGGATTTATAGTTTGGTGGAACACTAGCACTCTTTGACAGAGAAAACTAAAGACCTTGTAAAACTCTCAGTATTCCATGGCATTAAGCCCTGGCAGTTAGAGTGATGTCAAATGAGATTTGTAGTTTTACAAGGTTATGAGGCATCTCTGCCAAGGAATGTTGATACTTAACCAAATGACAGCTTCCATGATTCTACAGCATTGCCCCTTGGCACTTAAAGCGGTGCCAATCCACAGTGTAGAGGCAGCCTTGGTTCCACTTGGGTGTTGCAAAATATCAGTAGAGATACCAAGCATCCATTGAATTTGACTTTGCTGTTCATTTCCCCAGGTTTTTTTTAGCACTTGAAGGTTAGACTCCTTCAGTACTTTTCTTCTTTCTCCTTCCCTAAAAGGAAGGCTAGAATGTTCTGGTTTTTTTTAAAAAAAAAAAAAAAAAAAAAGAACTCTCTTCTCTCTCAAACCATGAAAGCTGATGCCATCATGATTTCCTTCTTGCAAGCCTTGTGATTTTTGGAGGCCATTAATAATACAATGAATCTCACGAGACAAAGCAATAAAATTGCAAAAATCTGGCAAGCTTGCTGGCTCCCTGGGTGGTCTTGCTGAAAAATTCACAAAGCAGCAAGGGAAGAGGCAGCTGCTTGTAATGAAAAGCCTGGAAGAGGAAGAGGAGGAGAGGAAAGGCACACATTTCGCCAGGTGCGTCTAATGCAGTTTGATGCCACTTTAACTGATATGGCTCAATGCAATGGAGTCATGGGAGTTGTAGTTTTACAAGCCCTTTAGCTTTCTCTGCCCATGAGTGCTGGTGTCTCACCAAACCATAACTCCCAGGATTCCACAGCATTGGGCCATGGCAGTTCAAGAATGATCAAGCTGCATTAATTTTATAGTTCAGATGCACTCATAGTAGCAATTATGAATTATTACATATACTCCTCCATAACTCTTTTGTATTCACAACTGCTACTTTCTCTGAAGATGGTTGAGTCCTCTTCGTTGGGATCCTATTCAACTTTATGAATTTATAATTCCAACAACCCAGACTAATAATAATAATAATAATAATTTATTATTATTATTATTATTATTATTATTATTATTATTATTATTATTATTATTATTACAAAACAGTATTACAAAACAAAGCACAACAAAAATTGCATGGAAAGTTCCTTGACAAAATTGAAGGAAAAGCTGATAAGGAGAAGACCAGAATATGTAAAGCAAAGTGAAGAACCTGCTTTGATTGAAGTCAAAAATCAGAAACTCCTCAAAGCACAGCAGACAAAGAATCAGTACAAGAAAACCGCACTACAAACTAGAGCTGACAGCTGGCACAACAAAACACTGCATGGAAAGTTCCCTGACAAAATTGAAGGAAAAGCTGACAAGGAGAAGACCTGGCTCTGGCTCACGAATGGGACCCTGAAGAAGGAGACAGAAGGCCTGATCCTTGCAGCCCAGGAGCAAGCCATCAGAATTTAATTGCAATTAAGGCCAAGATTGAAAAATCAGCTGATGACCCAAAATGCAGACTGTGCAAGGAAACCGACAAAACCATTGGTCATATCCTCAGCTACTGTAAGAAAATCGCACAGACAGACTACAAACAGAGGCACAACTATGTGGCCCAAATGATTCATTGGAACTTATGCCTCAAGTACCACCTTCCAGCAGCAAAGAACTGGTGGGATCACAAACCTGCAAAAGTCTTGGAAAATGAGCACGCGAAGATACTGTGGGACTTCTGAATCTGGACTGACAAAGTTCTGGAACACAACACACCAGACATCACAGTTGTGGAAAAGAAAAAGGTTTGGATCATTGATGTTGCCATCCCAGGTGACAGTCGCATTGACGAAAAACAACAGGAAAACCTCAGCCACTATCAGGACCTCAAGATTGAACTTCAAAGACTCTGGCAGAAACCAGTGCAGGTGGTCCCGGTGGTGATGGGCACACTGGGTGCCGTGCCAAAAGATCTCAGCCGGCATTTGGAAACAATAGACATTGACAAAATTACAATCTGCCAACTGCAAAAGGCCACCCTGCTGGGATCTGCACGCATCATCCGAAAATACATCACACAGTCCTAGACACTTGGGAAGTGTTCGACTTGTGATTTTGTGATACGAAATCCAGCATATCTATCTTGTTTGCTGTGTCATAATAAAATAATAATAATAATAATAATTTTATTTTTATACCCCGCCCCATCTCCCCAAGGGGACTCGGGGCGGCTTACATGGGGCCAGGCCCAGGCAACAAACAATATAAAACTCAACAATAAAAACAAATCATAAACAGATAAAAATCACATATACTAATAAACAATAAACATACTTTGGTAAAATCTTGGGTTGGCTCCTAAAAGGGAAGTGGGCCAGAAAAGTGTGAATAATTTTGTACGATGCAAATTAGGAGAGAGGTAGACTTCAGGGAATAGTAGGAGGCTTTCAAGTACAGTAGAGTCTCACTTATCCAACATTCTAGATTATCCAACACATTTTTGTAGTCAATGTTTTCAATACATCATGATATTTTGTGCTAAATTCGTAAATACAGTAATTACTACATAGCATTACTGTGTATTGAACTACTTTTTCTGTCAAAATTGTTGTATAACATGATGTTTTGGAGCTTAATTTGTAAAATCATAACCTAATTTGATGTTTAATAGACTTTTCCTTAATGCCTCCTTATTATCCAACATATTCGCTTATCCAACATTCTGCCGGCCTGTTTATGTTGGATAAGTGAGACTCTATTGTACCTCCTGGTCAGGAGTAATTTCAGCTAACCACAAAATGTGGGTCCAGAGTCCAGCGCACTCTGCTCCTTCCAAAAGGCCAGATTAAAACATGAACTGGGTATGAAGGCAACAAACAGAGGTTTATTCAATCTGGCCAGGAAGGATGTCAGTAGAGAGTCTGTGCTCCAAAAAAACTGACATAGGGCTTACAGTTAAATATTTATGCATGATTGCAGGGGAAATCATGCATGAATATTTTGTCCTTTTGTGCTTAAGGCAGGAACCTATCAGATACTCCTGCTGTGACTTGTTCACATTTGAAATATTCTTTCATAGAGCCATAGAGTTGGAAGAGACCTCATGGGCCATCCAGTACAACTCCCTGTTGAAAAGCAGGGTGCTTTAAATGCGATTTCCTGATGTCCTGCTTCTCGGCAGGGGCTTGGACTGGATGGCCCATGAGGTATTGCATTGTTGTTTTATTGGCATTTGATCTTTGCCAGATCTGTAAGCCGCCTCGAGTTCCCTTGGGTGAGAAAGGCGGGATATAAATAAATAAATATTAAGATATGAGGGGGACTCATAGCTTGTTTACTGCTGCCCTGGAGACTAGGATGTGGAACAATGGCTTCAAACTACTGGAAAGAAGATTCCACCTGAACATTGGGAAGAACTTCCCAACTGTGAGAGAGAGCTGTTTGGCAGTGGAACTCTCTCTCTGCCCCAGAGTGTGGTGGTGGCTTCTAAGCATAGGTCGGGTGGCCATCTGTCAGGGGTGCTTTGAATTCCATTTTCCTGCTTCTTGGCAATGGGTTGTAATGGATGATTTAACTCTAGGATTCTATGAAAGCAACATTTGATACACAAGTTCACAGAATCAAATCAAACACACCAAACTCTCTTCTATAGGGAAGCTCTAAACACTCCACTACTGAGAAGCCCATGAGCGCTATCGTTGGAAAGCCCCAATGATCCACGATCTTTGAGAAGCCCTATTATTGTGGTTGTATGCTTAATTTATATTCCCCTTAACCTATCACCTGCTGCATTTCATCATCCCCCACTGCAGCCTATTCTTAATTGCTTACAGGTCCCATTCATTATTCTGTGATTTATTCACAACTTAAGTTCTGCTTCGTCAGGCGTGACCTTTCCATTAACCATGAATCTGCCAGGTCGTTGACCAAACTCTAACAGTGGTGTCAAATACAAATAGTCTCATGATTAAGTTAATGTCCAGTCCAGGTAAACACAATGAAACAATTTAGTAAACACAAAAGTGTGATTGGGATTAGTTGAAACAGTGGGTTGGTCTTGCCCGCAGCAAATGCACTCGTGTGTATCAGCTGATGACTCCGATCCCATCAATGGAAGGCAGGACATTTACCAGCTCACAGAAGAAGATTTATGAATGGGGAAGAGGTTTGACAATGGAAGGGAGTTGCAGTTTTCGTAAACACAATAGATAGTCCATCAATGAGACCTGGGCTCCAGGCTTGCATACATTAACTGGCTTAGCCCATTTCCTGTCCCCATGAGATTAAGCAAGGCAATCGTATAGATTTGCAGTGCCAGGCAGTTACACTTTAAGGGTCTGATTTCATTTGATATAAGTTATAAAATTTCTTAAAAGTGGATTTTATACATGAGAGAGGATCTAGTTGGATGGACTTGAGGTGGAGCGGCATTTTGGAATTGCGAAATCGATAAAAAGGAAAGATATGAGGGTTATCCAGAAAGTAGATTACGTTTTGGAATTAAAAATGAACAAAGTGTAGGAGAAAACATTTACCATATGCAGTTGAAAGCCACACCCAAATACCACTTCTCAACATAGTCACCATTCAAATCTAGGCACTTATCATAGCGATGAATGAGCTTGGCAACTCCTTCCCCCAAAAACTCTGCCACTTGTGTCCTCAAAAAGTATAGGAGAAAACATTTACTTTATGCAGTTGAAAGCCACACCCAAATACCACTTTTCAACATAATCGTCATTCAAACCTAGGCACTAATCATAGCGATGAATGAGCTTGGCAACTCCTTCCCCACAAAACTCTGCCGCTTGTGTCCTCAACGCAGCGTTTTGGCGACGATGCGCAGCTGCGGAAAGGGGTGACCGGCTGGTTGAGGACGCAAGTGGCAGAGTTCTGTGGGGAAGGAGTTGCCAAGCTCATTCATTGCTATGATAAGTGCCTAGATCTGAATGGCGACTATGTTGAGAAGTGATATTTCGGTGTGGCTTTCAACTGCACATGGTAAATGTTTTCTCCTATACTTTGTTCATTTTTAATTCCAAAATGTAATCTACTTTCTGGATAACCCTCATAAAATAAATCCATATTCAATTCATCTCTGTTCATTTGTGTTTAATCAAGAAGGGGGAGGCAATTTTTTGAAAACTCTGGTTCTAGTTTTGCACAAGGAAGAACTACGACACATCTGTACTTTGGCCATCTCCTTTCCAAGGCAGCCCAAATCCAGTTTCCAATTTGCAAGGAAAGTGTGGGTTTTGAAAGCTGGTTCTTTCCTATCCAGCTCCATAGGCCTGGGACCTTATGGCCGCAACACAACGCACGGAAGGAACTCATTAAAACACAGGGCAGCTGACTTTTGCTTACAGCCATATGCAGCTTACAAAAATCAATAAGAATTAAGCTGGCTGCATAAAAGCATTATTAGAGATTTTATAGGGCTTCTTTATGGGCTGCCTGTTTAATTTACAGTGCGAGATGTTGTGTCTATAAAAACGGGAAGAGGAGCTTAATAGAGTGCGGACGTACCGCTCTCGGGAAAGGACTGCGTCAGGTGGGAGGTTTCGTAGCCGGACCCCGGAGAACGAAGCGGCATAAGGTTAATTGGGGAGAAAAGATGAGCCACCCGGCAGGGGAGGCCATGACAGGAGGTTAAGAGGGAGCAGGAAAGCAGTGGCCGGGGGCTTCCAAGATTGGAACAGGTTGCCAGGGGCCGTTGAAATGAAGCCACACTTCGCAGGGGAAATGGATCCAATGCCATTCCCCTGTACCTCCCTAAGGAAATGCAGATGTGTCATGCAGATGTGCAAGGCAGACCCCTAATGCCATTGGCAGAGATAGGGGAAGAGGGAAAAATAATTTATTTACAGTATTTATATTCCGCCCTTCTCACCCCGATGGGGACTCAGGGCGGATTACAATGAACACATATATGACAAACATTCAATGCCAACAGACAAACAACATATATAGACAGACACAGAGGCATTTAACATTTTTTTCCAGCTTCACGATTCCGGCCACAAGGGGAGCTGTTGCTTCACCGTCCACTAGTGGCTGTACTTCCTCATTCCATTCCTCGTGTTTTGCTGGCAGTTTTATGATGTTGTAAATTAGTTAAATTAGCCTCCTGCATAAAGCGTACCTAAATTTCCCTAATTGACAGATGCAACTGTCTTTCGGGGCTGCATAGGTCAACAGCAAGCTGGGCTATTTAATGGTCGGGGGCTTAACCCGACCCGGGCTTCGAACTCATGACCTCTCGGTCAGTAGTGATTTATTGCAGCTGGTTACTAGCCAGCTGCTCCACAGCCCGGCCCAATAAGGCCACTATTCCCCTGAAATAAGAACTCTGTATCTCCAAATGAAATTGTTGTAACCTGAATCTTCAGTCAGCATTTGGAAGCCAGTTTAGGCATTCAAAGACAACCAGAAGGCCAAGTGATCAATGGAATGGGAATTTAGTAAAGATGATACTACTACTACTACTACTACTACTACTTAGAAGAACTTTAGGTGTTGAATGATGTTCAGTGTCTCCATCTCTCCGTGTTAGAAATGTGAAGAAAGGAAAAAAATTATGGAAGAGCAGAATTCTTATTTGTGGGGACGATGCTTTCATTTTGTCCACCTTGAAAATAATCCCTAGCTGGCCGGACACATAATGGGGTTTGCAGTCCAATTAGATGTTTAGATACAGTAGAGTCTCACTTATCCAACATTCTGGATTATCCAACGCATTTTTGTAGTCCATGTTTTCAATATATCATGATATTTTGGTGCTAAATTCATAAATACAGTAATTACTACATAGCATTACTGCGTATTGAACTACTTTTTCTGTCAAATTTGTTGTATAACATGATGTTTTGGTGCTTAATTTGTAAAATCATAACCTAATTTGATGTTTAATAGGCTTTTCCTTAATCCCTCCTTATTATCCAACATATTTGCTTATCCAACATTCTGCCGGCCCGTTTATGTTGGATAAGTGAGAGACTACTATAAGAGGTAGATAAGATTCTGGAGTGTCAAGATATTTGGTAAAAGATGATCCATACCATCATATATCCCATTTCCATGTATGGTGTAGTACGCTGATGATAATGTAGCCTATGCTCATTCAGAGGAAGACCTACAATCCACTCTAAACACCTTTGCAGAAGCATACAAAAAGTTTGGTCTCTCATTGACCATTGAGAAAACCAAAGTGCTTCTTTATCAGCAAAAGACACAAATTAATCCCTCTGCAATGCCAGAAATACAATTTGATGAAGTAACATTAGACAATGTTGACCATTTCCGCTCCCTTGGCAGTCATCTGCTCCACAAAGGTCAATGTCAGCACTAAAATACAACACCATCTGAGTTTTGAAAGTGCAGCATTTTTCCAAATGAAGCAGAGAGTGTTTGAGGACATCTGTAAGGACACCAAGGTGCTTGCTTATACAACCATTGTCCTCCCAACCCTGTTCTACGCCTGCAAAATGTGGACTTCTACACACTCAACTCCAGGAATGATTCCATCAGTGTTGCCTCTGAAAAATCCTGCAAATCTCTTGGGAAGAAGACAGGTGGACAAAGGCCAGCATCTGGAAGAAGAATCAAAGGCCACCAGCAGTGAAGCGGTTATCTTCTGCCTTCAACTTTAGTGAGCAATGCCCCATCACAGTCTCCTAAAGCAGTGACTTTACTCTCAGCTCAAGAATGGAAAACAGAATGTCTGTGGACAGTAAAAGAGGTTTAAAGATGGGTTTAAAGTTAATCTTAAAAAGTGTGGAATAAATACTGAGGGAACTGAGAAGCCCTGGCCCTCGAGCATCTAACTGTTGCCATCAATGCTGTGGATTTTGGAGGGTGAAAAGGAGGAATGTGTCAAGAGGAAGAAGGCACCTCAAGCAATTCCTTTTCAGGACCACCTTCCACTTGGAAATGTATGTTCTCACTGCAAAAGACCATAAGGATCTAGAAAAGTTCTCCACAGTCACTTACAGATCCACCATCAAGACTCTATTCCTAGAAGATAATCAAACAAATGGGTCACAAAGGATCACCTATTATTGTTTTATTATTATTATTATTATTATTATTATTATTATTATTATTATTATTATTATTTACAGTATTTATATTCCGCCCTTCTCACCCCGAAGGGGACTCAGGGCGGATTACAATGAACACATATATGGCAAACATTCAATGCCAACAGACAAACAACATACATTAGACAGACTCAGAGGCATTTTTAACATTTTTCCAGCTTCACGATTCTGGCCACAGGGGGAGCTGTTGCTTCACCGTCCAGAAGTGGCTGTACTTCCTCATTCCTTTCCTCGTGTTTTGCTGGCAGTTTTATGGTGTTGTAAATTAGCCTCCCGCATAAAGCATCCCTAAATTTCCCTAATTGACAGGTGCAACTGTCTTTCGGGGCTGCATAGGTCAACAGCAAGCCGGGGCTATTAATGGTCGGAGGCTTAACCCGACCCAGGCTTCGAACTCATGACCTCTCGGTCAGTAGTGATTATAGCAGCTGGTTACTAGCCAGCTGCGCCACAGCCCGGCCCCTATGATGATGCATGGTTCTGAAACCTTGACAGTGATAAAAACTGATAGGAGTAAAATCAACTCTTTGAGATGTGGTGCTGTGGGTTGTTCAGAAGTCCAATAAATGGGCCTAAGAGCAAATTAGCCTGAAATGTCTGTAGAAGCTAGGATGACTAGACAATGAGTATCATACTTTGATCATATTGTGAGAAGACTCACTAGAAAAGACAGCAATGCTTTGCAAGAAGGCAGTGGGAAGAGGAAGACTGCAACTGAGATGGATAATCTCAGTTAGGAAAGCCATGGCTGCCCAGAATCTGCAAGACCAGTATAGAGCGGTTTATGTGGAGACTTGGAAGTCCTTTGTCCATGGGTTCACCAGGAATTAAAAATGGTGGCCAGCTATCAATAACAAGCTGCCGTAGATTTGAACAGGAAACATGGACTCCTGAAAAGATAAATAAACCCAACTTATCCTCTCCCTGCTTTGACCATATCTAGAGAAGACCTTAATGCCTGGGAAGAAGGGAGGTGGTAGGGAAAGAGGTAGATCTCATTCCAGATGGAGAGACTTAGCCAAGAAAGCCATGGTTGCTCTGAATCTGCAAGACCAGAACAAGGCTGTTTAGGATTAGGAAAGTTGGAGGCCTCTCTTCATGAGATCTCCATACGTTCACTTGAAGGTAGTCAACAAGTAAGGGAGGTATCCTCCATGTTAGATGAAGTTCTCTCTGCTTTGGGGCACAGACCAGTTGTTAGTGGGCTCTAATGAAAGGTCTTTCTCATATCTAATGTTCTTGAATATATCATGCTCAAATGGTTGCTAAATAGTAGCTGACATAGCTTGGGTGGTCTAATTGTGATCTGGCATGGGAACCTAACAGGCAAATTGTGGTGAGAATGATGTAGGAGCTCTTCATGAATTGGAAACTTTTCCAAGCACTGATTCAAAGGAAAGGCCATTTGGTCCAGCACTCTCACAGCCTGATGTATTTATGAGCCCAAGCTGGGACTCTATGGACTTGCTCACTGATTTAAAGTCCTACATTAATTCCAGAAAGAAATGGAAGAGAAAAGGTAAAAACAATTACAAAAGACTGGAAATAATCAGATGGGCCCAGAACTATTACTGTGTAGGCAGCCAAGTTTCCAAATAAATTCAGACATTACAGAGGGACATCCACGAGGAGAAGCAGATGGCCAATTGCTTGGCTAATTAGATGCTTTGCTCAGATGGAAAACAGAGAAAATCGCAGGTGCTGTGGTCCCGTCTACAAGACAAATTAATTTGGCTCTGTAACCGTTTCTCTGTCATGATTCCTGGGATCCTTAGTATGTTGAGGTGGCTTTAAACCCTATTAAAGATGGATCAAAGTTGACCTTTGCAACCCATATGAGGAATCCATTTGACATATGGCTGGTTTTGCAGGAGAAGCACTACTTCTGGTTATTGATTCAATGCAAGGGGAACTGCAATAGCCGGATCTTGCTGGATCCGGCCCAATATAGTGCCCATAGGTCCAACAGAACCACCATTGTGCTGCAGATGATTTTAGCTGGTGACACAATGGTGATTGGGTTGGATGTGTGGACACTAGGGACCTCATCACATGGGGAATTTTTCCCGTTGTAGGACACTTTAGGTCCATTTCAAGGATGAAGTGGCATGGACCCCATCAGATAACATTTGCCTACTTCCAGCCGTCATCCATTCCCTTTCATCCTTGAAATGGAGTTGAAGCATGCTGAAAAGGAGCTCAGAGAATGAGGAAAAATCTGTTGGGAATGGACGAGCTGTTAAGCTCTATTCACCCTCTTTATGAGGTAAATTCCCATTAAAATAGCAGAGTAAAAATTGCAGCAGTGAGACTTATGCGCATTGTGCGTTTTCAGAAGGCCTCTTTGTCATCAGGAAGGCAAAGGGATGCAAAGTTAGCTTTAAAGTTTTAAAGCATTTATTGAGGCAAAAAGAAATCCATTGATGGATAGAAAAGGTTTGTGCCAAACTATCTAATCTATCCTGTTCTAATACACATAGACGGATTAAAATAACAAAGCTCTAGACAGCTACATCTTGACTAATAGAGGACAGAGGTGCGTCCTCTCTGGAACAAAGCAGGAAGCTGGAATGACGACCAAGCCTCGTGGGTCGCTTCTTCTCTAGGGCCATAAACATTCCAAAGGCCAAATTGGGGAAGTTACATCAAAGCCCTAGGAGAAATCACATTTCTAGAAACATCAAAAGATCGGCTGACCTAAATAGGATGGGAAGCAGGTGAATCCTATCTAGGCAAGCTTTGGAAATGGGGAAAGGATTCCCTCAATCTAACTCTATCATGTATCTGACTACATTTAGACTTGAGTAGTCCAGGATGATTCCCAACAAAATCATGTTCTGGGCCCCTGGTATGCACCAGAACCATAGCTGATACTGAAAAAAATGTGTGATTGTAACAAGATCAAATGAAATATGCATATATGATATGTGAGTATGAATGGAAGAATGAATGTGAGCTAGTAAATTTGAAGACACCAGTCTGTAGACTAAGGCCTGCAAACCATTAACTACCTGTTCAGGAATTGTAATTAAAACCTTTTAATAAGACCTGAAATAGTTGACCTGCCTGGTAAACTGTGATAAGAACTGTGACAGTGATAAGAGAAATAATTACAACAGTTCAGAAGGAAGTCAACTCAGAGCTGCTTGTATTTGCTAACACAAATCAAGAGGAATCAACATCTGGTCCAGGAAACTGAGGATATTCCAGGTTGGAAGATGTCATGACAGTCCAGAAAGTATGACAGAGAGCAACACTCTGCTCCATTGGGAAGGAGGGAGATAGTGTATGTGCCAGATCTGATATGGGAAAGCAGGATTCTGGTCACTTTTGGGACCTCCTTTTCTCATGGGAAGAGAAAGGAGTGTATTTTGAAGTCATGGCCTTTTTGGAGTTTTGAAGTTTTGGAGTTCTGGAAATATTGATGTGTTGGCAGGCTGCAGTGGAAGCTGGGCCCGGCCTAAGCAGGTGCTTCTCCAAGGAGGGAGAAAGGATATGGTAATCTTTGTGTGCATGAAGATGGGCCGGGCTGTGGCTCAGCTGGCTGGTAACCAGCTGCAATAAATCACTACTGACTGAGAGGTCATGAGTTGGAAGCCAGCATGGGTCAGGTTAAGCCCCCAACCATTAAATAGCCTGGCTTGCTGTTGACCTATTCAGCCCGAAAGACAGTTGCATCTGTCAAGTAGGAAATTTAGGTACGCTTTATGCGGGAAGCTAGTTTAACTAATTTAAAACACCATAAAACTGCCAACAGCACGTGGAAAGGAATGAGGAAGTACAGCACTCGGTGCCACTAGTGGACAGTGAAGCAACAGCTCCCCCTGTGGCCGAAATCAAACATATCCTCATAAAGCTGGAAATGTTAAATGCCTCTGTGTGTGTCTATACTGTATGTTGTTTGTCTGATGGCATTGAATGTTTGCCATGTATATGTTCATTGTGATCCGCCCTGAGTCCCCATCGGGGTGAGAAAGAAGGGCAGAATATAAATACTGTAAATAAATAAATAAATAAATAAATGCATGTTGTGTGTGAGTGCTGACTGAAAATGTAACCCCTCCCCCTTTGTTTGTTTGTTAGCCAATGTAACTGCAGGTTGTTTGTGAATCCGATGTAGTTGCATAGAATCTGTATGTCTAAAATGTTGTTCTGTAAAAGTTCTGCTATACCTCTAAGATTGAACTTGCAATAAAAAGAACCTATGCTTTAAAGTTATTGAAAAGTTATTCATAACATGATGGGATCTGACAGATTTTTCTGTGTTGAAATGTTTCAGTGACTTGGAGGAATGGGTGTTGCTCACCACTTTGCTTCAGTGCATTTTTTACTTAATAATAATGCAGGTTTGGATTTGTGTTCCTCTGAGCTTTTTAAAATAACACTGGTCTAATGGAGGGAAGGAAAGCCTAGCAGGGGGGGGATGATGGCAAAAAGGTCTATAATTACACTGATATAATGGAGGGAAGAAAGGCATGGGAAATATGCATTATGGCAAAGGGCTATAAGATTCCCCCACTCCCCCCCACAAATGGGATGAGATCCATAGTAATCTTGGCTTTGGGATATTTATTTATTTATTTATTTATTTATTTACTGTATTTATATTCCGCCCTTCTCTCCCCGAAGGGGACTCAGGGCGGATCACATTGCACACATACAGGGCCGGCCCGAGAAAATTTTAAATATTAAGCGGGGGGGGGGGAAATTGCGCCCCCCCACCCTGCGGGAGGTGTGGCCAGGCTCCGCGGGAGGCGGAGCATGGCCAGACCTGGCCCCGCCTCCTGCGCCCTGGCCCCGCCTCCCACGCTGCTCGCCCTGACCCCGCCTCTCACGCAGCGTGGGAGGCGGGGCCAGGGCGCGTGGGGAGGGAGGCGGGGCTCCACCCAGACTGAGGCCCCGCCTCCAGCCCCATGCGCCCTGGCCCAGACCAGCCTGCCAGGAAGCGGCGGGAGTCTCTCCAGACCGCGGCGATCATGGCCTGGAGGGACCTCCCCTGCAATCTGGCCAGCTGGAAAAGGCCAGACTTGGCGAAGGTGAGCAGCGTGGGAGGCGGGGCCAACCCTGGCTCCGCCTCCCGCGGTGCTCACCCTGACCCCGCCTCTCATGCAGCGTGAGAGGCGGGGCCAGGGCGCACAGGGCGGGAGGCGGGGCTCCGCCCAGACGGGGCCCCGCCTCTCGCCCTGCACGCCCTTGCCTGGCTGGCCTCCACGGCGCCCCCGGGACCGTGCGCCCGAAGCGGGCGCTTCAGTGGCCTCCGTGTTGGGCCGGCCCTGCACACATACAAGGCAAATATTCAATGCCATAACATAGAACAGAGACAGAGACAGACGCAGGCACGAGCTGGTCTTGAACTCATGACCTCTTGGTCAGGGTGATTTGTTGCAGCTGGCTGCTAACCAGCCTGCGCCACAGCCCGGCTGGTTATTGAAGGTTTCCTTGTTTTTTTTTTTTTAAGTAACATGGAGAGGGTAGAGAAAAGGATTCCTCGTGTTGATGGTTCCGAATGCAGGCAACAATGGGTGAAAACCTGAAGAGAGAAACGTGTGTTGGGAAGACAGAACATGAAACGGAATGACTGGAGATCTAACGGTACAATTTCTGTCGCTAGACAGATGGTCCCCAATGCTTCTCAAGGTCCTTGTGATGAGGTTGGGCTAGATCCAGCCTGAGTCAATTCCCTGGAAGAGAATTTCGTCCCGATAGCCCTAAAAATTGTTACACCTCAAGGTAGCGAGAGCACCCTGAAAACCACACTGGAGCCAGAATCATAAGCAAAGCAGTTTATTGAAGGATATAT
The DNA here is from genome assembly GCF_035594765.1 of Anolis carolinensis. Taxonomy (NCBI): domain Eukaryota; kingdom Metazoa; phylum Chordata; class Lepidosauria; order Squamata; family Anolidae; genus Anolis; species Anolis carolinensis. The sequence continues at coordinate 365,468,267 of NC_085841.1, forward strand.
ATGTGTGTGTGTGTGCAAGCAGAAAGCATAAAAACTCAATAGAGGAACTAGTCCATAATATAAAGTCTATGACTGTTCAACACAAGTCCAGTAAAGTCTTTCAATATTGTAATCCACAAAGGGAACTCGATCGTTCTGCCAAGAAGTTGGAGTTAATCCGTAACCCTGTCCAAACTGGGTCAGCGAGAAGTTGTAAGGAACAAGAACAAGATGCTGTAATCCCATAAACTGTAATCCACAAGGGAAGCAACCGCCAAGGAGTCGTGGATTCGAGGTTAACAAAGCAAGGTATACTTGAGAGTCACTGAGCACGAACGCAGGCTAGAAATCCTGAAACCAGGCACGGGATCAAGGCAAGGAGCAAGAGGCAGGAACATAGATTCTTCTTCCAAGACTGGCAAAGTTGACACCGCAACCAAAGCAGGGAGTGAGGCACCTTTAAAGAGTTTTCGAGGCTACAAGTCAATGAGAGTTGGGGCACACAGAACTTCACATGGGAAAGTTAGTCATTAGTGCGCCTGAGAGTCAAACGTCGACTCCGTCTCACACCCTCCCTTTGACTCCTTTCCTTCACAAAAGATTATCTCCGATTAAAAACAGCATCCTCCCCTGCGACAACAACATCTGGCAAAACCAACCTTGACTGAGGGTCGGAATGATCACCAATTAGCGGATTCTCTGGCACCACTACTTCAGGCACCAGCAGAGGCATTGGATGGGCCCAAAATCCAAATCAGACTAAATCAGGCTCTAACTCCTGCTGTAGTACAGGCTGCGGCGGCTGAGTTACAACAAAAATGATGCCAAGGGGAGCCTCAAGAGACCCCTCATTGCCACCAATGGGCTGGATTTTTCCAGAACAAAAATGGAACTTTTGACTGCCGGATTGAAAAATGGCATTTCGCCCTCCCAAATTTGGGTGGTTCCACAGAATGGGGGAATTTGAGAATCAGACACCAAAATGGCAAGGAGTTTACCTGAATAGCACACCCCTATGATGCATCTTTTTGCTTGGACCACACAATGATACTGGGTTACAGTTTTCAGATTTGCCCCATTCATTCACTTCAACCTGGGAAAACTTTTATCTCCAATCCTCAACTGATTAAAGATCAGAACATTTACTTTTTAGAGTACGCTGTTAACTAAGAAAACTTGTCCTCTAATTTATATGGTGTGAATGGAGCACTGTGTGCACATGTGAGGTTTGCCTAAACCTTTCTTTGACCTCTCTTCAAAAGACTTAAGGCTATTTAATTCTAGGAGGCTTTCTCCCCCTTTTTAATTAGCGAAACTGTTATTTTATCCTCTCTTTGCTGGTGTGTTTTATGACATAGCTTTATTGTTGTCCTTAGCTTTCGTGGACCTTTCTTTTTTCCTTGTAGCTTGTCAATTTTATCACTTTCTTTCTTTATCCCTTTCTGCAAGTCACCTTCAATAAGTGGCGTTGAAAGGTAAATTATAAATACGGCAATAAATAATAGGCAAGGGAGCTGGAAAGGAAGCGGCTATTGACAATGAACTAATTACGAGTCGAGCTAAAACTTCATGAGTGAGAATGTGTTTCTTTGGACCAAGTATTGTGAGTATCTCTTCTATTCCAGATTTTCAATCCTGGTTGAAAAGTCTATGTTTTGGACGAGACCTGGGCAAACCTGGGCCCTCCAGATGTTTTGGACTTCAACTCCCACAATTCCTAACAGCCTCAGGCCCCTTCTTTTCCCCCCTCAGCCGCTTAAGCGACTGAGGGGGGAAAGGAAAGGGCCTGAGGCTGTTAGGCTGTTAGGAATTGTGTGTTGTAGTTCAGCCTGTGTCACTTGTGTTAATGCCTGATGTCAATGAGGATTCTAAGCCTGGGCTTGTGTATGATTACAATGGGGATGATGGTATTGTCAGGCCTGCCTTACAGTCAGAGGCCTTTGCAGAGCCTCAAGGCAAAATTCATCCAAGGTGCCACTTTTCCGAAGGAGATTCTCCAGACATAGATGCAGCTGCAGAGTGTAATGAGCAGGCAGATAGGAGGCGAGACTTTTGTAAGCAAAGAGAAAGTTCCCAGGTCTTTTGGCGGTCAGTTTGTCTTCAAGAAAAAAAGAGCAGATAAATTATCTGCTGAGAAAGTGAAACGAAGTTCATTTTTCTCACTGCAGAGACTTTTTAATGGAAAGGATTTCAGCCTGTGCTTATTGGGGTCAATGTTGGTGTTTCAAGTCAGTCGTGCTTAATCTTGCTCCAAGTTTGCTATATGGATTTTGCTTCATGGATCCTGTCATGTCAAGTTCTGTATAATTCAAGTGTGTTGTTTCCTGATTCCGAGTACCAAGTTTATGCCTTATCTTTGGGATTGAATAGGTCTCGTGTCTTTGGATTTTACAACCCTGTATCCTGTGCTGCATTCTTGTACCATGGACATGATAGAATATTGCTCATGTTTTGAAGAAACCTTTTTGGACTTTACCTTTTAATCCTTTTTATTGCTTGGCTTTTTAAATATATTTTTCAATATACTGCTTGCTAATAATACTCAGCTGTTGTGGTTTTTTATGGTCAAGAGGTATAGCTCTGTCATACAACATTGTGGGAGTTGAAGTCCAAAACACCTGGAGGGTCCAAGTTTGCCCAAGCCTGTTTTGGACTATCGCTTCTAGAATCCCCAAGCAAATACTATCCATAAAAGGAACATTTTTGGGTATGTCACTAACCCTAACCCTGTTATTCTGCTTGAAGTTCTGCTTTTTATCTTAGCTAGGACTGACAAGACAGAGCTTGTCTAAACTTTGTAATTTTGCACAAATAATATTGCTTCCTTTCTCCTCCTTCCCTCCAGTTCCTTATTTTTGGAGTGGAAATATTGGCTTGAAACATTCCAGGAACAATGTGCTATAATGTTTTGTTGTTCTCGTTATGAGCCAAATGTGCTAAAACTCTTCATTGTTGCTGCTGTGTGCAGGGTTTATATTCGTTCTTTTTAATGGTTTATGTTCTTTTCACTGGTTTTAATTCTTTTTACCACTTAGTATACTATGGATTTTTTAAATCTCTATTTGTTTTTGTGCTGCCCAACCTGGGAGATAATGAGTCCAGACAGACACTGGGTTGTAAAGCAGACTGTTTTATTTTAATTCTATCCTAGAATGATAGAATCCCAGAGATGGAGGAGACTCCAAGGGGCATCCAGTCTAACCTCTTTCTGCCATCAAGGAAGACACAATCAAAGCCCTCCCAACAGATGGCCACCCAGCCTCTGTTTAAAACCCTCCAGAGAAGGAGGCCACATTGGACTCCCAGGCAGTGACATAATTTCACCATTGAGGCAACTGTACTGTAGAGTTAATGTTGTATAACCTCAGGAGAAAGTGACTCTAACAGAATCCCAGGAAGATTATTCCACTAGAGATCCTCAAAAGCCATCCAATCTAACCCCATTCTCCCATTAAGGAAGACACAATCCAAGCCCTCCCAACAGATGGCCATCCAGACTTGTTGAAAAACCAACAGAGAAGGAGCCTCCATCACCCTCTGCGAAAGCACACTCCACTGGCCCATAGGAGAGGAGTCTGTTTATCAGGATGAGGTGGATCGGCTGCTTACATGGTGCAGGGACAATACTCTGGTTCTTAGTATCAACAAAACCAAAGAACTTATAGTGGACTAGAGAAAGAACAGACCAGAAATCCAGCCCTTGGTCATAAATGGAAACCAAGTGGAGCGGATGGCCAGTTTCAAGTTCCTGGGTGTCCCTGTGAAGGAGGATCCGACCTGGGCAGCGTTCATACAGCAGTGTTGGGGAAGAGGGCCCAGCAGAGATTGTATTATTATCTGAGACTTCTTGTCAGGGTATTGTGAATTGTGTGAAATGTTAAAATCAATCTAGGCTGTTAGGAATGTTTTTTCTGTATGAGTTTCAGCAACGGAGGAGTTAATAAGAACCTGCTTTGATTGATGTAACACAGGACCAATGGGGTCAAGTCTGATTGACCGGGACTTCCTACATGATCTGTGGAATGCAGGGGAGTTTTCCTGTGTTCGGCGTGAGCGTTCTCAGAAGATGGACGGAGAATGTTTTTGCTCTGTAGCCGAGGAGACACTGCCATGTGTCTAGGATTTATTACTAATGAGAGCTACTGTATATAGCTATGTAAATAAAGACTAAGTACCGTTGGATTTTCAACTGAACCTTCGACTGCTGGTGTTTTGTTGACCAGTGCTGATTCTCCGTATGAGAAGGCAGCCTGGAGAAGGAGGGATCGGTGAGACCAGGATGATGATTTTTGGAACCCACTCTGCATGGCAACCAGAGTCTCACCCCATCGTCCCCCTGATACTTCTAAGGAACCAACAACTGAATGGAAAATGGCTGGTGCCTTTCGACCACTGTGCTCTAGAGAGTGTCCTGACCTACTGCATCTGCACCTGGTTTGGTAACTGCGGCCAGGAAATCAGAAGACATTTACTTCTTGGAAGGAGATCAATGGCCAACCTCAATGATAAAATAGTGACGAGTAGAGACATCACACTGGCAACGAAGGTCCGCATAGTGAAAGCAATGGTATTCCCCATAGTAACCTATGAAAGTGAGAGCTGGACCATATGGAAGTCTGAGCGAAGGAAGAGAGATGCTTTTGAAGTGAGGTGTTGTAGGAAAATCCTGAGCGTGCCTTGGACCGCAAGAAGATCCAACCAGCCCATCCTCCAGGAAATAATGCCCGATGGCTGCTCACTGGAGGGAAGGATATTAGAGGCAAAGATGAAGTATTTTGGCCACATCATGAGAAGACAGGAAAGCTTGGAGAAGATCACGATGCTGGGGAAAATGGAAGGAAAAAGGAAGACCAAGGGCAAGATGGATGGACAGTATCCTTGAAGGGACTCTGGCTTGACCTTGAAGGAGCTGGTGGTGGTGACTGACAGGGAGATCAGGCATGGGATGGTCCATGAGGTCACGAAGAGTCGGAAATGACTGAACAAATAAACAAAAAACCAATTTCAAACCAGGAACAGAACATTTTTCAAATTTTGTTGCACAGTGTAATTCCTGTTGGTAGCCAATCTTGCAATGCACTTGCCTGCTGAACAACCACACAACCCTTTCCTAGAAAATCCTAGTGCATCCTTCCTGCCGTTCCCCTCTCCCTCCATTGTCATCTATAATTGTATTTCTCTGCAGAAATATCAGAGCACCCCAGAGGAAAGAAGTTATTACTTCTGTGTGCTCCCTTGAGTCAAGCAACCAAGCACAATGCTTTTAATAAATTTTATACTGGAATAATATGTTCCCAATTGTAAATAAATTCTGACAGCGAAAAGAAAGAAAAGGGAACAAGGCTACAAGGAAGAATGGCTCCGGCAAACTTCCACCATGAAAAGATGGAGGAGTGGGGACTGGGGCCACTGGGGATGCCTCCAAAAGGCCCATCCGGCACGGCTTATCTCCAAAACCACACAGCCATAAATTACCCCTCTTCAAGTGGCAACCGGGGGTTGTCAAATACTGCCGTTAATTGATTCCCCCAATTAACGCCTTCTCCAAGCATTCCGATGATGATTTCGGCAGCTAATCAATTTGTTTGATAGCAGGCGTGCCGAAGAACGGTTTCGGAATGAAAGGCCTGCTGCTTCGTTCCAGTTTGGGCTAATTAACAAGTTCTTTCCCCCAGAAGAGAAGTCGGAAGATCTCCCCTTGTTTTCAATTGCCTTTTGACCTCCTCCGCTCCACTGCCTTCAAAGGGTCCTCATCAACAGGCAAATTAAAAAATGCTGTTGATGCTCTAAGGAAAAAGAAATGCATTGTTAGGCCCAGAGGAGATGTCTTTTTTTCTTTCTCCTCCATAGTTGCAAATTGTTTGGCAGCGTGGCTCTCGAGACCTGAGCCAAAATTTTCTTCCGCCGACTTCTTCTTGCCTTCGGGTGAATGTCTGCAAAGGGGAGATCCCAGGAGGGACAAAAAAGCAGAGCAAAAGTGAGGCAGAAGCAGTCGGATGCAAACTCAGCGTAACAAAGCAAGGCCAGGTAATTGCAAGCCAAGGAGAAGGCAGGAGGACCAACGTGTTCTGTCCTGGGCTCAGTACCGTTTAACGTTGACTATTTGGAATAGAAGGAATGCTTTTTGGGGGGTTGTTGTATGTTTTCCGGGCTGTATGGCCATGGTCCAAAGCATTCTCTCCTGACGTTTCACCCACATCTATGGCAGGCATCCTCAGCGGTTGTGCGGTATGGAGAAACTCAGCAAGGAAGGTTTATATATATCTGTGGAAAGTCCAGTGTAAGAAAATAACTTTTATTTATTTATTTACAGCATTTATATTCCGCCCTTCTCACCCCGAAGGGGACTCAGGGCGGATCACATTACACATATAGGCAAACATTCAATGCCTTTTAACATAGGACAAAGACAAACAAACATAGGCTCAGAGTAGGTCTCGAACTCATGACCTCCTGGTCAGAGTGATTCATTGCAGTTAATTGCAGCAACTGGCTTGCTCTCCCTCCTGTGCCACAACTTTTGACAGTTGGAGGCCAGTGTGAATGTTGTAATTAATCACCTTGACTAGCTTCATCTCCTGGCTTCTTCCTGCCTGGGGGAATCCTTTGTTCAGAGTCGTTAGCTGCCCCTGATTGATTCATGTCTGGAACCCCTTTTGTTTTCAAAGTGTTGCTTCTTATTTACTGTTCTGATTTTTGAGTTTTTTTTAATACGGGGAGCCAGATTTTGTTCATTTGCATGGTTTCCTCCTTTCTGTTGAAGTTGTCCACATGCTTGTGAATTTCAATGGCTTCTCTGTGTAGTCTCACATGATAGTTGTTGGAGTGGTTGAGCATTTCTGTGTTCTCAAATAATATACTGTGTCCAGGTTGGTTCATCAAGTGGCCATACAGCCCGGAAAACATACAACAACCCCGTGATCCCGGCCATGAAAGCCTTCAACAACACAATGCTTTTTTGTATAAATTTTTATTGGGGTATATAAAGAAAAAAAAGATACAATCTTCAAAATTCATCAATTGAGATACACATATTATTTCCCCAATCTCACCACCCCCTTAATCTCACCCATGAACCCCCAGCCATGACTCCTGACACCACACCATATGGAACTAGTATCTAACAAAACTCTATCCTTATCATTACATCCTCGGGTGAGAAGGGCGGGGTATAAATGTTGCAAATAAATAAATAAATTCCTTGTGCGGCTATGTCATACTTATTTTTGTCTTCTTTTTTAAATACCCAAAGGCAAGTCCCCATTTTCTAACAAACTCTTCATGGTTTCCTCCCTTTAAACCACTGGCGAGCTTGGCCATTTGGATATACTCAGTGTTGCACTCCAGCACTGGAACACCCTTTCACCTAACACCACAACAGAGTCTAGTACTCCAATAAAAGGATGTTTATTAAAGAAAGGATATAAAAAGGAAAAATGAAAAAGTGTCAATAAAGATATACAATACAGTACACTTCTCAAAAGATGCCAGAGTTCAGTAATAGTAATCCAAAAATGCCAGGTTAGAAAACAAAACCAAGGTACCCAAAAGCATAAAATTATTCCAAAGGTGTATCCAGGAACATGAAGGCAGGAATTTCTCCAAGGTAATTTCTCCAAGGATACATAGGCATAAACAGGGACATGAAACAGGAACATGAAACAGGAACATGAAACAGGAACATGAAACAGGAACCCTGACAATACATGAACCAAGAACTTGGAATCATAAACAGGAGACCGAACTCATGTAGCAACATTGTCTCCTCTGAAAGACCTCAAAAAACCCACTTAATTTAAGTCCTTCAAAATACCCATGACATCATAACTAACACATCTGGGCCTCAAGGTCTTGTTTTGAATCCTCTGAGAATATCTAGTTTGCCGGCTTTTCATGCCCTGAATTCTCAGGTCTAATATATTCTCCCTTGAAAATTCCTTGTCTTCCCAAGGGAACTGGTACTTTCATTTCCCTTTGTTGCCTGGGAATGAACTGAAGAATCCAAAACATCAGCTTCGTCTGCCTGCAATTCCCTCCGAACACTCACAGATGCCTCGTTTTGGAACCCATCATCCCCCTCATCCTCAGAACATTCAGAAAAATCCTCATTTTATACATGTTTTCTCTAATGGACCCAGCTATTGAAAATTTAAACCCTTAATGCCATAGGTATTCTCAGTTATCCAAAGCTAATGCCCCCAAAGCCAGCATAAGGGTTCAAATTGATTTCAAACAGATTGGAGAGCTGTTTGGCCCAAACTTGCCAAATGGATTTCAACAGGTAGAAATGTACAGTACTGCGCTTAGGTAATAAAAATGGAATGCACAGATCGAGGATGGGTGAGACCTGGCTTGGAAACCATCCACAGAAAAGGTCTTAGGAGACCACAGTCTGAACAGAAGCCAACAGTAGTTGATACGACAGCTAAAAAAGCCAATGCGATTCTAGTGTTGAGAGAAGCCATTCCTCCTTGATCAGACCACAACTGGAATACTGTGTCCAATTCTGGGCACTGCAATTGAAGGGAGGTGTTGACAACATGGAATGTGTTCAGAGGAGGGCAACTAAAATGATCAAGGGTCTGGAGAACAAGCCCTATGAGGAGCAGCTGGAAGAGCTCGGCATGTTTAGCCTGCAGAAGAGAAAGCTGAGAGGAGACGTGGATCAAGATGTGAGGGGAAGTCATAGGGAGGAGGGAGCAGGCTTCCTTTCTGCTGCCCTGGAGACTAGGGCACAATGGAACAATGGCTTCAAACTACAGGAAATAAAGGAGATTCCACCTGAACAAGAGGAAGAACTTCCTCACTGAGAGAGCTGTTCTGCAGTGGAACTCTCTGCCCTGGACTGTGGTGGAGGCTGCTTCTTGGGAAGCTTTTAAGCAGAGGCTGGATGGCCATCTGTCTGGGGTGCTTTGAATGTGATTTTCCTGCTTCTTGGGAAAATGGGGTTGGACTGGATGGCCCGCCAGGTCTCTTCCAACTTGAGGATTCTATGATTCTATTGTCTCCCTCTATTCTGCTTTAGCTCAGACCTCACCTTGAATAACCCTGTGTTTTGGGCAAAGAAATTCACAATTCAAGATGTGGACAAGATGGAAAGTCTCCATAGAAGTACAGTAGAGTCTCACTTATCCAACATAAATAGGCTGGCAGAATGTTGGATAAGCGAATATGTTGGATAATAAGGAGGCATTAAGGAAAAGCCTATTAAATGTCAAATTACATTATGATTTTACAAATGAAGCACCAAAACATCATGTTATACAACAAATTTGACAGAAAAGGTAGTTCAATACGCAGTAATGCTATGTAGTAATTACTGTATTTATGAATTTAGCACCAAAATATCACGATGTATTGAAAACATTGACTACAAAAATGCGTTGGATAATCCAGAACTTTGGATAAGCGAGTGTTGAATAAGTGAGACTCTACTATATCACCAAAATGATCAAAGTTTGGAAGCCAAATCCTATGAGGAACAGCTGAGGGAGCTGTGTAGTTTGGAGCAAAGAAGGCTGCAAGAAGCAAGGGGACACCAGAGCCATGTTTAAATACTTGAAATGTTGTGTTGTTGAAGGCTTTCATGGCCGGAATCACCAGGTTGTTGTGCATTTTCCGGGCTGCATGGTCATGTTCCAGAAGCATTCTCTTCTGATGTTTTGCCCACATCTATGGCAGGCATCCTCAGAGGTTGTGAGGTATATGATGTGGGCGAAACATCAGGAGAGAATGCTTCTGGAACATGGCGATACAGTCCGGAAAATGCACAACAATCCACTACTTGAAATGATGTCATATTGAGGAGGGGGCAAGCTTTTTTTCTGCTGCTCTGGAAACCAGAACTCAGTGTAGCAATGGATTCAAACGGCAGGAAAGGAGATTCCATCTAAACACCAGGAGGAGCTTTCCGAGTCCATTGTGAACAGCCTGGTTCAATCTTTCCAGTTCTGGGCAGCCGTGGTGTTGCACCCCAAGGCAGCGTGAGCACTCAAAAACCAGACAGGAGTCAATATAACATATAATATCTTTATTAAAGCAAATATAAATCCAGATGAAAATAGGTAGAGAGTTTGAAGAGGAAGTAGTTCTCTTAGGAAAGTCAAAGATTAGTCCATTAAGGTGAAGGAAAAGGTCCAATATTATAATCCAAAGTCCATAGGGTAAAAGTTCACTCCAAAGCAGTTAGAATGTTCTTGAGTTGAAACAAGGAAACAAGGCTGGCTGGAAACAGAGTTCAATCCACTGGAAATACTCCATAACGATCAAGGCAACAAGTTGTCAAAGCTGAGGCAAACTTGAAACAGGAACAAGAATAACAACTGAAGTAAAGTCAAGGTCTACTCGAGAGTCGCGGCACAGCACAGCCCGACTAGAACTGGAATATTTGGCTTGGGCACAGGAGCTGGAAACAGAGAAACCTCTCTCCAAGAAAGCAACGTTGACACCGCAGAGAAGCCACCGAGTAAAACACTTTTATGGATCCTAAACTGAATCCAAGATAGGGAGAGCAATACTCCCAAAAACTTCCCATGGGAACTCTAACCATTATCCCCTCGGGACGCCAGACGTTGACTTCTACAAAAGCCTTGTTTTGCACTTCTCTCACGATTCAGAAATTCTCTTTGATTAAAATCTGCATTCTCAGGCGAGCTGAGAACATCTGGCACAGGCAAGGGAGGAAGAGTAGGAGACTCCCTTCCAATTAATGGCTCTTCCTGGCTGATTTCTCCAGGCACCTGGAGCTGCAAAGGGTTCTCAGAAGTGGGTGAAAAGTCATAATAACCCTCATCTGTGTCAGAGTTCAGCTCCTGATCAGGATCTGAAGCCATGGCTGGCTGGAATATAACACGTGGTTTCCTTGGAGGAGTCAATACAGATGTATCATGGTGTCCTTAATTACTAGCATTACCTATGCAAGTTCCCTTATAAATTAAGTTATAACTTTGGGGCCCTTCTACTAGATATATTCAATTCATGATTGCATAACCAAAACTTAGAGATATCTAACAATTTTATACTCTGTCTCCTTAAGCTAGGATTTCAGCTGCAATTGATTTGCTCTTCTTTTCACCATCTACACCAGGCATTACACCAATGTAAAGCACCAACACGTGCACGTGAATCCATGTCCAATTCACACTCTTGATGAATAGCGTTGCCATTATGCACTGAACAAAATTATTCAGCCTCTTCCATAGGGAAACTCACAGAGGCGTAAGACGTCTTATATGTTTTATGTTTAAAACTTTTAACTCAGTGTGGCAAATTGTATTTAAGAACCATTTAAATACAATTTCAGTTAGAAGAATCTCTTTCTGGTAAGCTAATATTCTTTCCAGACAAGTGGCATAAATATTGCATGTTGCATTTAGCATGGTTTTTTTGGGTTAATAATGCAGAGCATCAAGCATCTACCAGGGATAACACTCTGTAACACAATGTTTTTTCCCTGAGTTATAGATATCATTTCCTAATTAGTCCTATCATAACAACTTGGGAAAAGTTTATTAAACTACAAAGACTTTTGTTTTTCTGGGACATCCAACAGCACATTGTATTCTAGCTTTTCCATGAATATCTCATCGAGTCTCAACCAATTCAGCATAATTTGTAGCAGCCACAAAAATGAAGTTTTTGGAGTAGAACAACTACTTCCAAAGTACGCAATGCACAATTAAACAGGAAATAACACTTTCAAACCAGGAACAGAATGTTTTCCAAATCTTGTTACATAGTGTAATGTTTGAGTGGCGGATGGATGGAATAGGGGCTGACAAACCGAGAAGGAGGTTGCATCGGGGAGTAAGTCTGCTTCAGGGCAAAATTCAGAGTATATTTTTATGCATGTGTGTATGTGTGTGTATAAGCAGAGGCAGTCCACCGGCGAGGACATTTAGGCGGTCGACTGTGGTGCAATCATTCCGGGGGCGCAGTAGAGGCCTCAGAGAGGATGGCGCCATCCCCCACTTCCTTCTTCGGGCCTTGCGGGCCTTCTTCGGGCTTCCCAGCCCACTGGAAGGCCCAACACGGGCTCCGGAAGGCCCAGCGCAGGCTCCGGAAGCCCATGTTGGGCCTTCCGGTGGGCCAGACGGGCCTTCCGGAGCCCATGCTGGGCCTTCCGGAGCCCGCATTGGGCTCCGGAAGTGCCCGACACGGAGCCCGTGTCGGGCACTCAGGAGCCCACTGCCGTCTGTTGGAAGCAAGGCAAGTGTGGTTTATTTGTTTGTGGAATAATGTCCATGGTGGGAGAAAGAGCTCTTGATTAGCATTTAATGGCCCTGTGGCTTCAAGGCCTGGCTTCCTCTTGCCTGGGAGAATCTTTTTATGGGAAGTGTTAGCTGTCCCTGATTGCTTCCTGTATGGATTTCCCCTGTTTTCAGAGTGTTGTTCTTTATTTAGTCTTTTCCTTAATCCCTCTTTATTATCCAACATTTTCGCTTATCCAATGTTTTTATTTTTCAGTTATTGGTTTCAAGGGGTGGTGCCAAAATTTCTGTTCGCTTATACTTGAAAATTACCTTGAACCTGCATTGTGTGTAAGAGAGAAAGAGAGAGAGAGAAAGGGAGGGAATATGTGGGCCCGGTGTCTAATGCATGAATTGCACATGAGATGTTCCTCTTTGTTGCTGAAGGCCATGAAAAACTCTGACTCTTCCATGACAATTTGGTTAGCGCAACAGCAGCCCAAAAGGAAATAAGTGAGGATCAGATCATTATTCACATTGAGACAACTTGTGTTCAGGCCGCCTGGACTATGGGACAAGATTCTACACTCTGCTTCTGTGGGGTCAATCTACATTCACATAGCAATTTTTTTATCATGTCAGAAGCGACTTGCAAGTCGCTTCTGGTGTGAGAGAATTGGCCATCTACAGAGACATTGCCCAGGGGATGCCAGGTGAGTTACTGAAAGGCTTCTCTCATGTGCCTGCAAGCTAGAGTTGATTGACAGAAGCTCACTCCGTCTTGTGGATTCGAACTGTCAATCTTCAGGTCAGCAACCCAACCTTGCACATAGTCATGCAATGGTTGCACTATTGTTGTGCAATGAATGCAAGCATTGTACAACAATGAGGTACCCGTAGTTTTCCCAGTAGTCCAGGGAGCTTGGGTACAGGTTTCCTCCATGAGGAATTTGTATAAGCATTTTCTGACTTCTCAGGGGCTAAAGCAGGAATGCCAAAAGATTTGTGCCTCATTCAATAGACAATGATAGGGTTAGTGAATCCCAGGTAGAGCGCACTCTCTCAGCCTCAGAGGCAGGCCAAGGCAACCCCACTCTGGACAGTGTGAATGTTGTAATTAATCACCTTGATTAGCATTAATAGCCTTGCAGCTTCATGTCCTGGCTTCTTCCTTATCCTTCTCTGTCTAGCACCCCCTAGTGGCCTTCGCCTGGACAATGAAACAGTACTCCAACTGCATTATATGGCAGTGCAGATCCCGCTTGAGACTCTGCAAATTGTGTTGTCAAAGGCTTTCATGGCCGGGATCACAGGGTTGTATGTTTTCCGGGCTGTATGGCCATGTTCTAGAAGTATTCTCTCCCGATGTTTTGCCCACATCTATGGCAGGCATCCTCAGAGGTTGTGAGGTATGGAGAAACTAAGCAAGGAATGGGCTCTACAGGCCAATGGAGACTCCACCACAGACATCAGAAGAGCTGCAAGGCCAAGAACAAGCCATGAGAGTCAAGACAAAGATCCACCCAGAGGAAAGGTGTTCTTACCACTGACCGCATAGGCAAACTGATGAAGAAGCACAACCTACAAACTATCTACAGACCCACAAAGAAAATCCAACAAATGTTACGGTCAGCAAAGGACAAGAGGGATCCTCTCTCCTCTGCAGGAGTCTACCAGATACCATGCAGCTGTGGACAAGTCTACACAGGGACCACCAAACACAGCATTGCCCAAACACAAGTCAAAGAACATGAAAGGCACTGCAGACTAATTCAACCAGAGAAATCAGCCATAGCAGAGCACTTGATGAACCAACCTGGACACAGTATATTATTTGAGAACACAGAAATGCTGGACCACTCCAAAAACTATCATGTCAGACGACACAGAGAAGCCATTGAATTCCACAACTTCAACAGAAAGGAGGAAACCATGAAAATGAACAAAATCTGGCTACCAGTATTAAAAAACTCAAAAATCAGAACAGTAAATAAAAGGCAACACTCTGAAAACAGAGGAGTTCCAGACATGGCAACCAGGGGCAGCTAACGACTCTGAACAAAGGATGCCCCCAGGCAGGAAGAAGACAGGAGATGAAGCTATTCAATACTAATTAAGGTGCTTAACTACAACATTCACACTGCCCTCTCTCACCCTAGACTTTCCACAGATATATATTAATCTCTTTGCTTAGTTTTCTCCAAACCTCACAACCTCTGAGGATGCCTGCCATAGATGTGGGCAAAACGTCAGGAGATAATACTTCTGGAACATGGCCATACAGCCCGGAAAACACGCAACAACCCTGTGATCCCGGCCATGAAAGCCTTCGACAACACACAGTACTCCAACTGCATTATATGGCAGTGCAGATCCCGCTTGAGACTCTGAGAATTCTGAAGTTGGAAGAAGGCTGTCCGGTCCAACCCAGAAACGGGTTGCAAGGAGACACAGTTGCAAATCTCCTCAACAGACTCTGTTGAAAGACTTCATCACATTACATTTCTCAGGATCCCATAGCATGAAGCCAGAGCAAGTAAGGTGGGGTCAATCTGCACTCATTCTACAGTGTAGATCAAGGGTCCCCAAACTAAGGCCCGGGGGCCGGATGCGGCCCTCCAAGGTCATTTACCTGGCCCCCGCCCTCATTTATAATATAATATTTTTATATCAGTTTTAATAATATAATATATTATATATACATATGATATTGATAATATTATCATGTTATACAATGTAATACTAATAATAATACCATATAATAATATTAATTACATGTTATATATTACATATAATATTACAGTATAGTGGTATAGTTCAATATAGTAATATATAATGCTAATATTGTGCTATGCTAATAATAATATATAGTGTACATACATACAGCTGCTCTGAGTTCCCTTCGGGGTGAGAAGGGCGGGATATAATTGTAGGAAATAAATGTAGGAAATGAATAAATAAATAATTTTAGACTTAGGCTCGCCCACTTGACTTGAAGGCACACAACAACAACAACAACAATCCTAATTAACTTGACTATCTGATTGGCCTGATAGTTTTATGTTGGTTAAAATTGTTTTCATTTTAAAATATTTTATTGTTCTTTCATTGTTGTTGTTGTTTTGCACTACAAATAAGACATGTGCAGTGTGACGGCGTGAGTGGCGCCATCTATATGTCAAACTATAAGTTTCAAGATTTGAATTGTTGTATCATGCCTGATTTTGCCCTTACCCTGTAAATGTAGTTGGATTGGTTATTTATATCTGTCAATCAATGTTGTTTGTACCTGTTATATTGCTCACTCAGCTAAACTATTTGGCTCCACCTCTTCCTGGAGTAGGACTGTGTTTCCTCCTTTTCATTCCATCAGCAAGTTCTCTATCGAATGGACGTGAAAGAGAGGCTTGGCTCAAAAAGCCCTTCAAAAGTTACCTCTCAGCACCAATTCTGAGGTTCTTACCCTTGGGACTCACACTTCATGTTCAGGGCCAACCTGAACAACGTTGAGGAGTCTCAAGCGCCTTCACATCAGTCCTTTGGCAACAGAGGAAGACTCTTGTCTTCAGATATAGGTCATTGGACTGAGGCTGAGTTTGCTCCAGCATTCACAGCCAGAGAAAGAGGGATCTGGACAAGCTTCATGGACTTAAACAATCAAAGACTGTAATGTATATTTTCTTTTAACCCCTTTGTGAAGAATAAACCCAGTTTTTGAGTTAACTACAGTGTTTTTGTCCTTGGGAGTTCCAGTTTCCCTAAAGGAGGGCAAGAAGCAATCCCCTGGGGAAAGATGTCACGTCCATGCCTCTTTCACTAAGAGTTTACAGCCCCAGGCGCGACGGCACATGCAGTGTGCATAGGGATTTGTTCGTATTTCTTTTTCAAATGATAATTCGGCCCCTCAACAGTCTGAAGGATTGTGAACCGGCCCCCTGCTTAAAAGGTTTGAGGATCCCTGGTGTAGATGTCCCTACTTCGACACCCCAGCAATCCCTCCATCTGCTCCTTAATTCTGGAGAGAAGAAAAGTTCTGTTGGGGCCGGAGCGTCCTTCCTAATTAGGACACGGGCCAGGAATGTAGCGAAAGCGCCCCTTCGGCCTCCTTGGGCTCCGAGCGAACCCCGACTCTGTCAATCTCGCCTCGTCCTCCCGGGGAAGCGAAAGGGGATCTGCCTTCGCGGCCCCTCTGCCAATTTGCGCAGACTTCCTGGCAGGCAAAACCATCAATTAAAAAATAGTTGGAAATCATGCTCCAAAGTAAATCAGAATAATTAATCCCCGATGTGCTATATTTGGGGAGGGTGAGGTTGAAGTGGGGCCAGAGACATAAATAAACATTTCAATTAGGAAATGCATCCCACCTGGGGCTCGGGAAAAGAAAACTGTAATTACAGTAGAGTCTCACTTATCCAACATAAAGGGGCCAGCAGAACGTTGGATAAGCGAAAATGTTGGATAATAAGGAGGGATTAAGAAAAAGCCTATTAAACATCAAATTAGGTTATGATTTTACAAATTAAGCACCAAAAACATAATGTTTTATAGCAAATTGACAGAAAAAGCAGTTCAATACAAGGTAACGTTAAGTAGGAATTACTGTACAGTAGAGTCTCGCTTATCCAACATTCTGGATTATCCAACACATTTTTGTAGTCAATGTTTTCAATATATCATGATATTTTGGTGCTAAATTCATAAATACAGTAATAGCATTACTGTGCATTGAACTACTTTTTCTGTCAAATTTGTTGTATAACATGATGTTTTGGTGCTTAATTTTTAAAATCATAACCTAATTTAATGTTTAATAGACTTTTCCTTAATCTCTCCTTATTATCCAACATATTCGTTTATCCAATGTTCTGACAGCCCGTTTACATTGGATAAGCGAGACTCTACTGTATTTATGAATTTAGCACCAAAACACTGCAATACATTTTGACACAAAATAAATAAATAAACAAACCACAATATATTGAAAACATTGACTTAAAAAAATGGCCACTAACAAATTGACTACAAATAAAGATAAAATTGTATAAAATGAACTTACAGGGAATTAAATCCGTAAAAAGTTCAATCCTTGCTGCCTAGAGAAACAGCTGTGGATCAGGGTGGGAGGCAAATTGCGTTGGATAATCCAGAATGTTGGATAAGTGAGACTCTACTGTACTGGTATTGGGAGATATCAAGTTTCCAACTAGAGGTGCATCTACACTGGAGAAGAAATGTACTTCGGCACCACTTTAGATGTCATTGGCACCAATGCTATGGAAACTAATGATGAGTCATTTTGCAAGGTCTTTAATGCAGTTTGGCACCACTTTTAACTGCCATGGTTGAATCCTGGGAGTCGTAGTTTAACAAGGTCTCCAGCCTTTTTTGCCAAAGAGTGATAGTGCCTTGCTAAATAACAACTCCCAGTGGTACATGACCTCCTCCAGAAAATAGCTGAAGTTTTAAAAGATGCTAATTATAAATGTTGGAAGTCTGGGAATAACGAAGGAAGCTTTTACGACATGTGGTGGCTATGTGAGAAGGCAAGATCGTTCTGGAAAAATATAAATGAATTAATCCACAAGATACTAAAATTCAAAATACCACTAAAACCAGAACATTTTTTTATTATGAATGACAAATTTAGATTGGAAAACTAATACGGACAAACTCTTCATGTACAGTAGAGTCTCACTTATCCAACACTCACTTATCCAACATTCTGGATTATCCAACGCATTTTTGTAGTCAATGTTTTCAATGCATTGTGATATTTTGGTGCTAAATTCGTAAATACAGTAATTACTACATAGCATTAATGTGTAATGAACTACTTTTTCTGTCAAATTTGTTGTCTAACCTGATGTTTTGGTGCTTAATTTGTAAAATCATAACCTATTTTGATGTTTAATAGGCTTTTTCTTAATCTCTCCTTATTATCCAACATATTCACTTATCCAACGTTCTGCCGGCCCGTTTATGTTGGATAAGTGAGACACTACTGTATCTCATGACTGCAGCAAGAATTGTATATGCCAGAACATGGAGATTAAATACTATACCAGAGAAAGAAGAATGGATAGGAAAAGTAATCGATGTTACGAATATGGACACCTTAACACTATTATTGACAAGATCACAAGGAAAGAATATAAAAGAAACAGACTGGACCTCCTTTACAGATTGGATGAAAGACAATAAAATGAAATGGATAATCTAAAAACACCTAATATCAGCTACCAACTACTGCTTTTAGTAGCAGAAAAATGGACTATAAATGATGATATAAAAGGAAGGAGATAAATATAACCACCCTGAAGAAGAACGGAAGGACAATCATTTTTTCCTTTTTCTTTCTTCTTCTTTCTTCTTTTTCTCTCTCCCCCCTTCCTGATTACCCAACCCTTTTACCCAAATCCCAATATCCAAACTTCCCAATTTTATCATATGTATTAAAAAATTCTTAAATTAAAATGTTAAAAAAACAAACAACTCCCTAGATCCCATAGTATTGAGGCATGGCAGTTAAAGTGGAATCAAGTATGCATTCATTCCTCAGGATCGATGTACCCAACGTTTTAGGAAGCGAAAATATCCAGTGCTGAGAGTTTCTGAATATTATTGCCTACACTGGGAAGGTCTCTCTCCTCTTTGTGTCTTTGGGATGACGTTAGATGCTCTTTGTGGATCGGTCACACTTTGATCCAGATTCGTTTCATTTGCCCATCCTCACTAGTGCAATGTAATCCAGCCAACGCTGAACTCAACAAAGCAACTGGCAAACCGGAGACATCTCTGCCAAAGGCTGAGGCTGGTGGACACTCTCCGGCTAGAAACTTCCCGTTCCATGCCCGTGCTAATGAGCTCTTTCTGCCGCTCGTTCTGGAAACGTCGGGGGTGGCGAAACACACTTCCAAAAGCTGTGGGCAATTCTGATGAAAGGGTCCTTGAATGGGAGGATGTAATTCAAACGGCGGGGAAATATCCAAATTGGCCAAAAATGACATCCACCAATTTGGAGGGCATGCTGTTATAGCCCAGGCAGGGGCAAACTTCAGCCCTCTCTCCAGGTGTTTTGGACTTCAACTCCCACAATTCCTACTTATTTATTTACAATATTTATATTCCGCCCTTCCCACCCTGAAGGGGACTCAGGGCGGATCACAATGCACATATACATGGAAAACATTGAATGCCATTAGACATACAACATACAGACAGACATAGAGGCAATGTGTTGTCGAAGGCTTTCATGGCCGGGATCACAGGGTTGTTGTATGTCTTTCCGGCTGTGTGGCCCGAAAAAACCCAAAAATCAGAACAGTAAATAAAAAGCAATACTCTGAAAACAGAGGATTTCCAGACATGAATCAACCAAGGGCAGTTAACGACTCTAAACAAAGGATGCCCCAGAGGCAGGAAGAAGACAGCAGATAAGCTTTTCAATGCTAATTAAAGTGATTAACTACACAACATTCACACTGACCTCTCTCACCCTAGACTTTCCACAGATATATATTAACCTCTTTGCTTAGTTTTCTCCATACCTCACAACCTCTGAGGATGCCTGCCATAGATGTGGGCGAAACGTCAGGAGAGAATGCTTCTGGAACATGGCCACACAGCCCGAAAGACATACAACAACCCTCAGACATAGAGGCAGTTTAACATTTTCCAGCTTCCGGCTTCATGAGGGTATTCTCGATCCTGGCCACAAAGGGGAGCTGTTGCTTCATTGCCCACCTGTGATACCGAGTCCTTGATGGTAGTACTTACTCATTCCTTTCCGCACGCTGCTGGCAGTTTTATGGTGTCATAAATTAGTTAAATTAGCTTTCCCGCATAAAGCGGTACCTAGAATTTTCTTCTAAAGAGATGCAACTGTTTTTCAAGGTGATTAGGTCAACAGCAAGCAAAGCTATTAACGGTTGGGAGCTCAATCCGACCTGGGCTTTGATCGCAAAAAAACCTGTTCCTTACTTGAAAGTGTTATTTCCTGTTTCATTGTGTGGTCCTTACTTTGAAAGTAGTTGTTCTGCTCCAGAAACTTGAATTTTATGGTCAGAAACTAGTTTGGTTGAGAATCTGTGATGAGATATTCATTGAAAAATTTGAGCAAAACGTGCTGCAGGATGTCCCCTTCTGCAAAGACAAAGTTTTTACGGTTTAATACACTTTCCCCATGTTTTATGATAGACGCGATTAAGAAATGATATTTATAACTCAGGAACAAAAATCATGTTACATAGTGTTTTTGTTGTTGTTCGGCCATGGAAAAACAGGAAGGAGGAAGGCCAGCTCTGTCTCCCTTATAGGCAGTCCTATGGGAAGCAGTTATCAAGGTGGCCTTCTCATTATTCAATTTTACTTATAATAATAAGATAATAAAATGATAGAATCATAGAATAGTAGAGTTGGAAGAGACCTCATGGGCCATCCAGTCCAACCCCCTGCCAAGAAGCAGGAAATCGCATTCAAAGCACCCCCGACAGATGGCCATCCAGCCTCTGCTTATCCAAAGAAGGAGCCTCCACACTCCGGGGGAGAGAGTTCCACTGGTGAACACTCTCTCTGTGAGGAAGTTCTTCCTGACGTTCAGGTGGAATCGCCTTTCCTGTAGTTTGAAGCCATTGCTCCATTGCGTAGTCTCCAGGGCAGCAGAAAACAAGCCTGTTCCCTCTTCCCTATGATTTTCTTCCCCTCAAATATTTATACATGGCTTGGATATCATGTCTCCTCTCAGGCTAAACATGCCCAGCTCTTTAAGCCGCTCCTCATAGGGCTTGTTCTCCAGACCCTTGATCATTTTAGTTGCCCTCCTCTGGACGCTTTCCAGCTTGTCAACATCTCCCTTCAACTGTGGTGCCCAGAATTGGACACAGTGTGATTCCAGGTGTGGTCTGACCAAGGTGGAATAGAATAAAGGGAGCAGGACTTCCCCGGATCTAGGCACTATACTCCTATTGATGCCTAGGAGTTTTTTGCTGCTGCATCACATTGTTGGCTCATGTTTAACTTGTTGTCCACGAGGACTTCAAGGTCTTTTTCACACGTCCTGCTGTCGAGCCAGGCATTGTCCCCCGTTCTGTATCTTTGCATTACTTTTTTTTTCTGCCAAAGTGGAGTAGTTCCTGTTGAACTTCATTATGTTAGTTTTGGCCCATCTCTCTAGTCTGTCAAGATCGTTTTGAATTCTGCTCCTGTCTTCTGGAGTGTTAGCTATCCCTCCCAGTTTGGTGTCGTCTGCAAACTTGATGATCGTGCCTTCTAACCCTTCGTCTAAGTCGTTAATAAAGATGTTGAACAGAACCGGGCCCAGGACGGAGCCCTGCGGCACTCCACTTGTCACTTCTTTCCAAGATGAAGATGACGCATTGGTGAGCACCCTTTGGGTTCGTTCGCTTAGCCAATTGCAGATCCACCTAACCGTAGTTTTGTCTAGCCCACATTTTACTAGTTTGTTTGCCAGAAGGTCGTGGGGGACTTTGTCGAAGGCCTTACTGAAATCCAGGTACGCTACATCCACGGCATTCCCTGTATCGACCCAACTCGTAACTCTATCGAAAAAAGAGATCAGATTAGTCTGGGATGACTTGTTTTTGGCAAATCCGTGTTGACTATTAGCAATGACCGCATTTGTTTCTAAGTGTTCGCAGACCACTTCCTTGATGATCTTTTCCAGAATCTTGCCTGGTATCGATGTGAGGCTGACCGGACGGTAATTGTTTGGGTCGTTCTTTTTTCCCTTCTTGAAGATAGGGACCACATTTATTTATATGCCGCCCTATCTTCCTAGGGGGACTCACTGGGCAATCCCTTGCAGATGGCCAAACTCTGTCCATGCGTTGGAGCTCGCAACCTTGTGAGAAGTCAATGCACAAAGGGCCTTCCTTCCTTCCTTCCTTCCTTCCTTCCTTCCTTCCTTCCTTCCTTCCTTCCTTCCTTCCTTCCTTCCTTCCTTCCTTCCTTCCTTCCTTCCTTCCCTATCTGTATGAATGGCTTTTCAACCAGGAGGCAACCGTTACCTGAAAATGGAAGCACCGTTGTGGTTCAAAGCAGTCAAAATCAAAGGGTCTTTGGCTCATTTTAGAGGCAGAAAGGCTTGCCATCAAAGGGAGGCGAGTGGAAAGAAACAAACGGTATCAGTGCCGCCCGGCATTCATCTCCGCTCGGCGTTTAAATATTTAGGTATTGTTTGCTCCCAGGCTTGCTGGAGGATATTGAATCATCTCTTCCACATTAACTTTTATGTTGCAAATATTCCCGGAACACAGACAGCAAAGAGGGAGGGGGAACCCTTTTCATCTGCCAAAATGAAAAAGAGACGATATCAATAACTAAGCTGCTTTTCATAAGTCATATTAAATCAAGACGTATGCTGATAGCATTAATGATTGTGCAGAATTCCCATTAGAGGAGAATTATAGCAAATACCGCGCTCTGAATAGATGTAAGAATGTGTTTGTCTAGCGGGAGAAAGAAAGAGATCCGATTCAATTACTTTCAACTTTTTTCCTTTTTAGACCTCTTTGACTCTATTTATGAGGCTTATCGTAAATAAAGGTCCACAAAAAAAAAAACTCTTCAATTTTTGATGCAGGAAAACCTGGTGGTGTCTTAAGCCTGTAGAACTTACTTGCGTTGATGTGGCTTCACATTGTTGCCCAATGCACAGGTCAAAGATGTGAGGTTCAGCTCTTTTATTTTAAGAAGTTTCTGTGGTTGTCTGTATCATGCAAGGACAGGCAGTCCCCAAGTTATGAAAAAGAGAAGTTCTGTAAGTTTGGTCTTAACTTGAATTTGTATATAAGTCAGAACAGATACACTTTTTAATAATAATAATAATAATAATAATAATAATAATAATAATAATAATAACTTTATTTTTATAGCCTGCCTCCATCTCCCCGGAGGGACTCGGGGCGGCTTACATGGGCAACATGCCCAATTCCGGGTTGTTTGTCCTCTTTTTGGTTTCAATAGGGAGGAGGCCTTCCCTTTCGGCACATTCTCCCCATAAACAGCCATGACAAATCCTTCTCTCTCTATTCTCTGAAAAGGAAGCAACCGGCCACTTAACCCCGTTGCCATGGGAGCTTCCTTCCTTGCCAAAAAAATATAATTCCTTGCTAGAAACCAACCTTATATTAAAACATAACTCAATAAAATCAATAACATTATAAAAATAAATAAATAACATAAAGTGTAACTCCAGCTATACACACACACATATATATACATATACACACATGCTTTGGATAGTAGAGTTGTGCATAGATCTCTTTTCCTTCGGTACTTCAGGAGCCTGTAACAGTAAGTGCCCTCCTGTTATGAAAACTCGCCCAACATGAAAGCAAGCAGGAGCCGATCTTGGCTCTTCCTCCCATATTCATCACAGTTAAATCTTTTTTTATTTTCCTTTATTTTCCTGGTTCTTTTTATTTAGTGTTACTGGCTGGGAGGTGGGAGACCTGAGGGATGCACGCACGTGTTTGGGGGCTTTCACCCTTTTAGCTACTTTTTCTCCCTTCCTTCCTCTCCTGCAGAAAAAAACTTCTAAAAGTTAATAATAATTATTAATAATAGTAATCCCAGCAAACCAAAAGAGAAAGCTACCTCTCATCTAGGGTAGAAAGTAGAAACACTGGAAGCAAAACCCCAGGCAGAAAGGAGATTGCAGCCTTGCAGGCAAGAGAGGGTATTTTTAAGGTAGTCCAGGGAAGATAACTCCACTGAGCTCCAGGCTATTGCTCTTCCTTCCCTGGGCCTCCTTAAAAAGTTAATAATAATTATTTATAATAGTAATCCCAGCAAACCAAAAGAGAAGCCTACCTCGCATCTAGGGTAGAAAGTAGAAACACTGGAAGCAAAACCCCAGGCAGAAAGGAAACTGCAGCCTCGCAGGCAAGAGAGGGGATTTTTAAGGTAGTCCAGGGAGGATAGCTCCACTGAGCTCCAGGCCATTGCTCTTCCTTCCCTGGACCTCCTTAAAATGCCTTGGAAAGCTGCTGGTGCTGGGAGAGAAAGCGCGAGCACATGTCTCTCCTCTAAAGTAGAACAGTTTTAAGCATTAAACCCAGTCTCCTCCTCTACAATGGGAAAGGATCCAGAAAGAATGATAACTCTGATGCTTTCTTTAATTCAGGTCTTCATGAAGGATATGGAAAGGGGAGACTGTGAGAAGTCCCCCCACCCCATAATGAACTGTTTTTTCAGATGTGGAACAAAAACGCCAATTTACCAGTGCACCCATTTTTGGGAAGTGCTAGAAAATGGATATGGGGGGCTTCTGGTATCAGGCACGCAGAAACGGATAGCGATTCACCCGAAATGGATAGCATTAATAAATGCAATTTGTTTCATAACGATCAAGTAGACAGAACATATTGTAAAGAACAAAAATAACTTTCTGGCCTTGCATCGCACATTTTAGTGCAAATATTAAGACACAAATAGTGTTCAATTCAGCAAGTATTGCAGAATGTCATGCCACAGTCCACTTCAAAAAGGGTCATGACATGCAGCTGTTAATAAAATGCTGTAGTATATAAAAAGCCACATGTTAAATTCATAAAATATATAGTGGTTTATTTGGATGATTTTAAAGTGATTTCACTGTGGAATTTAGCTTGACTAATGGATAGCCTATTGGATAGCATAGGGAAGGCTCTGTGCAGAGGTTCCGTGGCTTTTAGCTGGTCCAGGAGCTTTTAGCTGATCCTGAGATTCAGGGATCCCTTTCAATACTACATCTATATATATAAGAGTGATGTCATCACGGCGACCCACAAAACAACAAAACTACAGGCCCCCCAACCTCGAAATTTGACAACACAACCCATCATCCACGCCTCTAGGTTGATACAACAGAAAGAAAAGAAAAATAAAGTCCCAATTAGAGAGAGAGGAATAATTGCTTTTATCCAATTGCTGCCAGTTAGAAGGCTAAGCTCCTCCAACTTGGTCTCCTAGCAACCCAATAAAAAATAATAAAAAACACTAAAAATTAATACAATAAAATACTATAATAACAGAAAATAACTAAAAATAATACAAGAAAATAATAAAATATAATAAATAAAAATATAACTTACAATAAAATTAATAAAAAATTGCAAATAATGTCAAATAAAAATTACACAACAATTTTTAACCAATACCACCACCACTTTGCCACAGCAATGCGTGGCCGGGCACAGCTAGTCATTAATATAATGGGATCTGGGCATCCACAGATTTTGGGGTCCATGGGGTCTGCTCCCACACCAAGTTGCTCCCCATTTTAGCTCTGCATATCACTAATAATTAAATATGTAACCATTAATACATTTGCCCTTATTTCATCCCATCGCTTGTGTCTGGTCTTGTCATTCTTGTGTCAGCAAATGATTATAAGAGTCTACGATTGTATGATGATTGTTTTTTATCTACCCAATCATGCTAGAAAGCCGAGTAATGTATAGCTCAATCAGTATCCAGAATGTGCTTAATCAAGGAGTAAGTGCTGGAAATCAAGGCAGATACTAAGAACAATGCACATGCTCTACACTGATTGTGCTTTTTCTTCCAGGAATGGGAGGTATACTGTATGTCTTAGGAAATAGGCGTGCAAAGGTTTCCATGCTTGCGAAAGAAAGCATGCCAACATATGCTGTCTGCCAAACAGAGGCCTTTCACTCTAGATGGAAGCCATCTTCTAAATTCATGATAAGCACGTTGTATAGCTTGATCCTGTGAATGGCCATTAGCATAAAGAGCTTTTAAAAAGACACACAGAGAGGAATTTATGGGGGACAAGTCCAGAGAGAGCAATTATTTATGGTGGCAAAATAGAGACCCGATATTCTCGGGCACTATATCTCTGAACGCCAGATATGGGGGCAGGAAAGAAGGGAGGGTGCTCTCTGTAAAGCGCAATGTTCAGGTGTCTCTTTGAAGCACATTGCTGGAAAAGGAACGCTGGCATACATCCCTTGGCCTGATCCATTTTGTTAGTTTCGGCCCATCTCTCTAGTCTGTCAAGATCGTTTTGACTTCTGCTCCTGTCTTCTGGAGTGTTAGCTATCCCTCCCAGTTTTGTGTCGTCTGCAAACTTGATGATCGTGCCTTCTAACCCTTCGTCTAAGTCGTTAATAAAGATGTTGAACAGAACCGGGCCCAGGACAGAACCCTGCGGCACTCCACTTGTCACTTCTTTCCAAGATGAAAACAACCAAGATCATCAAGTCTGGAAGCCAGAGCCTTTTGAGGAATGACTTGGAACTTTATTCCATGTCTCCTAGATCTAACTGGATGGCCTACCTCACTCCAAGGTTCGAGAATGTTTAGCACTTTACCCTTTTCACCCGGATGCACTTTAAAATATATCATTGCACTTTGGCTTGAATTGCCCTCCCATTTTACCCCACTCTCCAAATAGGCAGTCATTTTATTTTATTTTATTATGTCATGTTTTAAATTGTTTTTTTTTTACTGTCATTGTATTGCATTTGTATTGATGTCTGATATTATTGTGTTATTGTGTTTTTACTTATTCGAAGATGCTACTTTACTTGTTGTATTCTGTATATTTGCCCTGTGTTAGCTGCCCCGAGTCCCTCCGAGGAGATGGAGGTGGGATAGAAAAATAAAGTTGTTGTTAATATTATTATTATTATTATTATTATTAGTAGTAGTAGTAGTAGTAGTAAAGCGTTTGGGATTGGTTTCCCCTTAAACTTCACAATACCCTATTTGGAAATTAAATGAATGATTTTTCTCATTTTCTCCGCTTTCTTTAGGTTTTTGCTTTTGATTTGCCATCACATGATAAAGCTATGTTTCCTCCCATTGTCCCTGCAGGATTTTGATTATACAGTAGAGTCTCACTTATCCAACGTAAACACCTGTCACTAAGGAGGCTGTTCAGGTCCTGAACCGGTGCTTGGCCGCTGTGTCGGACTGGATGAGGGCCAACAAATTGAAATTGAATCCAGACAAGACAGAGGTCCTCCTGGTCAGTCGGAAGGCCGAACAGGGTATAGGGTTACAGCCTGTGCTGGATGGGGTCACACTCCCCCTGAAGGCGCAGGTGCGCAGTCTGGGGGTGATCCTGGACTCATCGTTGAGCCTGGAGCCCCAGGTCTCAGCGGTGGCTAGGGGAGCCTTCGCACAATTAAAACTTGTGCGCCAGCTGCGACCGTACCTTGGGAAGTCAGACTTGGCCACGGTGGTCCACGCCCTTGTTACATCCCGTTTAGACTACTGCAACGCACTCTACGTGGGGCTGCCTTTGAAGACTGTTCGGAAGCTTCAATTAGTCCAACGGGAGGGAGGCTGCCAGGTTAATAACTGGAGCGGCATTCAGGGAGCGTACTACTCCTCTGTTACGTCAGCTCCACTGGCTGCCGATTAGCTACCGAGCACAATTCAAGGTGCTGGCTTTAGCCTATAAAGCTCTAAACGGTTCCGGCCCTGCTTATCTGTCTGAATGTGTCTCCCGCTATGACCCACCTCGAAGCTTAAGATCGTCGGATGAGGCCCTGCTCACGGTCCCGTCAGCCTCACAGGTGCGGCTGGCGGGGACGAGAGACGGGGCCTTTTCAGTGGTGGCTCCCCGCCTATGGAACGCCCTCCCCATTGAAGTCAGGCAGGCTCCCTCCCTCCTATCCTTCCGTAGGAAGGTAAAAACTTGGTTGTGGGGCCAGGCTTTCGAATAAGAATCAGCAGCATTAATTACTATTAAGTATACTGGAACTCAATTGACAGACCCAGTCTTTTAAACTTGTACACGCCTATCTATATTTTATAAATGCATTTTATGAATGTTATATCTAAGTTAATTTTTTAACTGATTTATAGTGTATTGTACTGTTTTTATATGTCTGTTTTATTGTAAGCCGCCCTGAGTCCCCTGTTGGGTGAGAAGGGCGGGATATAAATATTGTAATAAATAAATAAATAAATAAATAAATAAATAAACAGGCCGGCAGAACATTGGATAAGCGAATATCTTGGATAATAAGGAGGGATTAAGGAAAAGCTTATTAAACATCAAATTAGGTTATGATTTTACAAATTAAGCACCAAAACATCATGTTAGACAACAAATTTGGCAGAAAAAGTAGTTCAATACACAGTAATGCTATGTAGTAATTACTGTATTTACGAATTTAGCACCAAAATATCTCGATATATTGAAAACATTGACTACAAAAATGCATTGGATAATCCAGAACGTTGCATAAGTGAGACTCTATTGTATATCTTTTTTTTTTTTTAAACCAACATCACCCTGGAAATGATTTTAAATTAACCCTGATCTTTCTCCAGTCCTCTCTGTTAGTGATTGTAGGAAGCGGTTTAAAATTTGGGAAATGGGCATTTGGGCTCCTCCCACACACAGCGTCGTGGTTTTATTTACAAGTAGGCAACAGGAATTAACATCACACTGGGAAATTGGCCATTTCGGCTGACCCTACGCAGGGAAATTAAAAATAAGTTGATTGACAACCAGTTTAGAAATTGCTGGAGAAACAGACACTTTAGAAATGGCAAAATAGCTCAAACCCATGGTTGAAGCTCATGTTGTTTGAAGGGCAGCATGGCTTGCCATTTCTTAAATGGGTAGAAATGCTGATTTTAATGCCTGGGATGAAGTCCTTAGGGAGCTGTGGATATTTCGCTGGAGAAGCAAAGAAGGACACAATCACCTTTTTAAAAAGGTGCCTTTGAGAAGATGGAGACAACTGGTTTTCTACTGTTCCAGAGACCAGTGGATTCAAATTACAAGAAACGAGATTTCACCAAAACTTTGAGAAGAACGTCTTAGCTGTTTATGGCTGCTTGATAATAATAGAATGAACTGCCTTAGAAGATGACCAAAATGATCAAAGGACTGGGAAACAAGTCCTACAAGGAGCAGCTGAGGGAACTGTGTCTGTTTAGCTTGGAGAAGAGAAGGAGCATGAGAGCCATGTTTAAATAAAAGGGTGTTCCATTGAGGAGAAAGGGGCAAGATTGTTTTCCACTTCTCTAAAAACTGGGACACAATGGAGCCATGGATTCAAACTCCAGAAAAAGAGATTCCACCTAAACATTGTTGCGGGATGCTGGTATGTGACTTATAGTTTTCCAATCATGAGTTCCCTGAAACGCTGTACACTGAACAAACAAACGCCACAGTCACAAGCAAAGATAGCAGAGTCCATTCACAGTAGAGTATAGCTAATCAGCTTCTCAGCAGAGTACAGTTGTTATTTCTGACCTTCTTCCTGAACACTGCTTTATAAACCCACAGGATTCAGTTGTCATCCAAAAAAAAAAGGAGGCTTTAATCTTCAGTTCCATTGTTTACACATGTACAGTTCAGGATACATTGATCCACAATCAGGCTTGCATTTACACAACGAGATTCACTCACAAAGAGATACATGTTGAAGTGAGAATGATTGTATATAGAGTTGTTTAAATGTAATTGAGTCATGGTTGTGCAATGTGTGCTAGAGATTGCATCATACACTGTGTGCTGCCTACTATGCAAATGTGTAAAAGGTTAAACTTGGATTGCATCAGACAGCAGAGGCTGAGATAAATAGCCCTCTACTTCCTATCTTTTTCTTTCTGTCCCTTCCCGTGTGTGCCTGCATGAGAGCTGTGTATCGTCTTGTGAGATTTCTGTTCGTAAGTAAACTTTTGATAGATAACTGAAGACTGCAGCGTCGTTATTTATCCAGCAGCTTCTGCTGCGTGTGTGTCTAGGAAACCGCTCTGATAATACACACAGCAAGATAGCCACGGCTAAAGAGATCACGAAGAGAGAAGAGAAAGAGTGAGCCTTCCATTCTCCTTCTATAGGCACTTGTCATCACTAAGGGACAAATGAATGATGCAACTGTCATGATTGTGACTCGTCCATTTCTGCAGTCCCTTCTGGTATTTCATCATACCCTCTCAGTCATTCCTCAGATGTCTGTCCCATGTCCATCAGAACTGTATTTTACACATGGATTAAATGCTCAGGCATTTCTATCCAACAAACACGAGGAAGAATGTCTTGATGGTAAGAGCTATTTAGCAGTGGACAATGGCTTCTGCTCAGAGTCTGGTGGAGTCCTTGGAAGTTTTTAAACAGAGGCTAGATGGCCATCTGTCAGGAGGGCTTTGACTATGTATTCCTTCATGAAAGAAGGGGCTTGGACTGGATGGCCTTTGGGTTTTGTTCCAACTCGAGGATTCTATAGTTTTTTGATCCCTGCATTGTGCAGCATTGCCCATGTGGATACACATAGCACATGGAAATGAACATGGACATTCGTGTTGCACAAGGTGGCACTGGGAAACAAATCTATCCACATAAAGCTATGCTCTGTCCACTTGATGTAGGATCATAGTCAATATGAAATGGAATCAAGTGCCTCGATAACACTGGTTTAGGAAAAGTGACAGTGGTTCCCACTATGTATAAGGCCACTCAAGAGATGTCACAGGAAAGTGCCATTTGGGGACGTAAATAGGCCATTGTTAGTTGGCTGGAGAGTCACATTAATCTCGAAAGTCGAACTCGGCAAGAAAGGCCTGGCTTGTGGAGCCATTCTCCAACACAACCCAGCACTGTATATCCGCTGTTCTGAAATTATCAGCTTTCAAATGTCAGCCCTGCAGAAGGCATCTCTATTAAACATTTTCATCTTATCCCCTTCCCTTATTTTTTTTTAACAAATTAACATCACAGGCTTCTTTTCAACCCTCCAAATAATGAAAAGAAAATAACTCCAAGGACGGAAATCCATCCGGCAAACACGGTTTTGCCAATCAGAGCGTCGCCCGAATGGCGAGAGGACTTAAACGGAGATCAAAGAGGCAATTCCACAAGAAAATTTGGTCCTTTTACAACAGCTCCAGATAATCTTTAATGGCAGAGGCATGGAAATTACAGGGAGGAAAAATGTGATGTGATTATTCTCCAGGAGGCAAACCTCCTCTCCGTCGCTGCAGGCGGCACAGCAATGGGACTCGGTTACAAAACAAATTCCGTAAAGCCCTGGGACGGAGAGGCTGTAATGCCGTGCTGTAATTACGGATCACATCTCATTTCGGAGGCTGGGAGACAAATCCATTCCAGGATTTTACATAAAAAGCCAAAAACTCCTCCTCTATTATACAAAAGTCCAAATTTTTCTCAAAATGTATTGGAATTGTTTGCAAAGCGATAAACATCACAATCACAAAAGGGAAGTAACGGCTTTCATAATGCCTCGCACATGTTTGCAGTAAGAATTGTCATGAAGTCAGAGCCATTTGATATTTAACAAGAGACTCACCAGAAGCACAGACAATAAAAATTCTCTTATGGTTCTTATGGAAACCATTCTGCATGTACACCGCAGAATGAATGTAGTCTGACACCACTTTACGTGCCATGGCTTCTGAGCACTGCATATATACATACCTACAAGGCAGTAGTTAATTTTTTCCATTGATATACTGTCCTTTGTTTTTACTTTTGGTGGGTGGGTGGGGGGGGCTTGTTCCAAAATAGGATTTAATTTGAAGTTAAAACTCCACAATTATTTTAAGTTAGGCATTGGAGAGTTTGTGTGCTAGGTCTGGTCCAGATCCATCAAGATCCATGTTGGAGCCTTTGTGGTACAAATAAACCAACCAGGCTGCAAGTATTATCTTTTAACAACACCCTCGCCTTCCTAGCAATGGAGCCAAACCAAAGGCCACGGAAGTTGCCCAACATCATCCTCTGTCATTCTCCTGGCACCCATTTGAACTGGCTAACATCCATTGCCACCCATTGTTTCACCAGCACAGACCAGTGTCCTCACCAGGCTGGGGAAACTACCATCATTAGTACCCATTATCTCAAATGTGACCCACATTTTTTCCTTCCCACACCCCATGAGAGGCGGACTAAGCAACAGCCACAAAACCTCAAACTGAGCAATGACAGTTTATTAAAATTCCCAGCAAACCTGAAGGCCAATCAGCAGCAATGGCAGATGCCGCATCTCCATCAACAAATGAGCAAATCCTATCTGGCCACAACCTGGACCAATCAGCAGTCAGAGTGACAAAGTCCTTTGTTTCAAACTGTTGTCAAAGTGACAAAAATATGTCTGTGTGTTTGCACTGAGTTATGTCAGTCTTTAGAGCACAGACTCTGCTGGCATGCACTTTGGCCAAGGAGAATAAACATCCCTGTTTGTTTTGCCTTTAACCTATCTATGTCTTATTCATTCTTTAGTGCTTGACACACCGGGTCCTGAACCTACGATTTTAACAGAGCTGAACTCACTGAACACACTGATTGCTCTTTTGAAAGCAGCAATGAGACCATTTTCTTGTCTTAACAGGAAGGGGAAAGTTCCAGTTTATACTTCTAAAACGGGGCTTGTCTTCTTCCAAGGTGCCCAAGAGCACAGGAGGCAAGATATTCCTACCTGGCCTCTTGTCCAGAGTATTATAGCTGAGCCTGAGCCTGATATTGGGCCCATTCATCCAGTAATTGTCCCTGCACCTGCTTTGCCAGAGGACTCCGGGTTTGGGCAGCCAGAGTCTGTTTCAGTGGATTCAGGGACCAGAGACAGAATGGTTGTAAGCAGGCATTTTGAACCACATTCCTCTCTGCTGCCAAGGCCAGTTCACCAGGCGTCAGATGGGCATTCTAGTTTAGAGAAAGGAGGCGATAACTCATCAAAGGAGGGAAAGAGAATGTTTACGGAGAAGTAAGCGACTGCTTTTGGAGCAGCACTAATGAATAGTTTTCTCATGAGAGAGTTTTCTCATGAAAGAAAGACCTTGGATTTTCCTTAAATGCCTGGTTCTTCCCTGTTATGGCACAGGTGTCAACATTGCAATTCAAGAGAGAAAGATCTTTGCTCCGTGTTCCTGTATATTCTTGCAGCCATGGATTTTGCTCAAGTTCTAGCCTTGTTTTGCCTTTGAATCCAGTTGAATGTTCCAGTAACTTTGCCGTTTGGATTTCTGTTACCTTGGATTACTTTGGAGTTTGATCCTGCGTTCTAGTCTTGTTTCCTGTGGTTCCAGTTTGTTCCATGCCCTGGGATAGAGTCTCGTTTGGACTATTCCTGATGCTTTTTGTGGAACTGTGTTCGATATCTGGTTTGGACTATGTTCTTTGAATGAATTTCCTAGACTCTTGCTTTAAGATTTTTAAGTACACTGCTCTTGTGGATTTAAACCCATTTTATTGACTCTGAACTTTATTTGCTTGTGCTTACTTATAACCATCAATAAACAGCTTGTTTGCTTATATTCTGGGCTCCAGTGTGGTTTTAAGGTGCCTACTTAGCCTAGGGGTGCAACACAGAGTATGGCAGGAGGCATCTCTTTTCCTAAAAGCCTGCTTGAAATCCTATTTCTTGAACATAGATAGTAACAGAGCTTGTCAATATCTTTCTTGAGCTCTGGTGCTGTCAGACCCCTGGCAGCTGGGCACCAAGAACCATACACGGAGGCCAATCTCTATCTAATATCTTTATTAAGGAAATATATAAAAGCAATAAAAACAAGTGAAGAATATAGTTCAGAAGCAGACCTTTCAAATGAGGTTAAATATAGTCCAAAAATGTATTGTCCAATAAATGATATTAGAGTTCAAAGTTCTTTATCCAATACCGAAACACACATTATTGCCAAGCAATAGTGTGGGGAAATGTCAGAGTCTTAGAAGTCCATGGAAGCTTGACAACAAGGCTGGAAATAGACTTGGTTCTTTGACAAGGTCCGTGACAAGGTAACCAGTGAATCCTGGAACAAGGTCCGTGGTTAAAAGCAAAGCGATGCAAAATCTTGAATACTTGATCCGGGAGGCAAGGAACTGGGGTTACGAAGTCCACACACGATCTCACTCCTGAAGCTGACCTGTTGACTCCGCAAAGAATCTCCCGCGCCAAACACCTATATTGGGTCTCGTTTTCCCGCCAACAATCTCTTTCCCTAGAGAACGAGAAGCGAAACCCAACTCTGTCCAGATGCAAGACTCCTTAGAATTTCCCAAGGGAAGCAGGCCTAATCAGCCTGTTGTTTGGCAGCGATCCGTAAACTCCTGCGATTTGCTTCTCTGACTCCTCTGTCTCTAGAGTAAGATTCCTTCCTGGGAAATGGAGGCAAGGAATGCCCAAGGTCTGTTTTACTGAATTCTTGAGGACAAACATCAACATCCGGCAGGTGAAAGGACTCCGGCTCTGGTTGAACCGGCGAAAACCCCATGTTTTCATCTTCATCTGCCACGATAGTACTAGGAACAGGACTACAAGGCCCATGGGGCATCACAGGTGCCTTGAACTGGGCACAGGATTATTCCAGTGGTAAGCTAGCAAAGAACAATGAGGAGATCGAAATGGTTCCTTCCATCAGGGAGACGACAGTAACATTCTTCCAGATGAATAATTTTTTAGATGCAAATGAACCTCAGACTTACCCAGAAGTTATAGAAAAGACAAAAAGTGGAGGCAAAAGGCCAGCAAGGAGGCAGATGGCCAGGTGAACTTGGAAGAGAAGAAAGAAAGGACTGGAGCCTGGAAGAACTCCTCTGGCTGGGAAGTAATTGCGAATCAATAGACCTGATAATTAAATGCTTACTGCCATTGTCGTCAATAGAGCTGCCCTTCCTGACCTTGTCGACTCTTTTCTAGACATGAGCACAAAGAAACAAATACACTGCTGATTTTCAGTCCTCTGATGAGAAACTCTCCAAATGTTAATCATCTTTCAATGAGAATGGGATGTTTTCCAGCTGAATGTGGGAAGTGTATTTTGGGGATTGCGATTCCCCAAATCCACCACCTTTTTATGGTCCAGATAAAGAAATTTTGTCTGGACCTCACTCCATGGCCATCTGTTTTCCATGATCTGCGAAATGGTAAACATTGGAGAGTTATAGAGAAATAGAGTCAAAACGAAGTTGTTTGAGGCATTGGGGAAGCATTACTAAATAGTTTAAACAAAGAGGGGATTTAAGATGCCTCAAATACTGAACTTTACAGTCAAAATGGCATAAAACAAGTTGACAATTAAGGCTGGAAAACAAAAAGCATTCAGGAATTATGAGCAAAACATTAAATTTGACATAAATGCAGAGAAGAGCAGTAAATGCACCGTAAGTGAATCAACCGACCGCAGATAACAAAATGCAGTACGGTACAGAGCAGCATCCATAAATGATCCATCAGATATGAAGGCACTGAAGCAGTGGAACGATTGCAAGATGAAATGTCATCAGACTCAAACTGAAGCTTATGCACGAAGACTAAACTCATACTTCAAGGCTGTTTCTCCGTCTACTGGGTTGTCACTATTTTTGCCCAGGAGAAGGAGGAATTCACTTGCTTGGCAGCATCAGTAGTGAATGAGACCTAGATGTGCTCTAGACCTCCTTAAGAGAATCCTATTCAGTAGGTCTTACTTTTTACATGAGTTCATTGAACACCATTTTGGTGAAATACATAGAGCTTTGAAAACCATAGAATCATGCCAGAGGACCAAGCAGTGCCTAAGGAAGCATTCTTGCTAGGCTTCCAGCATGGTTCATGGTCAACTTCTGCTGGAGGTTTAGGTGGCAGTTCATTACATGATTGTGCTGGAGGTCTTGAGAGAATGCTTCTTTAGGCATCACTAGTCCTTCTTGCACTTTTCTATGGTATGCTTTGGCCTTGTGCATTTCTGGTAAGACGTTCCACCTGAAGCTGCCCATAGGACCATGCTGGAGGACAAAGGATTGCCTAGAAAAGTGTTCTTTCAAGGTTTCCAGCACAATTCAATGGCCAGCTCCACTTTCTGTAAAAAGTTGACTTTAGTATTGCTCTGTAGGCCTAAAGATGACACTTCTCAAAGCATTGCAAGGTCCACCTGCAGGATTATGTGGCTGCTTTGGCTGGAGGTCCAAGACATTGCTCTTTTCAGGTTTCTAGTCATATAAAAATACTGTTGGATGAACATGGGAAATATTAATAGCTCTTGGGTAATTACTGTGAAAGTCATGATGAAATACCTAAGGGATGTGGTAATGGCTGAGTCATATCCATGTGAGGTGTATTGCAAAGCCAGTGTCCCTCACAGATGACCTGCCAGCAGGTGGCTATAAAAGGGGATGAAAGGTTCCATCTTTCTCTCTTCTGTGTGACTCATTGTGAGTATCTCTATTCTGTTCATAACTTTCTGATCATTTGTAAGGACAAGCCTGAAAGTAGATCTGTGTATTCTGATTGTACATTTGTCTATATTGCATTGGTGAAGATTAAAGTTTCCGGATATTTTGGATGAAAACCTGAATCCGTGAGTTTACCATACAATAGGGTTGTGCATTTAGGGTAAACCTTGATCTATTTCGTGTCCTGGCTTTTGGTGGGGACCCTGATACATTTTTTGGGATCCTCTTAAAATTGGGAGGGCAGATATCTGTTTTTGCTCTGGGGTGCCGAAATATCTGTTTTTTATTGGCTCATGGGGTTCCTATGCTTCCCTTCCAGTGCATTTTAAGGAGGTTTCTTTTTACCTGCTGTTTCTTTCTACTCTAGAGGAGTAGCTGCAGGCACTGGCAGGCCCGCATGCTTCCAGGGCCTCCACGCCGCACACACACGCTCTTTCCAAGGCAAGTAGGCAACTTCTGTTTCTTACTCTAGAAGAGGGACTTGGCTGCAGGCACTGGCAGGAGTGCACACTTTCTGTGCCTGCACACCACACACCCAGTCTCCTTGGAAAGAGAGTGCAGGTGTGAGGTGTGTGCAGGTCCAGAAAGAACGCACCTGCCAATGCCTGCAGCTGAGCGCCTCCTCTAGAGTAAGAAATTGCTGCAGGCACTGGCAGGTGCGTGCTTTCTGGGCCTGCATGCAATACACACACACTCTTTCCAAGACAAGGAGGCACGTTTTGTAAGGCGCTCGGCTGCAGGCACAGCATTTTAAGGAGGCTTCCCACTTCCAGGTAAGGAAGAGCTATGATCTGGAAGAGGAGACTAGTTTCCATGGAATGAGGGTTTACTTTTAGTTTGCTAGGGAATTAATAAAAAAGATTAAACTGTGATGCCAAAAAGCAGGCTTGGAGTTGAGATCGGCTCTTGCTTGCTTTTGTGGTGGGCTGATTTTTGTACAGGGAGAGGGGTTCCTGTTACGTGCTCCTGAATTATCAAAAGAAATGAAAGAAACGTGATAAACAAATTCTGTGCACAACTCCACTATACAGTGTATAGATAATGTCTGCTGCTGGGAGTTGGAAATTGCTGATAGACAGGCTGAAGTCTGTTTTTGCTGAGAAAGGACTCTGCTGCATTTTGCTTGTTTCTGGGACACTTGCTATCCAGTTTGCAGCAGATCAGGGAGGTTGTGATTTGGAAACTATACATCATTTCATGAATCCATCCCATTACAGAAGAATCGGGTTTCAGATGATAGCCAGAAATCTACCTTCTTCTGGGAATACTTTGCTGGAGCTTCTGCACTCAGCAGAACCCCATGGAGCCCTTTCCAAGTCTGTGATTTTCATCATCATCATCATCATCATCATCATCATCATCATCATCCAGCCTTTCCTCCAGTTTGAGACTCAAGTTGGCTAACAACCAATGGAAATAATCAACTATCCCAAGCTTGATTTCTGCTACTCTAGAGACTACAGTGTGGAATGAATGCAGTTTGACACCACTTTAACTGCCATAGTTCAATGCTATGGAACCATGGCAGCTGTAGTTTGGTGAGTTAGCTATAGCTGTTGGCAGAGAAGGCTCAATACCTTGTAAAACTGTAACTTCCATGATTCTATAGCATTGAGCAATGCAATTTTCTGGCTGTCTTTGTCAGCTAGTACTGAAAAAATGACCAGCTGGAAGGAAGAGTTAAAAAGACTTCTCAGGCGTATCTTTTACAAAGTTTTATCAAATTGCACTTCAACAAATTGTCTTAGGAGTTGAAAGGATTGGCACATCAGTGCAGTTGGGATGGTAAAACGGCCAGCTGAATTAATGGCGGCTCTTGAGAATTATGACAACTGCTGCCACTATTGCTGTGGGAAGAAAGGAAAAGCTTTTAGGGTATATTTATAGCAATGCCTTCCCTTGAAGAAGGGGGCTTCAAAGCCAAGAATGGATGCCCACCCATCCCGAGTAACCAGGTCACCTTTCAGTCTTATAGCACAAAATCTAGTGTGTGATACGGTCAGATCTTTTTGGTGTGTGGCTCATCTGACACTAATTAAAGGAGACTCTTTGAGGGCCTGCCCTGGAGCTTGACCCTTGAACATCCATCAGGCAAACTGCACAAGGAGGGGCTCTCATAGAATGATAAACTCCTAGAGCTGGAAGAGACCCCAAAGGCTCCTTCTGCCAGGTAGGAAAATATAATTCAAGTCCTCCTGACAGATGGCCATCCAGCCTCTGCATCAAAGCCTCCAGAGAAGGAAACTCTACTAGACTCCCAGGCAGCAGCATATTTCATAGTCAAACAGCTCTTATCATCATGAAGCTCTTCCTAATGTTTCAGTGGCTTTGTACAGCTTCGGATACTTAGGTAACGGTTTCCCAGCTGGATTGGAAAGCCTTAAAACCAGTTGTGTGCCTTCAAATCATTTTTGATCTATGGCAATAGTTCTCAACCTGTGGATCCCCAGATGTTTTGGCCTTCAAATCCCAGAAATCCTAACAATTGGTAAACTGGCTGGGATTTCTGGGAGTTGTAGGCCAAAACACCTGGGGTTCCACAGGTCGAGAACCACTGATCTATGGGAATTGAGACCTAGTCTCCAGTTTTGTCATCCAGCATTCAAACCACTAATTACATAAAGTTGGGATGATAAGAAAGAAAAGAACTCCAAGGGCCATCTAGTCCACCCAAAGGCTTACAAA
Organism: Anolis carolinensis; assembly: GCF_035594765.1. NCBI lineage: Eukaryota > Metazoa > Chordata > Lepidosauria > Squamata > Anolidae > Anolis > Anolis carolinensis. Next base: position 365,507,279 of record NC_085841.1, read on the forward strand.
TACCTACAGGAATCCACTCCTAAGGTAGGCAGCCAACATTGTTAACAGACCTCCATGGAAAGGTCTGGAGAACAAGCCCTATGAGGAGAGGCTTAAAGAGCTGGGCATGTTTAGCCTGCAGAAGAGAAGGCTGAGAGGAGACATGATAGCCATGTACAAATACGTGAAGGGAAGTCATAGGGAGGAGGGAGCAAGCTTGTTTTCTGCTGCCCTGCAGACTAGGACACAATGGAGCAATGGCTTCAAACTACAGGAAAGGAGATTCCACCTGAACATCAGGAAGAACCTCCTCACAGTGAGGGCTGTTCGGCAGTGGAACTCTCTCCCCCGGATTGTGGTGGAGGCTCCTTCTTTGGAGGCTTTTAAACAGAGGCTGGATGGCCATCTGTCGGGGGTGCTTTGAATGAGATTTCCTGCTTCTTGGCAGAATGGGGTTGGACTGGATGGCCCATGAGGTCTCTTCCAACTCTACTATTCTATGATTCTATGATTCTATGAAAGAGAGCCCATCACCTTCTGAAAGCATCTCAACACTACTGACCATCTCTTATCATGAAGACCTTCTTCCTAAGTTGGCTTCACACTGTAGAAGGGATGCAGTGTGAATCCACATGAACTGCCATGGACCAGTGCTATGGAATCCTGGGAGTTGTAGTTTGACAAGATCTCTCGCCTTCTCTGCTGGAGCTGTAGTTTGCTGAGGCACCAGCACTCTTTCACAGAAAAGGATGAAGACCTCCTGAAACGCCCAAGATTCCAGAGCATTGAGCCATGGCAGCTCAAGCTGGGTCAGGCTACATTCATTCTACACCCTGGATGTGCAGAAGAAATTTGATTCCATGTTGATTTTGTTCCTACTTTCAGGAGCTGAAGTAAACATGCTTTCCCTACCATCTGTATGCAAGCCTTCCAATATTACCCCTCAGTGGGCATCTTCCAGGATTGCTCTAGCTGTGCATTCCTACACAGCAGTAGGTTGGACTAGATGACCCTTGTGGCCCCTTCCGGATCCAAGATTCTATGAATTTTCACATGAATGAATTTCCTTACACATGTAGTAGTACTTTTGGGGTCATGGCGAAGCATCTGTCCTCAGCTGAAATGTGTAGAAAGAGAAGTGGGCACAGAATCACACACAAGGGCCATCACTCTCTCCCAATCCTCTTCTACCAGGTAGGATGACGCAATCAAAGCACATCCTGCCTCTATTTGCATTATAGAGTACAAACCCATTTGTGTTTTTATTTACTTTGTTTTTATCATGCCTTTTTTCCAGGATAAGGACCCAAGGTGGCGGTGGTGGTGGCAACAAGCTTTTGCTTTGATTCGGAAAGCCAGCCTTTACATCTGAATGTGAAACAAAACGAATCCCCCGTTGCCGACCATTTGAGTGTCCTAGGAATGCCAATGACTACACCAAGTGTTTTGAAGGAGACGTCGGAGCGATCCTGGCCGACCTTCTCTGCTCACTCTGTATGCCCTGCATAACAATTCTCAAGATGTAAACCCTCGGCTCTTATAAAAAAAAAATCTGATTCATATTAGAAGTCAAATAGAAGAAAACAAACTCATAAATTCATTTCAAATAATCTTTCATAACTCCTCGTGAGGTCTGAAAAGTACAGCCAGTGCAAATCAATGAACTACATGGCAATCATATTATGCAGATTTGGGTTGAGCATTGCTATCCACTACGGCATGAGCTTCATATAACTCTGTAAGTGCAAAGTGACACTCCATGGTTTTGGTGTAGGGCTTCAGTCCTCTTAGATCAGCCTGTAGTTACCCTTGCAGAAGCATACGAGAAGCTTGCTGTCACTGAACATGGAGAAAACCAAAGTGCTCTTCCAACAGGCACCAGCTAATCCCTCTGCAAAGCCAGGAATACAGCTTAACGGTGTAACATTAGAAAACGTTGACCATTTCCGCTACCTTGGCATCCACCTCTCCACAAAAGTCAACATCGACACTGAAATACAACACCGCCTGATCTCTGCGAGTGCAGCATTCTTCCCTAATGAAGCAGAGAATGTGTAAGGATCGGGATATCCATAGAGATACCAAGGTGCTTGTTTATAAAGCTATTGTTCTCCCAACCGTGCTATACTCCTGTGAATCGTTGATGGTCTACAGACATCACACTCAACTCCTAGAATGATTCCATCAGCGTTGCCTCAGAAAAATCCTGCAAGTCTCTTGGGAAGACAGGCGGACAAATGTCAGCGTGCTGGAAGAAGCAAAGACCACCAGTATTGAAGCGATGCTCCTACGCCATCAACTCCGCTGGACTGGCCACGTTGTCTGAATGCCTGATCACCATCTCCCAAAGCAGTTGCAGTACTCTTAACTCAAGAATGGGAAACATAATGTTGGTGGGCAGGAAAAGAGATTTGAAGATGGGCTTAAAGCCAACCTTAAAAATTGTGGCATAGATACTGAGAACTGGGAAGCCCTGGCCCTTGAGCGCTCTAATTGGAGGTCAGCTGTGACCAGCAGTGCTGCCGAGTTTGAAGAGGCACGAATGGAGGGCTTAAGGGAGAAACATGCCAAGAGGAAGGAGCATCAAGCCAACCCTGACCAGGACCACCTTCCGTCTGGAAACGGATGTCCTCACTGCGGGAGAACATGCAGATCAAGAATAGGTCTCTTCAGACACCCCCCCCCCCCCAAGATCCCACAATTGGAGAACCATCATCCTTGGCCTAACCAACTGGAATGGATTCACAGCCTCATTATCTTTGGATCTACCAGCATCCACTTTTCCAGTTCCCAATGTCCACATCACAAGTTCCTGCTTCATATTCCCAAGTCTTGTAAGTGGAAGCAAAACCTTAGAGGCTGAGCTGGAAGACCTTCAAGGTGAAGCAAAGGGCCTTCATTGCTTTCACTAAAAAATCCATAAGTTGCCCTAGATGCTGGCTGTTGCTCTGTTCCCAAATATAAACCTGACTTTGGGGCCTGAGAAATCAGAAGTGGCACGAGGCCTGGAGGTTACAGACACAGCCATTTTCTCTGCGCCCAGAAACAAATGAAATGTGCCAAGGAACAAAATAGCGTTGCCCTTTGTTCTTCCTTCATCTTCTTCTTTGCTCTTTGGGAGGCAGAAACAATCCTGCCAGGTTGGTGCCTCGTCTCTCCAGAGCTGATCAAAAGTCTCTTGCAAGTCAAGGGCCTGATGGGGCGGCTTGCAAAGGTCACCGTGGTGGACGCTCTCGGCAGGCTCGAAAGCGGAGGCCGTCAAGGGAGGCGGCTTTGGATAAAGAGGCAAAGCGAAGGCTCCCGGGGCTGCCGCTTGCTGGGAAGAGATGGCGCACCATGCGCTCTGAGGTCACCCCTTGCGTCCGCATCTGACAAGGAGCTGGCAAAGGGAGCTGGGGGCCAGCCAGTGACGGATGGGGAGTGACACCATGCGCAGCTTCCAAGGGCTTTGCTGCACAAGGGCTGCCCGGAGCCGGCTGAGCACCGCCGTAATTGCCTTCATTAGCACCTTGGTGGGTGTCCCCTGCATTCAAGGACATGGATCAATGATCTGGAGGGAAAGGATGGTGGCCACCCCAGGCCAGGTCTGGTATCCATGGAAAGGGTAGAGGTTTCCAGTGATGAAAGGAGGACAATTGTGTCCATAGGAAAGGATGCAGCTTATGTGTCCTCAAAGGCTTTTATGGCTGGAATCACTCAGTTGCTGTGAGTTTTTCAGGCTGCCTGGCCATGCTCCAGTGGCAGTCTCTGTTGTGATGGAGTCTTCAAGTAGAGATCCTACTAGTTGTATTAGAAGAGGCAGGAAGACTGCTCATGAGCAAGACTCTGATGAGGAGCAACAAAGGAAGAGAATCCAGGAAATACTCATGAAGCCCTCTGATGATGATACCTTTGAGGGTTTTGAAGGGGATTGTGGGGCTGGGAGTCAGGAGGATGGGATGTCAGACTCTGGGAGTGAGGAGATGGATTGGACTAGGGTTCAGGAGATCCAGGAGATTCTTGAGGATCCCATAAGCAGTGGTCCATTTGAGGGATGGCACAGAGAAGATACAGATGGATCCTGGGGAGTTATGGGCTTGGATAGAAGGTGGTCTGGCTGGAGAGATTGTAGAAGGGCTGCAGCTGGAGTCAGATGCCAGCCAATACCATGGGGCCAGGCTGTGGCGCAGGCTGGTTAGCAGCCAGCTGCAATAAATCACTCTGACGAAGAGGTTATGAGTTCGAGGCCAGCCCGTGTTGGGGTGAGCACCCGACAATTAAAAATAAAATATAGCCCCTGCTTGTTGTTGACCTATGCAACCCGAATGATAGTTGCATCTATCAAGTAGGAAATTTAGGTACCACTTATATGTGGGGAGGCTAATTTACAACACCATAAAAATCATCCAGCCGCCATTGGAATGAGGAAGTGCTGTCGCAGTGGATGATGAAGCAGCTGCTCCCCCTGTGGCTGGAATCAAGCATACCCTCAGGAAGCTGGAAGCTGGAGAAGGTTTAAATTGCCTCTATGTCTGTCTCTGTCTCTGTTCTATGTTATATGGTATTGAATGTTTGCCTTATATGTGTACAATGTGATCTGCCCTGAGTCCCCTTTGGGGTGAGAAGGGCGGAATATAAATACTGTAAATAAAATAAATAAATAAGTAATGCTATTCAAGCTTGATAATTGCAACATTCATACTTGCTTCAAACAGACAAGGGTTTTTTCTCCCACCCTGGATATTCCACAGGTATATATACAAGTATATATGTCTCCACTTGCTTCATTACCAACAGAGCCTCGAAGATGCCAGCCACAAATCCAGGTGAAACGTCAAAAGAGAATGCTGCTGGAACATGGCCATGCAGCCCGGAAAACTCACAGCAACCTGATGCAGATTATATTCTCTTGGTGACAAAATCATAAAATCCTGGAGTAAGAAGAGGCCCCAGGGGCACCCAGTCCGACCCCCATCTGTCAGGCAGGAAGACCCAAGCAAAGCCCTCCTGACTGAGGGCCATCCAGCCTCAGTTGAAAAACCTCCAGAAAAGGACATACTGTTGCACTCTAGCCTGGATTCACCTTTCCACCCAACACCACACAGGAGTTAGTCCAATAGTACTAACTAAATGGTTTATTGAGAGAAGTAAATATAAAAAGGGCAAAAGGCAAAAGGCAATATAAAAAGCAATGTCCAAAAAGCAATAGGGAAAGGGCATTCAACAGTCAGTAGTCCAAACAGCAGAATTCTGTTCAAAGGTGACAAGGTATATGAAAAAAAAGCAGGAATCAAAACATAAGCATAAATCCATACAAGGAATACAGTAACTTCTTTCAAAACATCAATCCAAGAACATGAGTACAAGACTTTCTCAAAGATCTTAGACACAGGTGTGAACATGGAACAAGACCCAAGATCTACACGATAAGGTGGCGTTGCCTGCTCTGTCCCTTACGTAAACAATCCTTTAATCTAAGGACCCCACAATGCCTTTGACATGTGCTCTGTTGCTTCAAGGATTTCTCACTTTGTTGTTTTTCACGGAGTTGCTGTGACCTCCATAATCTGGCTCTCTCCTCCTGGAGATCAAGCGTGTGTTCCCAGGGGAAAGATCTCTCCCTTCCAACTCCTTATCTTCTGTTGCCAAGGAACGACTAGGAGAAAGGTTCTCCCTATCGCCTGATGCCTCAGCATCTCTCTCTTTGCTTTGAAGCTGTTTCTTACTCACTAGACACAGACCCATTCTCCCAGGCAGAAGCCTGATCTAAAATCCCCTCTTTTCCCTCACTGAACCCATCAGTTTCCACAACCTCTGATAAAGCAATCCCCTGGACTTCAGCCTCTGTCTGGACTACAAAAGATGCCATTAATAATAACAACAACAACAATAACTTTATTTTTATATGCCACCACCATCTCCCCGCGAGGACTCGGAGTGGCTCACATGAGGGCAAGCCCAATCAAATACATGTACATCATAAAACCAACTGTTAAATAATACACATCACACTAAAACCAAGGTTAAACAAACCATAGTTCAAGATTACATAATTATAAAAGCATAAAATATCAAAAATCATCCACAAGCCTTAAAAGGTCCAATATATGACATGAGTGGGCAACTATTTTATTTACAGCATTTATATTCTGCCCTTCTCACCCCGAAGGGGACTCAGGGTGGATCACGTTACACATATAGGCAAACATTCAATGCCTTTTAACATAGAACAAAGACAAGACAAACATAGGCTCCGAGCGGGCCTCGAACTCATGACCTCCTGGTCAGAGTGATTCATTGCAGCTGGTTGCAGCTGGCTTGCTCTCCAGCCTGCGCCACGGCCTGGGCCTCATTTAAAATTAAAGCTGATAAAAAGATGTATATATCAGAATAGCACATACGTGAAATGACAGCACGGGTAGGGAGGATAATCCTGAGATGGAAATCAACTAAAAAGTGCCAGGAGATTTCAATATAAGTACGGGCCAAGTTATAAAGGACATGTCTAATCAAATGCACCATTGGACCTGTAGTCAGCTTATTCCCCTGTCAAATAGCTCTGACCCTGAGGAGGTTCTTCCAGATAAGGCTGAAAACTTGTAAGCATTGAGCCATGGCAGGTAAAGTGGGGTAGAATTGCATTCACTCCTTCCTTAGATACAAGATTTCAATGTCTTCCTCATCTTGCAGAGCTTTCAAGATATGTTCTCACTATGTTCAGATAATAGTATTCATTTCAACTTGGTTGAAGCACAGAGCTTGGCAATCACAGGCTCCTAGACTCCTAGAGTCAGAAGAGAACCCAAGGGCCCTCCAGTCCAACCACCTTCATCCGGGAAGGAAAACACAATGCAAGCCCTCCTGACAGATGGCCTTCCAGCCTCTGTTTTAAAAAGACATCCAAAGGAGAAAACTCCACAGAAATCCCAGGTGGCAGGGATCTAACATCAGGACATTCTTCCTGGAGTTTCACTTCCTGCAATTTGAATCCATTGCTCCATTGTGTCCAAATCTATGGAGCCGCAGAAAACAAGCCAGTTCCCTCCTCAGTATTGCATCCTTTCGGATATTTAAACATGACTCTCATGTCCTCTTTCCTTCTCTTCTCCAAGCTAAACATCCCCATCTTCCTCATTTGCTCCTCAGAGGGATTCATGGCTTCCAGACATTTGACCATTTTTGGTTGCTCTTCTCTGGATACATTCCAGTTTCTCCATATCCATATTTGCAGTGAGGGCTTTGCATTTCCTAATACGAGTGCAATTGAGATTTCAGCTTCCTAGAAGGTTTTGAGAACGACAGTGACGAGAGGCTTCTTAAAGCCATTGTTCAAAAAAGTAACTTCCCAGAGGTCGGGTGGAGATCCATCAAAAGGTTTTACTAAGAAGGCTTCTGGTAAGAAGCAGCGCTAGAAAAGCATAGCTCACAAGGGACATTTTGTTTTGTGCAGTGCGTTTCTCCCCAAAAATATTCCAGGCGCTTGGTCGCAAGGACGTCAAACTACCATTTGGGGAGATTAAAATAAAGCAGGATTTCTGGCGGCTGTCAAAAGTTGCAAGGAGGTGCTGTGAAATCTGTCAAATTCACTGTGCAGGAGTTAAGTTTCGTGAGCCTCTTTATTGGGCTAATTCTTCTTGATTTCTTAATCTTCCTGAACTGAGACCCGCTCGGGTTTGGAACGTGGGCCCAAGCAAAGGGTTGGCCTCTGTGTTTTTATTGCTGTTACGTTTCACCAAGTCTGGAATAAGCCTAGATTTGATTATCTACAGTAGAGACATACCAATATACACATCGGTTTGGGAAAGTAATACAATTTGCAGCATGCGCGAGAAAACCTGCAGAAAATGAGCAAATGGCAAAATGACAATTCCGTTCTCGGTTACAGTTGAACTCTGAAGAGTAAATGGAATCTATAATGCCTTCCTCTGCTCCCAACAAATCAGCTGAGTCGGAGACCATACGTTCAGTAGACAGATAGTATTTATGCCAATGGAGGTGTCCTTCCCTGGATACTTTCTAACCAGATATTTTCCTATCTGTCAGGATTACCTTGGTTGTGCTTTTTCTGTATGGCAGGAGGTTGGACTAGATGGCCTATGGGGTCTCTTCCAGCTCTATTATTCTATGATTCTATGATAGCCTGTCCATTTGCTTCTGGAATTACTTTGCCTAGAACTGGACATAGGGTTACTGTATCAAAAGTGAGGTCTGACCAAAGCAGAAGAGAAGGGGATAGGACTTTCCTCAGTCTAGAGCAGTGATTCCCAACCTTTGGTTCTCCAGGTATTTTGGACTTCAACTCCCAGAAATCTGAACCATCTTACCAGCTGTAAGGAATTGTGGGAACTGAAGTCCAAAACAACTGGGAACCACTGGTCTAGACCCTATATTCCTATTGATGCAGCCTAAAATCACAATGGCCTTTTTAGCTGCTGCATCACATTTTTATTCATGTTCAGCTTGTGGTCCACGAAGACTACTAGATCCCTTTCACATGGACTGTTTTCACACTAGACGCCCCTTATTCTATTTCAGAAAAAAAAGGGGTAGGTACATGATTTATAGTTTTCTTCTTCCTCTATCACAATCTCCCTATGCTGCGCGTTGGACTGATTGTCTCAGGGCAAACTATTAAATCAACCTAAACATTGCAGAGTCTTTTATCAATAGTCAGCAGAGTTTCACTTGCACAATCTTGTTGCTGAAAACACTTTCACTCTGGTTTTCATCCAAACTGTCACTGGACACATCAGGATCCTCTGATCAGTACAGTAGAGTCTCACTTATCCAACATTCTGGATTATCCAACACATTTTTAGTCAATGTTTTCAGAACATTGTGATATTTTGGTGCTAAATTCGTAAATACAGTCATTACTACATAGCATTACTGCGTATTGAATTACGTTTTCTGTCAAATTTGTTGTAAAACATGATGTTTTGGTGCTTCATTTGTAAAATCTAACTTGATGTTTAATAGGCTTTTCCTTAATCCTTATTATCCAACACATTCACTTATCCAACATTCTGCCAGCCCATTTATGTTGGATAAGTTAGACTCTACTGTATATACAACTGATAGAGCAACAATACAGTGAGAGGAGAGAATGCTAGTGAGAGGTGCATGGCAGGAGAACCGCATGGCAAGATCATCATGGCAAGAAAGAGCGCACATGCCTGCTCCTTACTTTTATACACTAGTATCAAACAGGGACAAAATAAAATGATGACATTCTCATCCTGTCTGTCAAATGGTCATGATTCAGTTTCTTTTCCTTTCCCTCCAGTTCTTCATCGCCATCTACTTAACCTTTCAGCAGGTGTGTGACCACATGCCCATTAGAACAGTATTTTCCAAACAGTAATGCACAATGGAGTTACAGCCAATGCATTCCTGTCCAACAGTGCATTGTCTATTGAACATTCTGTGCGTTTCAATTTTATTGCCAAACTCTAGTACTGTATATTTCTCCCTGATGAAATTCATTTTGTTAGTTTTGACCCAGATCCCTAATTATATGAAGGCCATTTTGGATCCTCATCCTGTCCTTTGGGGCATTAGTGATTCCTCCCATTTTGGTGTCATTTGCAAATGTGATCAGCCTGTCGTCTATTCCTTCTTCCAATTCATTGATAACGATCCCGCACAGCCCTGAAAGGCCCAGGACCAGACTCCCTTTATGGCACCCCACTGGTCCCTTCTCTCCAGGAAGAAGAGAGAGGATCCATTCGACAGAATCATCCTTTGGATATGGGCAGTTGTAACATGCAAATGAGCAGCTACTGAGCCACTGGAGATGGGCGGAGCCAAAGTGGCAGTTAGAAAAACTAGCTGAAGATTCTTTTTCAGTTAGATGGGAGAAGTTGGTTCAGTTGGCTCATGGAGTGAGTTCAGGGAAGTTTTAAAGTGCAGTTTAGTTAGGCTTGAGAGTCCAATTAAGAAGTACAGTAGAGTCTCACTTATCCAAGCCTCGCTTATCCAAGTTTCTGGATTATCCAAGCCATATGGAAAGCTGTTGTCTCCTGCAAGTAGTTCAGGCTCTGAAGCTGATCAGATCTCCCCACTTTAATATATCTTCCTACTACTAGATTTACATTTTAGACATATGCACACATATTGGAGATGAAGCCTTATTCACCCCTCTCCTAGAATTATTTTATTAAAATGGAAGAATCACTAAGCCAGGTGAAGAACTGAAGATACATGTCTCAGCTCTCTTTTTACGTGTAATGTTTTAACTGTTTACTAATATTAGATCTATTAATAAACATGTCCTAAATGTTTGATTTATATATTTAATTTCTATTTTTGTTATTTTTGTGTTGTTCAATAAGTACACCCTATGTTGTTCATTTTATTGTTTATGATTTGATCTGTTTTTTATGTTTTCACATGTATGCTTGGCATTGAATTTTGCCATTATTATGTTGTAAACCGCTTTGAGTCCCCCCAGGGGTGAGAAAAGCGGTATATAAATGCAGCAAATAAATAAATAAATATGTTTTCAATATATCGTGATATTTTAGTGCTAAATTCATAAATACAACATAACATTACTGCGTATTGAACTGCTTTTTCTGTCAAATTTGTTGTAAAACATGATGTTTTGGTGCTTAATATGTAAAATCATAACCTATTTTGATGTTTAATAGGCTTTTCCTTAATCCCTCCTTATTATCCAAGATATTCGCTTATCCAAGCTTCTGCCGGCCTGTTTAGCTTGGATAAGTGAGACACTACTGTATAGGTTTTGGAAGTCAGTTTTTAGGAGAAATATAGTAAATGCCTTTTAGGAAGGAAAAGGCTAAGGAACTATAAAGGACAAAGTAATACAGAAAATAATTTATAAGTAACATCTTCAGAAGAGAATAATCAAAAGCCATTGTTGTAACCACCAAACATCTGCACTGTGTATATGTTACTGAAACCATTGCGCTTATTTACCTTACAAGTGACAAATAAACAAATGGTTATTGTTTCATCTTATTCAACATCTCTCTCTTGCTTTCCAAGTCCCAATATAATAAAAGCAAGACTCCTGAATACATGATATTTGAAACCCCCCTGATCTCTCCATATATTTTGGTGGCAACATATTTTTGTGTTTTTAAAATGTCATCCCTCGTCCTCCCTCTTCTATACCAGTCAACTCATTCTCAATCCACCTCATCGTAGCATTGTCCAGCCCACATTTTATTATTTGCTTCTTTTTGAGAATATTTATTTATTTATTTTATTTACAATATTTATATTCCGCCCTTCTTTCTCACCCCGAAGGGGACTCAGGGCGGATAACAATGAACACATATATGGCAAACATTCAATGCCAACAGACAAACAACATACATTAGACAGACTCAGAGGCATTTTTAACATTTTTCCAGCTTCACGATTCCGGCCACAAGGGGAGCTGTTGCTTCACCATCCAGTAGTGGCTGTACTTCCTCATTCCTTTTCTCTTGTTTTGCTGGCAGTTTTATGGTGTTGTAAATTAGCCTCCCGCATAAAGCGTCCCTAAATTTCCCTAATTGACAGGCGCAACTGTCTTTCGGGGCTGCATAGGTCAACAGCAAGCCGGGGCTATTAATGGTCGGAGGCTTAACCCGACCCGGGCTTCGAACTCATGACCTCTCGGTCAGTAGTGATTTATAGCAGCTGGTTACTAGCCAGCTGCGCCACAGCCCGGCCCCTTGGCAAATATGCTACATCCACCTCCAGCCCTTCGTCTCCCATGAATGACCTACAGTAGAGTCTCGCTTATCCAAGCCTCGCTTATCCAAGCCTCGGGATAATCCAAGCCATTTTTGTAGCCAATGTTTTCAATATATCATGAGATTTTGGTGCTAAATTCGTAAATACCGTAATTACAACATAGCATTACTGCGTATTGAACTACTTTTTCTCTCAAATTTGTTGTATAACATGATGTTTTGGTGCTTAATTTGTAAAATCATAACCTAATTTGATGTTTAATAGGCTTTTCCTTAATCCCTCCTTATTATCCAAGTTATTCGCTTATCCAAGCTTCTGCTGGCCCGTTTAGCTTGGATAAGTGAGACTCTACTGTATTTTGGAGGTGGCTGAAAGGAGTTCTCCAAGGTACTGAATCTGGTTAGTTTCCTAGGAAATCTATGCTGCACACGAGTTCACTGTCTTGGCCTACTCCTTGAAAGTCTAAAATAAACCCCCAGGGAGGATTCACCATTGCTATGGAAGCCCTTGGCTAGATGGACATTTGAGTCTTGTGGGGTCCATGTGCAATGTGCACATATGAGTTTCCTTGTGGAAATGTCTGAATGACACTCATTGTTGTGGAAGCTGAGTTGCCCATATGATGCTGTTGTACAAGCAGATGTGCATTGCAAGTTGCTCATGGATGTGCATTGTACTTTGCCCAGCTCATTTTATGTTCTTATTGCTGTGTTTCTCAAGTGTTTTATAATGATTGTGATTTTTTTCAATGCCTTTTAAATTTATTTGTGTGTTTTTGTATTTGATATTATTGTATGTTGGTTTTATATCTGTAAAATATACATTGTATACATTACATTGGTTCTATTAATGTAAGCTAAAATATTACTGTATTTACTCGAGTATAAGCCCAGTTTTTTAGCCCTTTTTTTAGGGCTGAAAAAGCTCCCCTCGGTTTATACTCGAGGGTCCTGGCCGGTTTCTATTCAGGTCAGCTTATACTTGAGTATATAGGTATTCAGAGTTGGCTGTCTTATCTTATTAAAGTCTTATTATCTTAAATTACAGTTTTATATAAATATTTTTTAAAAATTAACCTACTGATGCCTCAAATAATGCAATTTTATTAATATCTAGTTTATTTTTGAAATTGACCCGTAGCTGCTGCATTTCCCACCCTTGTCTTATACTCGAGTCAATAAGTTTTCCCAGTTTTTGTGGTAAAATTAGGTGCCTCGGCTTATATTCGGGTTGGCTTATACCTGAGTATATATGGTACTAGCCGTGCCCGGCCACGCGTTGCTGTGGCGTTGTGTGGTGGTGTTGGTGAGAAATTGTTGAGGTAGTGGTGGTATTGAATGTCTGTTGTATGGTAGTCTTTATGTTTAGTATGCACACTGAAGTGGATTATATGGCAGTGTGGAGTCAAGATAATCCAGTTCAAAGCAGATAATATAAGATTCTAAATGGGTTATATAGATGTGGAAGGGCCTTGAGTCTACACTGCCATATAATCCAGTGCAAATTAGATAATCTGTGGAAGAGGCCTAAGTGAGGCCTAACTCTGCCTGTGCCCTGGGCTGAGTGGGTTGCTAGGAAACCAAGTGGGAGGAGCTTAGCCTTCTAACTGGCAGCAATTGGATAAAAACAGTTATTCCTCTCCCTGTAATTAGGACTTTATTTTTCTTTTCTTTTTGTTGTATCAACCTAGAGCCGTGAATGATGGGTTGTGTTGTCAAATTTCGAGGTTGGGGGGCCTGTAGTTTTGTTGTTTTGTCCGCTGCCCTGATGCCATCACTCTTTTATATATATAGATTTTCCCCCTTTGATGCAGCATCACGCTATTGGGTTATAAACTTTATGATCAACAGTAATCTTAAGCTCTTTCTCACATGTACTAGCTGCTCCGAGTCCCTCTGGGGAGATGGTGGTGGGGTACAAAAATGAAATTATTATTATTATTATTATTATTATTATTATTATTATTATTCACATAGAGTTGGGCATTTAATTGCACATTTAGTGAAATTGAACATAATGATCTAGACCAGGCATGGGCAAACTTGGGCCTTCGCTTCAGGTGTTTTGGACTTCAACTCCCACAATTCCTAACAGAAGTTTGCCCGTGCCTGGTCTGGAAGATCAGTCAATGTACAATTCTCTGTGCTCCTCAATCCCAGTGTAAGAGGTCAGCCATACGGATTCATTTCAAAAAGGGAGAGACACAATTAGCAGCAGAATGATGGTTTGCAGAAAATCCTCTGTTTCGTGCCAGAGACCGGCGGGCGTTGCACAATATCGCTGGAGAAAGGCGCATGCAACACAATGCAGCTGGGGCAAGCCTCGGTGAAGCCTTTGTTCTGACATCTTACGGGGAAACACAGGTAACACCGGAGAACAAAAGGAAGGCAGAAGAAAGAAAACGGAGAACAATTAAAGGAAAAAAGAAAACCAAAACAAAACCGTGCGCAACGGAGCCCTAACAACGGAAACTGCCACGAGTCCTGTAATCTCAGGAAATATTAAAGGGAGAGCAAACCGCAAAGGAAAGCGTACGGCACGCGGCAGATTAAAGGAGCCGTCTTCTCCCGTTTGGCGGGACTGTCACCTGGGCCCCCATCAGCCGTCACTCATTAAAGCAGGAAGGATCTCTTTGTTGCTTGGCACAGCGGAAAGGATAAACGGCGGGATAATAGGATCTGGAGCCCCCGGTGGCTCAGTGTGTTAAAGTGCTGAGCTGCTGAACTTGCAGACCGAAAGGTGCCAGGTTCAAATCCGGGGAGCGGAGTAAGCACCCGCTGTTAGCTCCAGCTCCTGCCAACCTAGCAGTTCGAAAACATGCCAATGTGAGTAGATCAATAGTAGATCCCGCTCCGGCGGGAAGGTAACAGCGTTCCATGCAGTCATGCCATTGGCCACATGACCTTGGAGGTGTCTACGGACAACGCCGGCTCTTTGGCTTAGAAGTGGAGATGAGCACCAAACCCCAGAGTCGGACACGACTGGACTTAACGTCAGGGGAAACCTTTACCTTTACCTTTAATAGGATCTGGCAATAGGGTGAAGCTAGCAAAATGTGGGCTGGACAATGGTCTGAATGGCCGAACCCGAAGTGTGTTCTGTCCAGTGGCTCCTCTTTCTTCTTCCTCCTGGAGAGAAGGGACATTTATTTATTTATTTATTTACAGAATTTATATTCCACCTTACTTTCTCATCCCGAAGGGGACTCAGGCCGGATCACAATGTACATATACATGGCAAGCATTCAGTGCCATTAGACATACGACATACAGAGACAGAGACAGAGACACAGAGTCAATTTAACATTTTCCAGCTTCTGGCTTCATGAGGATATGCTTGATTCCGGCCACAGGGGGAGCTGCTTCTTCATCGTCCACTGTGACACCGAGTCCTTGATGGAGCACTTCCTCATTCTTCTGCATGCACGCTGCTGGACGTTTTTATGGTGTAAATTGGTTAAATTAGCCTCCCCACACAAAGCGGAACCTAAATTTCCTACTTGACAGATGCAACTGTCTTTTGAGTTGCTTAGGTCCACAACGGGCTAGGCTATAACCGGTTTCGACTGTGTAGTCTTCCTCAGGTGGTAGTTTGTAAAGGTACAGAAAACCTAGAAGAGGCAATTTTCCACTGTAGCAAGTTCTTCAAGTAAATAAATTCAATGTATAAGTATCTTCGACGAAGTGGACCTACAGGGAATACATATGAGTGGCTAGAAGCATTTGTACAGGATAAAATGACAAAGTATAGTAAAAACATTATAGACAGAAGCATGCATGCTCACATAAACTCTCCTACAACTCTCCTATACGTCCTAATGTGTTTTGTGTCTAATGTATGGCCCGAGGTATTGGTTTCTCTCTTTCTTATACAAGTTACAGCTAAACAGTGCGTGATATCTTCTACCTCTGATGCTCCACAGATACAAGATATTTTGTTTTATGGAACTTCCATTGTTTGACCATTGTATCCAGCGGCTCAGATCTCGTTCTGGTCAATACCCTCCTGAGATGTTTAGGCATTTCTGTCTTTAGATATTGGGCTGTTTAGAAAGTATGTTTAAAGTGACTGAGCCAGTTCAATGAGCCAACTTTACTGAGGGTAGCAATCTCTTTCTGGGCTTCTATAGCCAGCATTCATTGAGCAACCGTTTTTGGATCTACGAGGGTTGAATGAAAAATAATGCCTCCACCTTCGTTACTTGGGTTTGGATGGGAATATTTTAATAAATCAAAGACAGAAATAATCCTTAGAATATGCTCTTTAACTACCACTATTCACTTTTCCACATAATCACTAGACAAGTGGATACATTTCTGCCAACAATGAACACGTTTTCTGAAGCCGTCACGGAAGAAGTCGACACTCTGTTTCCGCAACCAGCGTCTCACAGGACCCATCGTGCACAGATCTTCAGATAGCCAAGCAAAGCAATGATGTGACCCAGACGTTCTTGTGAAATGCCAATTATTCTTGAAATTTCTCACTGAGTGATACGACGTTTGTCCGGAATCAATCTGTCAATCTTTGCTTGTGAAACTTGGTGGTTGCTGTCACAGGACGTCCGACTCTTTGTTTGTCATGCAAGTCAGATGTTCCCACCTCAACATCTTTAGACTTACTCACCCAACGACGCACAGGACTCACATCAACACAATCCCCATAAACAGCTTGCATTCTCTGATGCATCTCCTTTGGAGTGACACCTTCTGCTGTCAAGAATTCAGTGACTGCACGTTGCTTAAGTCGCATTGACCGACCGTCTGTGCAGGGTTCCATACTTTGCACTTTAACAACACAACTGTTCAATGCTAAGGCTTCCCGCCAAATGAAACTAACTGCAGAGGAAAGTCTACTGAACAAGCCTGGACCTGCCACAGACCAGGACTACCATCTGTTGAGGAGTTACGAAGGTGGAGGCATTACTTTTCATTCAGCCCTCGTTGTTCTTCTAGGAAATTTGGATACAGAATCGGAAGTCCGCAACTCCTAATGTATTTTGCCAGTTGAACTTGACAAGAGGTCTGGTGTTGATTTTTTATCTGCTCTAACAGGCACAGTTTTGGCAGTCTGTCATTTGCCATGGGAATCAATTTTACCCAGTAGTTCTATGCTCTAATTTTGGATAAGCCACCAACTGTGTATACTCCCAGTTTTGTCCACGCTCAGAAAACTTCGCAGGTGCTGTGACTGTGATTGCTCTAATAATGGTACTTGATTTATGCCCCAAACTTCAACTCCATATAAGACATTGAGAGTCATCTAAAAGACCCCCTTTCCATCAGCCCCAAAAGAAAGCTGTGGGATGAACAGCCTTCTTTTGTACAGGTAAACTAAAAAAAATTTTCATCCAGCATCGTATGCATTTGAGTCCAATATTTCTGAGTCTTTCTGCAAAGGCACCTCGATATGATCTTGAGCTATACTGACTTAGGTGGCATTACATAATAGATGGGCTGCAGTTGTGCAACTTTATTTTTATATACCTAAACATTAACTTGTATGTTCTGTTTTTTTCCCCTTAAATAAAAGTTCCTGCTTCCCAAATAGGGCTTTGATATCTGTAACCTGTCATGGCCACTCTGCAAAGGGAGGAATAGATCATTCCAGCCTCTTTTTGAAGATGCCCAGAGAAGGAGACGTCACCACCTCTTCCACTGTTCAGCCCAACATGATGCATCCTCCTGTGATATCACACCTTAGACCCAGTCCAAATCTCTGGTGCAGCAGAAAATTTTAATATTTTCCAGCTTCGGGCTTCATGAGGGTATGCTCGATTCCGGCCACAGGGGGAGCTGCTGCTTCATCGTCCACTGTGACACCAAATCCATGATGGATTACTTCCTCATTCATTTCCGCACGCCGCTGGACAATTTTTTATTTATTTACAGTACAGTAGAGTCTCACTTATCCAACACTCGCTTATCCAACGTTCTGGATTATCCAACGCATTTTTGTAGTCAATGTTTTCAATACATCGTGATATTTTGGTGCTAAATTCGTAAATACAGTAATTACTACATAGCATTACTGCATATTGAACTACTTTTTCTGTCAAATTTGTTGTATAACATGATGTTTTAGTGCTTAATTTGTAAAATCATAACCTAATTTGATGTTTAATAGGCTTTTCCTTAATCCCTCCTTATTATCCAACGTATTCGCTTATCCAACATTCTGCCGGCCCATTTATGTTGGATAAGTGGGACTCTACTGTGTGTGTGTGTGTATATATATATATATATATATATATATATATATATATATATATAGGTTTGGATGGGTATGTGTATGTATGCGTATACATATATGCATGTGTGTGCATATATATATATATACATACATACATACTAGCTTTGCCCGGCCACGCGTTGCTGTGGCTTATGCTTTCAGAGTGTTGTTCTTTATTTACTGTCCTGATTTTAGAGATTATATTGTTTTATATTATTATATCACAGTAATTATTACATATTATATTTATAATCTTATATTATCTGCTTAGAACTGGATTATATGAGGCCCCTTCTACACAGCTGTATAAAATGCACACTGAAGTGGATTATATGTCAGTTTGGGATCAAGATAATCCAGTTCAAAGAAGATAATATAAGATTATAAAAGGGTAATATAGCTGTATGGAAGGGCCTTGAGTCTACACTGCCATATACTGTAAACCAGTTAAAATCTGATAATCTGTATTTTATAGGCAGTGTGGAAGAGGCCTAAGTGAGGCCTAACTCTGCCTGTCCCCTGGGCTGAGTGGGTTGCTAGGAAACCAAGTGGGCGGACCTTAGCCTTCTAACGGGCAGCAATTGGATACAAATAATTATTCCTTTCCCTCTAATTAGGATTTTATTTTTATTTTTTTGTTGTTGTATGAACGTAGAGGCATGGATGAGGGGTTGTGCCGCCAAGTTTAGTGTTTCTGGGATGTGTAGTTTTGTAGTTTTGCCCTAGGCCGAAATTTCATTACCCTTTATATATATATATATATATATATATATATATATATATATATATATATAAAACTTTTCTCTTTCTTCTTATTTCCTACTTTCTACCTATAAAGAAGTGTTCCCCCACTTTCGCTGCAAAATATTGTGATTTGCATTTTTTCTTTTTTCTCTTTTTTTATAATGTAAAATCCTCAATAAATATATATATATACTGACAATTGGGTCCCTCCTTGTTTGGGGCTTCACTAACGAGGCCCTGTTTCTGTTCCAAGTCTTGCTTTGCTCTGGCCATGAGCTAGAAATAAGAAAGAACCTTCTGCAGGGCACTTTTGCATCGGCATGATGTGCGCTGGAGTTATCGCTCTCCTTCTCTCCGCTACTAAAACCGAGCCACTCTGCAGAATTAGAGCTGAGCAAAGGCCTCGGTGGATTAAAGCACCTGCGCAGAGATCTCCTTCTTGCAGAACTTTTACAAGGAGTTCAGAAGGTGAGCTTCTCCGGTCTCCTGATAGCGTCCTAATTGGCAAGGAAACGGGGCTGCTCGCGTTGAATGCAGAGGCTGAGCCTGGAAAGGCTGCTCTTTGTCTCCAAACCCAAATTCCAAAATGCTGAACAGAGAAGAGAGAAGGCATTTGCACATATGCAGAATACAGGGAAGGGAGAGCAAAGAGGTTCTTATAGTCCTTTGGTCTCCGACTGAGAAAATGCAGCAATCCCTGTCTGCCTTTATTAAACAGTTAAAAACGGTTTTTCAAAGGTGTTTTCGAGCAATCAATGACATATTAGATATTAGACCCTTCTCATTGACTCACTGTTTTCTTGCACTTTATTTCCCCTCCTACCTATCCTAACCCAAATTATTTTAGGAAATGTTTTGACACTTGTCCAGGCACTTTATTAACCGTCTTGAAATTATGCACTTTTTGACCCAATTGCCCCCATTTTATCCCTTGATGTTGATGTTCGTTTTTATTACCTTTCTTCACCTTTTTATTACCTTATATTTTGTGTTTTTAATTTGTTTATTATAACTGAATGTTACGTTGATATTGTTGGCTACTTACCGTGTTTCCCCAAAAATAAGACAGTGTCTTATATTAATTTTTGCTCCCAAAGATGCTCCAGGTCTTATTTTCAGGGGATGTCTTATTGTTCCATGAAGACGAATTCACATTTATTGTTGAACAAAAAAAATGAACATTTATTATATACTGTACCGTAGTTGTCATCACAAACCAGCATAACCAGACAAACTGTGAACCCTATCAAGAATTTCTTGTTATTTCCATGTTCAACAATCTATGGTACATACATTTACCGATCCTGCATGCTCTGGTGTTCTGTTCGTTGGGCATGCTTCCAAACAAAAACTTTGCTAGGTCTTACTTTCGGGGGAGGCCTTATATTTAGCAATTCAGCAAAATCTCTACTAGGTCTTATTTTCTGGGGATGTCTTATTTTAGGGGAAACAGGGTATATTGGTTTTAACTGTGACATTTGTTTTTGTTTTGGGCTTGGCCCCATGTTAGGCACCCCAAGTCCCTTCAGGGAGATGGTGGCAGGATAGAAAAATATTATTATCATCATCATCATCATCATCATCATCATCATCATCATCATCATCATCATCATCATCACAACAACATAGTCTGAAACAGCAAAGAAGATAGATATGCTGGATTTCATATCACAAAATCACAAGTCGAACACTTCCCAAGTGTCTAGGATTGTGTGATGTATTTTCAGATGATGCGCACAGATCCCAGTAGGGTGGCCTTTTGCAGTTGGCAGATCGTTATTTTGTCAATGCCTATTGTTTCCAAATGCCAGCTGAGATCTTTTGCCACAGGACCCAATATGCCGACCACCACCGGGACCACCTGCACTGGTTTCTGCCAGAGTCTTTGAAGTTAAATCTTGAGGTCTTGATAGCGGATGAGTTTTTTCTGTTGATTTTCGTCAATGCGACTGTCACCTGGGATGGCAACATCAATGATCCAAACCTTTTTCTTCTCCACAACTGTGATGTCTGGTGTGTTGCATTCCAGAACTTTGTCAGTCTGGATTCGGAAGTCCCACAGTATCTTTGCATGCTCATTTTCCAATACTTTTGCAGGTTTGTGATCCCACCAGTTCTTTACTGCTGGGAGGTGGTACTTGAGGCATAAGTTCCAATGAATCATTTGGGCCACACAGTTGTGCCTCTGTTTGTAGTCTGTCTGTGCAATTTTCTTACAGCAGCTGAGGATATGATCAATGGCTTCGTCGGTTTCCTTGCACAGTCTGCATTTTGGGTCATCAGCTAATTTTTCAATCTTGGCCTTAATTGCATTTGTCCTGATGTCTTGCTCCTGGGCTGCAAGGATCAGGCCTTCTGTCTCCTTCTTCAGGGTCCCATTCGTGAGCCAGAGCCAGGTCTTCTCCTTATCAGCTTTTCCTTCAATTTTGTCAAGGAACTTTCCATGCAATGTTTTGTTGTGCCAGCTGTCAGCTCTATTTTGTAGTGCGGTTTTCTTGTACTGATTTTTTGTCTGCTATGCTTTGAGAAGTTTCTGATTTTTGACTTCAATCAAAGCAGGTTCTTCACTTTGCTTTCCATATTCTGCCAGGGCATGTTCTTCTTCTTTGACTGCTTGTTTTACTTGTAAGAGTCCTCTGCCACCTGATCTTCTAGGCAGATATAGCCGGTCAACATCACTGCGAGGGTGCAGTGAATGGTGAATGGTCATGAGTTTTCTTGTTTTTCTGTCCAAATTGTCCAGTTCCGCCTGTATCCAATTTATAATGCCAGCAGTATATCTTATGACAGGTATGGCCCAGGTGTTTACGGCCTTGACGGGCCCAGGAAAGGGAGGGAAAAGCTGGGAGGGGGTGGGGCAGGGCCCAGGTAATCCACAGGTTGTCCTCCTGGCATAAGGACAGGGCTGCTTGCTCCATCCTTATGCTGGGAGGAAAATGAGACATGTGGCGACTGACGATGCCTACCAAAGATACCTGCCATAGGTGTGGGAGAAATGTCAGGAGAGAATACTTCTGCAACATGGCCATACAGTCTGCAAAACACACAGCAATCCAAAACAACTAGTGTTATGAGTAGTTTTATCTGTAGAAATTTTAATATAAAGGTAAAGGTAAAGGTTTTCCCTGACGTTAAGTCCAGTCATGTCTGACTCTGGGGGTTGGTGCTCATCTCCATTTCTAAGCTGAAGAGCCGGCATTGTCCGTAGATACCTCCAAGGTCATGTGGCCGGCATGACTGCATGGAGCACCGTTACCTTCCCGTCGGAGCGGTACCTATTGATCTACTCACATTGGCATGTTTTTGAACTGCTAGGTTGGCAGGAGCTGGAGCTAACAGCGGGCACTCATGCCGCTCCCGGGATTTGAACCTGGGACCTTTTGGTCTGCAAGTTCAGCAGCTCAGTGCTTTAACACACTTCGCCACTGGGGTTCCTAGAAATTTTAAAGATTTCCTAAAAATCAGTGGATGACCAGAATGTTCTGAAATTTGGCAGGCTTACAGTCATAAATATGGGCAACAAGTGTTGCAAGTTTCATCCTGATAGTCTGAAACAATAGTTTTCCAAGTCTTTCTGAGACTGAGAGAGTGTGACTCCCCCAAAGTACCTAAATTTGAACAAATTCCTAAAAATCAGAGGATGGCTGGATCTTTCTGAAACTTGGTAGGAATGATGTTCCATCGCTGTGGTGAAATTCAAGCAGATGTGTCATGCAGCCAGATCCCAGGGCTGAATTTCCAAGCCCTGAATCTGACTTCATAACATAAACATGCGAGCACCTGGCGGGAGAAGATAAAATGAGCCTGGGAACTCAGGGGTGAAAGTATAAACAATTATAATTGCTGTAGTGTGGGGGGGATAGAAACCTTGGTGGAAATGTGATCCAGAAGGTGGGGTTTGATGATGATATTTGCGTGTGATATTACGTTGCATCAGAAGTGATAAAATTAGATGTATGTAAACATTAGGTCATTCTCGACTTTTCCAAAGTCATGTATTCTTCAATAAAGATTGTGTTTGAGAGCAGCTGTCTTTGATCTGCGTTCAGACTGGTCCTTTGAAGTAAGCCTGACATTAAAGTCGAGAAACCCATTTCTCACCCTCCTGCGGAATTCGCAGTGAAGTGATAATGAGCGAGGAAGAAGATCAAAGCCCAAATGAGGCAGAGAGGCCTTTGCAAGGGGCCCGGCCGAAGAGAGAAGAGACGCTGCAAGCCATAGCTTCCTCTACGGGGTACCCCAAGCCGAACGGCGTGACCCAGAGAATTCCCAGGCTCGGAAGAGGCGTCTCTGCAGCTGCAGAAACCAGTTGGGGATCTGGAGGAAGTATGCCGGAGACCGTGGCCCTGCGGTTATCCATCCTGGAAACTAATTTATCCAGGCTGTCGGAAACCGTGGGGAGATTGGTGCCATTATTGGAAGAGAATCTCCAGAAGGAGGCCAGCCGATATGGCGCCGAGAGAGAACCAAGCAAAGAAGGAGATTGGAGCCAGAGGGGCCAGCGGGCGTCAACGCAGAGCCCCGTGGCGGCAAGGGACGAGGGAGATGAGGAATACTGGCAGGAGCTGCAGTTCCGGGACAGCATGGCGCGAGAAGTGGAGCGTCAGCGAGCCCTGGGGACCCTGAGGCCGCCGTCTCCAACAGAGCTCCCAACCCCCCGAATGGGCGTCGGGGTGGAAAGGCCACTGGGGCCAGGGATCGGGTCCAGTGGATTCGCAGACGAAGGCGGAGAGGAGCGGGGGGTCCAGGAAGAGGAGGAGGATGTGCCGTACGACGAGGAAAGGCGAGATGAGGGGGCTACAGCTAGGCCAGTATGCGGATGGGCGGAAGAGCCAACAGCGGCGGCAGACTTCCAGGAGCCGCGCAGAATGACCACCGGAGTGGGGCGCGGCGTGTTCCAAGGAGCCACCCGAGGAAACCTGATGCAACCCTTCCCCATGCCGCCCAGACAATGTCAAAGGGCTGCAGAATGGATGCCTAGAAGGGAAGATCTCAAGCTGGAATACGGAGGGGAATCAGAGGAACTGAACTTTTTTCTAATTAGCATTAGAGGATACATGGAAGACAACGCACACACATTTCCCTCCGAAGCAAGCAGGGTTCGAGCCATCGGCAACACACTAAAGCGAGGAGCAGCCAGCTGGTATGTGCAATTGCATGCCAGACGCGACCCATGCCTGAGGTCAGTGCCCCGCTTCCTCGCCGCACTGGAGAACCGGTTCAGAGACCGGCTAGAGCAATTGAGGGCTCGAGACCAGCTGAAAGGAATAAAACAGAGGGACAAAACGGTGCCCGAGTACGCAGAGGAATTCCTCCACCTCGCGGAAAGGGTACCGGAGTGGTCTGAAGTAACCAAAGTGGAACTATTTAAAGAGGGACTACGCCCCGAGATTTTCAGCTGGGCAGCGCACAGAGACGACCCCGAGACGCTCCAGGGATGGATTCAACTAGCGGGGCGCGTCGAATCTACCCTGGCACAAGTAAAGCGCTTCAGGAGCAGCAGCGGCCAGCAAAGACCGGTGGCGAGAGGTCGAGGAGAAGTGAGGAAGCAAGAAAGACCCGGAGGGAGGCCGGGGATTCCCTCCAGAGGAGACGACAACAAACCTAAACCGGGATGCTTTGTATGTGGGAAGACGGGCCACCGAGCAGCGGAATGCTGGGCCCGGAAGGGGGAGCCGCCAAAAGCCCCAAAGCCCAAGCCAGCAACCGGGAGGCGTGCGGAGGAGGAGGTGCAGGCCCCAGAATCTTCGGAAAGATTGGTGAGTCGGGACAAACGCATGATAGTAGTACCAATTTGCCTCTCGGGGCTAGAAAATCGGGCCACCTGCAAGGCGTTTGTAGACTGCGGGTGTTCTAGGAACATTATAACCCCAGAATTAGCAGGAGCGCTGAAATGCCAGCAGATGGCACTTGACTCCCCAATTGCATTTTCGCAGCTAGATGGATCAGTCGCTGCTGGGGAAGTATCTACAAAGGAATTACGGGGAGTTCCATGCAAAATAGGCAAATGGGGAGGAAGAATATCCTTTGTGATAGCCCCTATTGCCACATACCATGTAATATTGGGGATACCATGGCTCGAACAAGCAAATCCTGAAGTAGATTGGAGAGGAAAAAGCTTAGCATTTAAAGAACAGCAGATGCAATGGGAGATAAGCAAAATTGCAGAAGAGGAGGACGAGGAAGACGAAGCAGGGGAAATAGACCCACAGCTATTGCCACCTGAATACAGAGACTTTGCGGATGTTTTCAATCAGAAAGAGGCCAGTAAATTGCCTCCCAAAAGAAATATAGAAGTAGGGATTGAAATAACCCCAGGAGCAGACTTACCAAAACCAAAAGTGTATCCCATGTCTGTGCAAGAGAAGGAGGAATTGAGAAAATACATTGATAAAAACCTGGCTCGAGGCTTCATTAAGCCATCTAATTCTCCTCTCGGGGCTCCAGTGTTATTTAGGAGAAAGAAAGACAATTCCCTAAGATTGTGCATTGATTATCGAAATTTAAACGCAATTACCAAGGACAATAAATACCCTATGCCCTTAGTCAAGGATTTAATTACCGTATTGAAGAAAGGGAGCATATTTACTAAACTGGATTTAATTGAAGCGTATCATAAATTAAGGATCAAACCGGAGGATACTTGGAAAACCGCATTTTCCTGCGCATTCGGCCATTTTGAATACGAAATTTTGCCTTTCGGGTTAAAAAATGGAAGCGGCTGCTTTATGCAGCTTATAAATGAAATACTACACCCGTTATTGTACAGAGGGGTGTTCATATTCCTTGATGATATCTTGATCATTTCTGAAGATAAGGAAAAGCACGTAAAATTGGTCCGGGAAGTTTTGCAGAGACTAAGAGAAGCAAAGCTGTACGCAAAACTGTCCAAATGTGAATTTAATAAAACTCAAATTGACTTTCTGGGATATCGGATGTCTCCAGAAGGGTTAGCTATGGATCCAGCTAAAGTAGCAGATGTGAAAGAATGGGGAGTGCCTCAAACAAGGAGGCAATTACAATCATTTCTGGGGTTTGCAAATTTTTACAGACCCTTCATAAAAGGCTTTGCACAAATAACCGCACCCCTTACAGAACTTTTAAAAACAAAAGGGAAAGGGGAGACAGCAAAAGTGAAAGCTCCCGGCGCCAAACTGAGTTGGACGCCAGAATGCCAAAAGGCATTCGAGACCTTAAAAGAATGCTTCACTGAAGGACCCATCCTAAAACACCCTGATATCAGGAGCCCTTTCATAATCCATTGCGATGCCTCAGACTGTGCGTACGGGGCAGTGCTATTGCAAAAGGATCAAAATGGGAACTTAAAACCCTGTGGATATTTGTCACGGAAGTTCAGCGAAACTGAAAAAAGTTGGCCAATATGGGAAAAAGAGGCATTAGCCATATTAAAAGCCTTAGAATGCTGGCGACACTTCCTCGAAGGAAGCGGAATCCCATTCGAAATTTGGTCTGACCATAAGAATCTCCAGTATTTAAAGTCTCCTAGAAAATTGTCCCCCAAACAAATCAGATGGGCGCAATACTTCAGCAGATTCGATTTCCAATTAAAGTTTTTTCAAGGGAAACAGAATGTCTTGGCAGATGCTCTTTCACGCATGCCTCAACACGAAGGCCTAACCACAGCAAAGGAGGGGACAATATTCTCTGACAAACAATGGGGCTTAGCTGTCAGGACAAGAGCACAAACCCAAAAGGAGGACACGGCTTTTGTCGAACTCGGCGGGGAAGATAACTGGGGAAATGAACTAAAACAGTCTTATAAAGGAGATCAATGGATCGCGTCCAACGCAGAAAAGGGGGACCAGAAGGGGGGATTTTGGTTTGTAAACAAGAAACTGTATATCCCAGCAATATTAAGGATTAAGATTCTGCATCGTTTTCACAACAACCAGAGCGCTGGTCATACAGGAATTACCAAAACAACAAAGGCAATAGCAAAACATTGTTGGTGGCCAGGAATGAGGAAGGACATAAAGAATCATGTTGTTCAATGTGATGATTGTGCCAGAAATAAATCGGGAGGAGGGAAGCCTATGGGATTGTTACAGACAGTAGCGGAACCTACCAGGCCTTGGGAATGTGTAGCTATGGACTTTGTGGGAGAACTGCCAGTCAGCAAAGGACATCGTTATATTTGGACAGTATTAGACCTGTTTTCTAAACAGGCCCACTTTATAGCACTGACGAAGCTACCATCGGCTGAGAAACTAGCTGAATTGTACATAAACCATATTTACAAATTACATGGATGTCCAAGTAGAGTAGTCAGTGACAGAGGAGTACAATTCACAGCAAAATTTTGGGAAAAATTCTTGGAAATGCTAGGAGCAGAAAGGAGTTTAAGTTCTGCTTTTCACCCCATGACAAACGGGGCGGTAGAACGTACTCAGCAAACGCTTGGGCAGTTCCTTCGAATGTACTCTAACATGAGACAAAATGACTGGTCTAGGTGGTTGGCGTTTGCGGAACTAGCCTTTAATTCAACTATACATTCAGCAACAAACAAAACCCCCTTTGAAGTAGTTTACGGGTATGAAATACAACCTTTACCCCAATTGCCGAGGTGGACAGAAAATGAAGGAACAGAGGCAGGGAAATGGAAAACGCAAATGATGGAATGTTGGAATCAAGTGACTGCTTCGTTAAAAGAAGCACACAAAAAGTATAAAACGTTCGCAGACAGAAAGAGGGTGGAAGGCGATAAATTAGATAAAGGAGATCTAGTGTGGTTAAGTACCCAAAACATCAAATTGGGGTTACCTTCAAGAAAACTGGGCCCCAAATATATTGGACCATTCAGAATACAGGGTGTTATCAATGAAGTGACTTTCCAATTGGCATTGCCAAAAAGTTTAGGGAAAATACACCCAGTCTTCCATCGCAGCTTGCTGAAAAAATATATGGGGACTTTAGACAAAATGGACCCATAGAGTTATTGTTTGATTTGTTTCAGGACTATGGTGAAAGAAGAACCGAAGAGGAGGACGAAGAAAACGGGGGCGCCATGTCATGCAGCCAGATCCCAGGGCTGAATTTCCAAGCCCTGAATCTGACTTCATAACATAAACATGCGAGCACCTGGCGGGAGAAGATAAAATGAGCCTGGGAACTCAGGGGTGAAAGTATAAACAATTATAATTGCTGTAGTGTGGGGGGGATAGAAACCTTGGTGGAAATGTGATCCAGAAGGTGGGGTTTGATGATGATATTTGCGTGTGATATTACGTTGCATCAGAAGTGATAAAATTAGATGTATGTAAACATTAGGTCATTCTCGACTTTTCCAAAGTCATGTATTCTTCAATAAAGATTGTGTTTGAGAGCAGCTGTCTTTGATCTGCGTTCAGACTGGTCCTTTGAAGTAAGCCTGACACAGATGCCTCTCTTGGTTTTTTTAAAAATAAATTTTAATCACACAAACTTTAAAAAAATCTTTAAAATCATTGCATGGTCTAAAATTCTGAAACTTGGCGGGCTTATGGGTGCAAATGTGTTCTGTTCGTGTGATATGTTTCATCCTGATATCCATAAGAATGACGGAAAGACAAGCCATGCAAATTTCCCCATTGGCACTAATGGACCGAATCTTATCAAAACGAAAATGAAACTCCACGATTTGAATTACGAAATGAAATTCGAAATGGATTTCTGCCATATTGTACACCTCTAAAACCATAAAGAAGTGTACACACTTGTATTATATGATCAAGTTTCTAGGTCTTATATTACAGTAAAAATAAAATAAAAGACCACAATGTTTGATAATGTGGCATAAAGTAGAAAGAGTGGAAAACCTAATTGCAGCTGGACGGATTCAACCAGGGAAGTCAGGGCTCGACTAACTTTGCAAAAGCTGAGCAGGGCTGTGGGCAAGAGGACCGCCGGGAAGCCTTCATTCATACTATCCTGATAAGTCAACACTGACTGGATAGAGTTAAGTTAACCCCCAACAATATTTCAAAGCTCCTTAATAATTTAGCCTGGTTAAATATTAGTATTCACAATATGAATTATTTAGTTTGGTTTTAATATTGACCTTTGGGGCATTTTCCAGCTGCGATGTTTTCCAATGTATAAACTACCTTGAATTACAATTGTGTGAAAAAGAACGTATGTCAATACATTTAGCAATAATAATAATTCACATATCTACCTGGTCTTGCTTCATCCCTGCCGTCTCTTTCTCTGCCTTCATACATGTTACCCTTTCCAATCTCGTCCTCCCTCTCCTCCTTTCTCTTTATTCCCCTCTTTCCCCTTTATTTCCTTCTCTACCTTGCTTGCTCCCTCCTTCTTTCCTTCCTTCCCCTCTCTCCCTTCTCTTTCTCGTTTTTCCTTCCTTCCTTCCTTCCTTCCTTCCTCCCTCCCTTCCCCTCCCCTCTGTTGTAGCTCAACAAGCAGCTGAGGCTTTCTCTGACTTTTCTGACATGTCAGAGGACGAGGAGCCTGCTGGGTTTCAAAGTGATGAGTTTGTCCGTGCTCGGAGAGATGATGTTTTGCATTCCTGTGATTGTTCGCAAGCAACCAGAGTTAGTGAAACCAGTTCTCTTGGGAAATGGTCTTCGGCCGAAGGAGAATTCTCCTGTGAAGCCAGATTAGGCTTGAGAATGGAGGGAGTGAAAAATAGACTAATTAAACAGTCTGAGAGAATCTGTGAAAGGCCTTGAAGACCATGTTTGTTCGGCATGACCCCATGGCTACTTGGTCGGGCTGTGGCGCAGCTGGCTAGTAACCAGCTGCAATAAATCACTACTGACCGAGAGGTCATGAGTTCAAAGCCCGGGTCGGGTTAAGCCCCCGACCATTAAAAAGCCTGGCTTGCTGTTGACCTATGCAGCCCCAAAAGACAGTTGCATCTGTCAGTTAGGGAAATTTAGGTACGCTTTATGTGGGAGGCTAATTTAACTAATTTACAACATCATAAAACTGCCAGCAAAACACGAGGAAAGGAATGAGGAAGTACAGCCACTAGTGGACAGTGAAGCAACAGCTCACCCCGTGGCTGAAATGGTGAAGCTGGAAAAAAATGTTAAATGCCTCTGTGTCTGTCTATATATGTTGTTTGTCTGTTGGCATTGAATGTTTGCCATATATGTGTTCATTGTAATCCGCCCTGAGTCCCCTTCGGGGTGAGAAGGGCAGAATATAAATACTATAAATAAATAAATAAATTAATTAATTAATTAAATGGTGTTGGCTTTATGCTTCTCAGAGGAGACAATGTTGTCAAAGGATGGCTGTCGCAGCTGTCAAATTCATGTTTCCAGTATCCTTAAGTTTCCTGTTCAAGTTCATGCCTATTTTCCTTGAAGGGTTTCCCTTGGAAAAGTTCCTGTAGCCTTGTTTTTTTGGATCTATGCTTGCAGTAATGCTGTAATGTTGGCGCTCCTGAATCCCCTCAAGGAGAGAGGGCGGGTTAGAAAAAAATGTTTATTATTAGTATTACAGTAGAATCTCACTTATCCAAGCCTCGTTTATCCAAGCCTCTGGATAATCCAAGCCACTTTTGTCGTCAATGTTTTCAATACATTGTGATATTTTGGTGCTAAATTCGTAAATACAGTAATTACAACATAACATTACTGCGTATTGAACTACTTTTTCTGTCAAATTTGTTGTATAACATGAAGTTCTGGTGCTTAATTTGTAAAATCATAACGTCATTTGATGTTTAATAGGCTTTTCCTTAATCTCTCCTTATTATCCAAGATATTCGCTTATCCAAGCTTCTGCCGGCCCCTTTAGCTTGGATAAGTGAGACTCTACTGTATTTATGTACTTTGTCCTTTTTGGATTATTGCTACTTTTGTATTTGGTACTCTCCTGAACCTTTTGGAATCACCCTTTTTCCTTTTTTGCCTGTTATTGGTCTTGTGTGTAGTGCTGGGTAAAAAGGTGTTTCAGTGCCAGAGTGCAACACCTTCTCTCCCTTCTTTTTCTTCTCTTCTCTTTCTTTTCTTTTCTTCTCTTTCTTTCTTTCCTTCCTTCACGTCCCCTTTTCCCATTCTCCACCGTTGGGAAGTCCTATCTCACAATGTCTCCATGGCTTTGAGACTCTTTCTGTTCTTCCTCCCTTCCCCTCACACACCTTTGCTGGCTCCTTCCTCCCTTCTCCGTTCCTTCTCTTTTTCTTCCTTTCCCCTTCTTTCTTTCCTTCTTTCTCTCTTTCTTTTCTTCCTCCCTCTTTCCCTCTCTGTCATATACATGTCACCTTTCTTGCCCAGTGTCATCACAAAGGGCCACTTCACTTAGCAACCGCCTTTGTGGTTCAAACAGACAGACAAACAGACTTTAATAGGGAGAGATAATAATAATAAGGGCATGCCAACAACAGCCTGGTGTTGAAGCAACCTTTTTTGTATAGAGAAAAGGTGGGTTCCGGTAGATGACCCCCCTTCTAATTTTTTTCAATGGATGCCAGTGTTATACCTTCCTTTATTATTATGTTTCAGGTGCGTCTCCCTTTTGCAGGAAGCTGCGGAAGAGTCCCAGCGCCTTGCTAATGGCTTCCCTTCAATTCTTGCTCCCAATTAACCTTTTCTTCTCCCTTTAATCCACTCGGTTGCACTCTCCAACATTCCCGGTTTTTTATCAGTCTAATTGCATTTTTCTTCTCCTCCTCCGTTTGATTCTCCCCCCTTCCCTGAAATCTAATTATGCTCTTATCCTGGGTGCCGCAACGGTGTAAAATCGTCGGCTTATTGATCATTTCTGTTCATTAATTGTTTTCTTTTGAAAGAAAGCAAGCACTTTCTCCTTGTTTTACACACAGATGCAAATGGAGGAGCCAAACGCCAATGGATTAGGCGAAGGCTGAGGCATCAGGGTGACAGAGCTGGAATTTCTGTTCACTGTGTACTGTGGATATATTCCAGTAATTTTTTTTTCGTGTCAGGAGCAACTGGAGTTGCTTCTGGAGTGAGAGAATTGGCCGTCTGCAAGGACGTTGCCCAGGGGACGCCCGGATGTTTTGATATTTTACCATCCTTGTAGGAGGCTTCTCTCATGTCCCCGCATGGAGCTGGAGCTGATAGAGGGAGCTCATCCACGCTCTCCCCGGGTGGGATTCGAACCTGGCAACCTTCAGGTCAGCAACCCAACCTTCAAGTCACAAGGCTTTTATCCCCTAGGCCACCGGGGGCTCCTATTCCAGTAATATACATATCATTATACAATTTGTAAAGTCGATAATTTTCCTTAACATGTTTCCTATTAGGGTTGTACTTTTGGGGTAAGCCTTGACCTGTTTCGTGTCCCGACTTTCGGTGGGGGCCTCTGTCTTTTTTTTTTTAAGGCTCCTGAAATCAGGAGGGCAGATAACTGTTTTCACCCTGGGGTGCCAAAAGATTTCTATCAGCCCATTATGGGCAGGGGCTTCCCAGGCTCCTCTTCCTGTCATATTTTTTTATTACAGTACCTTAGTGTGTTTTAACAGGTTTTGGTTATTTTAAAATTACATTTCAGTTCTTAAAGTAGTTTTGTTGTGTTATATTGTCAAATGTGTCTATTTCATAGTATTGTCTATATCAGTGGTTGCCAAACTATTTGGCCTACCGCCCCCTTTCCAGAAAAAATATTACTCAGCGCCCCCTGGAAAGGGGGCGTGGCTTAGAGGGGTGGGCGTGGCTCCTGCTCAAGAAGGCGGGGCTGAGCCTCTTCCCTAGTCCAAGATGCAGGGCTGCAAGGGGGAGGGGAAGGTGGGCGGGGCCACAAATGGGCGGCCAGGACTGGGATGGGCGGAGTTACGAGCTCTGAGGCAGGGCTGAGCTTCTACCCCTGTCCTGCGGCGCCTGCCAGGACACAGGGGGAGGGGCTAGAGGAGGGGGCGGGGCCTCTTCCCAAGTGCCTGACGGGGCTGAACCTCTATACCCTGCCCCCGTGTTCTAACAAGCACCTCAGGGGAGGTATAGCCTCGTCACTTAGTCCTAAAAGACCTCTCAGGAGAGGTATAGAGGCTCAGCCCTGTCTCAGGCTCTTGGAAGGAGGCCCAGCCCCCTTCCCTAGCTCTGCCCTATGTGTCCCAACAAGCGCCTCAGGAGAGGTATAGATTCTCAACCCTGTCTCGGGCTCTTGGAAAGAAGCTGTTGGGAATCACCCTGGACTACTCAAATTTTCTGAATCAGCACCCCAAATAACTCCAGGAAGACAGCAAGGCGCCCCAGCTTCCAGGCACCACGTGGAATGGCTCTTCTCAGGGGAAGGGAGGAGGAGGAGAAACAGCAGACAGGAGGCTTGTTGTCGTGCCTGCCTTTCGTGGGTAGTCAGCCTCTCCTTTCCCGACAACCCCGTTGCCTCAGCACTAGAAGAGGGTTTCGTGAGACTAGTCACTCTTGTTTCAACAGTGTAGTAATAGTGAGGCCTCAGACCATATTTTAGTTCTTGGGGATAACTGGTGGCCCAATGACCACAGGTTGGGAACCACTGATATAATGGAATAACTTGAAATAACGTCTTTGTTCATTCATTAGGAAGTCCCAATAAAAATCAAGTTGGGTCTAGCTGCATTCTGATTTTAAATATCTCTTGCATCAGCTTGTCTATCAGTCTCCAGGATTCTTCAGTTTTGTCGCAGGTCCATCACGTAAGGGTTGAAAGTACCTTGATGTGTTTCCCATTCCCAAAACAAATCTTCTAATTTTTTGACCACATTGTCTCCCCTTTTTCCCTAGCTCAGTATCCTGGCCAGTATTTGGCATCCACTGAGTCACTCATTCTCTTATTTGTCCTTCGTCTCTCATTTGTCTTCCTGCCTGGCAGAATAATAGGGTTGCACTGGATGACCCTTGGGGATCCCTTCCAACCCCATGAGCCCATGACTCTATGATTCACCACAATGCAATGGGAGAGACAACTGAAATCCAGCCAATGCTTCCAGGCAGCATCAACTGCTGTGAATACCTGGCACAGGATTTTGACTCTTCTTGAATATCTGATGCAGGATTTTCCAACATTTTCCTGAGAAATTGCAACTCTGTAAATTGTGTTTTGTTCGACTGTTCCAAAAATGCCCAGTCCTCTGCCCTTCTGTTCAAAATGTGTCCAGCAAATGCTCTGCAAATGATCCATGGGACTGAAACTAAAGGGGACCACAGAATGACTTTCCCCCGCAAAGTAAACAGTGCCTGCATATGTGATCCTCATGGTGATAGAAAGACTTTGAAACCTAAAATCATAGAATAATAGAGTTGGAAGAGACCATATGAGCCAAGTAGTCCAACCTCCTGTCATGCATGAAAAGCCCAATCAAAGCACCCCCAATAGATGGCCATCCAGTCTCTGCTTAAAAGCCTCCAAGGAAGGAGCTTCCATCAGAAGAAATGTTCACCTCCAATCATG
Source organism: Anolis carolinensis (assembly GCF_035594765.1). NCBI lineage: Eukaryota > Metazoa > Chordata > Lepidosauria > Squamata > Anolidae > Anolis > Anolis carolinensis. Next base: position 365,541,281 of record NC_085841.1, read on the forward strand.
GATCGCACCACCATTTCGTTCTGCACCTGGCTTTTGCTTGGGTCAAGAGTGCAAATGCTGGGAGTTCAAGTCCATAAATTTCCATCCTGTCTTAAAAGGTAGAGGCTGAGACCCTACTTGGAACGCAGTATGAATCTCAACCTGTGGAGTGACACATTTAACGTTCTATGGAGTCCTTCCATTGAATGGCAACCTCGTGCAACTGAAGGCACACCCAGTGATGTAACTGAATGCACAAATGCGTGCCTATCTTCTGGATCTTTTGCATCCAAATTGCCTTCTGCTGCTCCCTGGGAGTCAAGTGAAGTCATCTTCCTGGGGAGATTTAAAAGAGAAGCTGGGTGGCCATCTGTCAGGAGGGTTTGTGTCTCCTTGAATGTCAGAAGATGGAGTGGACTAGATAGCCCAGGAGATAGTCTCTTCTATCTTTATGGTTCTATGATTCTAGGTGTCCGGTCTTTCCTTGTTTTTGTCAACTTGAAGTAGTCCCTGAGCAACGCAAGGTGTGTGTCATGTACAGTCTTTTGTGACTCCAGCAAGCCATGACATGCACATGGTGCATATTAGATTTATGGAGGTCAGCAGACACACAATGACAAATCTCCTTCTGACACAGCGGTGAGAAATGGACTACAAAGTCGCCTTGGAAGTCGGAGGCAGGTAAGTTCCAGCAAGGACAACGTTGCCTATTACCCAGTGACTGACAGACCAAACAAAGGGTTCCTTTTATTTCCTTGATAATGTGCAAACTTCTCTAGGGAGGGGGAAAGCTCCTCCGCTTCATACAATGGGATCACCTTGGCCTTGGAGCGTAATGGGGAAACATAAGGCTTTTTCATCAATGCAAAGAAGGGGAGAAGCTTGAGCGAGGCATGGCAAACCTTTTCTCCAGGAAGGAGGAATTCCACCCCAACAACCCCGTAAAGTAAGCCATTGTGCATAAAAATGAGTTCTCAAGAGGTTATTCCGATGTATTTTTTACACTAGGTAAAGAAGGAAGACAAACACAGGGAACAAAAATGTATGGTCATTTTCTAGCTTAGAAGGATAGAAAGAAAATAGAGAAATGTTTAGTTTTTCTTTCACCTTTTGATAAATAAATGTATGATACGTGGTTTGAATGGAATTTCATGAAAGGTGTAGTGGCATGTTTTTATCTTTGGCAGTCTAAAGACATGGTCTTTCAGTCTAACAGCTGAAGTTCCCTGTGTGCCATTACATGAATGCTTGTGAATATCACTTGTTCAAAGAGCTGACTTCTAACAAGATTATGTTCTTCTTGGTTTTCCAAAGGTGGTCTCCGCATATTCATGGAGATTCACATTTGCCAAAAGGATATGTGCCCAGAGACTGGGTGCAGTTATGTTCCAATAGCTTATGCAATGAATAATGTTTTGCAATAATGGTGTTGCACCCTTAGGCTGCGTAGGCACCTTGAAACCACACTGGAGCCCAGAATATAAGCAAACAAGCTGTTTATTGAAGATTATAAGTAAGCACAAACAAATAAAGTTCAGAGTCAATAAAATGGGTTTAAATCCACAAGAGCAGTGTACTTGAAAGTCTTAAAGCAAGAGTCTAAGAAAGTCACTCAAATATCATAGTCCAAACAAGAACTCGAACTTAGTCCCACGAGAAGTATCAAGAATAGTCCAAACAAGATTCAGTTCCAAGGCATGAAACAATCTGGAAACCACAGGAAACAAGGCTAGAATGCAGGATCAAACTCCAATATAATCCAAGTTATTAGAAATCCACATAGCAAAGTCACTGGAGCATTCAACAGGATCCAAAGGCAAAACAAAGCAGGAACTTGACTCAAAACCCATGTCTGCAAGAACACAGAGCAAAGATCTTTCTCTCTTGAATTGCAAAGTTGACACCTCTGTCGAGCAGAGAAGGACCAGGCATTTAAGGAAAATCCAAGGTCTTCCTTCCATGGGAAAACTATTTCTCTCATGAGAAAGCTACTCATTAGCACGCTTCAAAAGCAGTCGTTCACTTCTTAGTAAATATTCACACTTTCTGTGAGTGATTGCCTCCCTTCTGTCAAATATATCATTCTCCTCCAAACTAGAATGTCCATCTGGCACCTGGTGAACTGGGCTTGACTGCGGGGGAGAATGTGGTTCAGAATGCCTGCTTTCAACCATTCTGTCTCTGCTCCCAGAATCCACTGGAACAGACTCCGGCTTCATCTCAGGCCCAAACTCTGGCTGCATGTCAGGCTCAAACCCAGAATCCTCTGGCAAAGCAGGTGCAGGGACAATTACTGGCTGAATGGGCTCGGGCTCAGGCTGAACTATATGATAGATAGATAGATAGAAAGATAGATAGATAGATAGATAGATAGATAGATAGATAGATAGATATGGAATGTCTAATATGGGATCCCCCTGATGCTCCAGGTGTGACTGGATGACAACTCCCATTATCCCCAGCTGTCTCAGCAAAGGGTGAGGGCTGCTGAGCATTGCAGTTGTAGCACATCAAGAGTGTGGCATGATTCCTCATTATCACAGCAATTAAGAGAGCTATAAAATAAAAGATATCTTGAATTGTGCCAAAGCACATCAGAAAGGAACAGGGGAAAACCACCACCTTTTCTACTATCCAGTGCGGTTGCATTTCCAAAAAACAAGACCTGAAGCTGTGACTTTTGTATCTGTTTTTGTTTGGATTTAGATGTTTTTCTCCCTCTGTTTTTGCCAAGTACTTGACAACGATGCTTTGCTCTGAAGTTCAGGCTGAACGGCTACAAAAGCCCCAAACGTTTGCTTTTTGGCTTTTTGGCAACTTCTTCTGGCAGGTCTTCCCTCTCTCCTCCCTCCTCGCCCCCTTTCCCCCCATTGCTTTATTTCTCCCTTCCCTCCTCTTTTGCAGGAAGGTAGCAGGAGCTCATTAGTGTCATTCAAACAAATTGGTGTGAAATGGGATCATCCCAAGAAGCTTGCTTATTTACACTTGCAAATCGGAACTAATACAGTCGGGGGGCCAGGAAGCCACAATTAGGAAGCACATCTGCTGGGATTTGCAGGGATGTCGTTCGACACAGGAAGGGAGTCTTTTAGGGCCAAGAGAGAGGCTTAATTGAATCCTGGGGAGGCCATAGGATGGTTCTCGGGGTGCATGTGATAGAATAACTTTATTGTCATTGAGCATTGCTGTTGTTTATTTGTTCAGTCCCTTCCAACGCTTGGTGACCTCATGGACCAGCCCAGGCCAGAGCTCCCTGTCGGCTGTCACCGCCCCCAGTTCCTTCAAGGTCAAGCCTGTCACTTCAAGGATACTGTCCATCCATCTTGCCCTTGGTCGACCTCTCTTCCTTTTTCCTTCCATTTTCCCTAGCATCATGATCTTTTCCAAGCTTTCCTGTCTTCTCATGATGTGGCCAAAGTCCTTCATCTTTGCCTCTAATATCCTTCCCTCCAGTGAACAGCCGGGCATTATTTCCTGGAGGATGGACTGGTTGGATCTTCTTGCGGTCCAAGGCACTCTCAGGATTGTCCTCCAGCACCAGAGTTCAAAAGCGTCTATCTTCCTTCTCTCAGCCTTCCTTGTGGTCCATCTCAATCTCGCATCCATAGGTTACTACGGGGAATACCATTGCATTAACTATGCGGACCTTCATTGCCAGTGTGACATCTCTACTCTTCACTATTTTGTCATCGAGGTTGGTTCTGGCTCTCCTCCCAAGAAGGAAACGTCTTCTGATTTCTTGGCTGTAGGAATCTTCATGCCTAGAAATACAAAGCCTGTTACTGCCTCCATGTTTTCTCCCTCTATTTGCCAGTTATCAATAGGTGTAGTTGCCATGATCTTGGTTTTCTTGACGTTTAACTGCAACCCAGCTTTTGCACTTTCTTCTTCCACCTTGGTGATAAGGCTCCTCAGCTCCTCCTCACTTTCAGCCATCAGAGTGGTATCATCAGCATATCTAAGATTGTTAATGTTTCTTCCAGCAATTTTAACTCCAGCCTTGGATTCATCAAGCCACACACGTATGACGAATGATGTGTTCTGCATATAAGTCAGATAGGGAGGATGAGAGGAGACAGCCCTGCCGCACTCCTTTCCCAATCTTGAACCAGTCTGTTGTTCTGTGATCTGTTCTAACTGTGGCTTCTTGGTCTTTATACAGATTTCTCAGGAGACAGACAAGGTGACTTGGTATCCCCAGACCACCAAGAACATGCCATAGTTTATTATGATCCACACAATCGAAGGCTTTAGAATAGTCAATAAAGCAGAAGTAGATGGTTTTCTGAAACTCCCTGCCTTCCTCCATTATCTAGCAGATATTGGCAATTTGGTCTCTCGTTCATTGTACGTTGTACAATGAAATTAAATGCTTTACCCGGCACACATCATAAAACAACACACCCATCCCTCCACACTCCCACCACCACCGCACAGCCCCAATGCCATATCAATGCAAAGCCATGGAGTTCAGTATAGTTACAGCTCTAGCATAAAAGCTCTCTCTCAGTCTGTTTGTCCTTGCCTTTGTCACCATGTACCATATGCAACAAGGTAATAGTTAAAAAAAAAGAATATGTCAGGTGAGATGGATCCTTAAGAATGCTCTGAGATTTCTTAAGGTTGTGGGACCTATAAAGTTCTTCCAAAGAGGGGGAAAAGAGGGAAGCCAATGATTCTCTGTGCAATAGGTTAGAACACTCTCTATAGTACAGCGGAGCTAGATCAGGGCAGACTTCGTGCCCCAAAAGGAGACTCACAAGACCATTTATTCCACTGTCAAACAGCTCTTACCATCATGAAAGTCTTCCTAAGTGACATCTCTTTTCTTGCTATTTGAATCCACTGCTTTTCATTCTAGTCTCTGAAGCAGCGGAAAAGAGCTGGCTCCATCTGAAATCTGAAATCCATCTGAAAATTGCCCTCCTTCCAAATATTAATACATTCTTCTCATGTGTCTTCTTCACAATTTATTCTCGAAATGAAATAGACCCAGCTTCTTAAGCCACTCCTCAGAGGGATGCATGGTTTCCAAACCTCTGGCCATTCTAGTCACTCTTCTCTGGACACTTTCCATCTTGTCCATTTCCATTTTGAATTGTGGAACCCATTACATGACACTGTCTTATTCCAGGTGAGGTCTAACCAAAGAAAAAGAGAGTGGGGTTATAGCTACCCTTGATTTACCGTACTGACTAGAGTCTTATGTGCCATCGAATCTAATGCGCACCACCATTTTCCAAACCCTGAAAGCAAAAACAAGTATTTGCTGCCTAATGTAATGCGCGGCGGCAAAAAGTGTATTCTTTGAACTTTGGCCAAAAAAGATACACATTACATTTGCTACCTGGTTAGGATTCCTTCTTTAACAACAAAAAAGTTAGAACGCCAAAGCTTCCAGCAACAGAAAAGAAAAGTTTGGGGTATTTCTATCCTGTAGAATGAATCCACTTCAACTGTCCTGGATCAATGCAATGAAATTCGCAAGGCCTTGGGTCTTCTCTGCCAAAGAGTGCTGATGCCTCACCAAACTACAAAGGCCAGGACTGCATAGCATTGAGCCATGGCAATTAAATGAGAGATGATGTCATTAACATTCTCTGGGCATATAGCATTTTTGGTCCTTTTATCATATAGTGTTACACTTTAGAGTTCAATGGTTTTCCCTGCTCATTTAACATTCCTAATAGGCTTGGGCCCAGACCAATTTGACCAAAAGTGATTTGTAATATTTGGTGGTCCGTTTTGTGTGATCCGCCAAAAATAGAATGGGGAGGAGAGAACCTAAAAGTGGGGCAAAACAGATCAAAAGAGACAGATGTATCGGCTCCTGGAGAGGATGGAGTTGTTGCACCTCAGCGAGGATCCGCCTTGCTCTCGGCACACACCACTGAGACACACTTGATATAAACTGTTTATTGATAAAAAGGTAGCAAAAAGTAAGGCAAAAAGCAATTAGTAAATGCAGTAATCCAAATAGAATCCAATGTCCCAGAAAACAGCAAGTAAATCCTTAGATGACAAGGCTTAAAACAAGAACATGATCTTCAAAGCAAAATCCAAAGTACATGATACAAACAGGAACATGAAGGCAACAATACTTTTCCAAAATACATAGGCAAAACCTGAACTTGAGGCTTGCAAACAGGAACAAAGCGGGATATCTTGCTCTGAAAGCAAAGTTGCTTGATCTGAAATGTGTCCCCACATTTTCCCTTATTTACCCATTCTTACAAGACATGAGGGGCCCCCTGGTGGCACAGTGTGTTAAAGCTCTGAGCTGCAGAACTTGCAGACCAAAAGGTCCCAGGTTCAAATCCCGGGAGCGGAATGAACGCCCGCTGTTAGCCCCAGCTCCTGCCAACCTAGAAGTTCGAAAACATGCAAATCTGAGTAGATCAATAGGTATCGCTCCGGTGGGATGGTAACAGCGCTCCATGCAGTCATGCCGGCCACATGACCTTGGCGATGTCTATGGACAATGCCGGCTCTTTGGCTTAGAAATGGAGATGAGCACCAACCCCCAGAGTCGGTCATGACTGGACATAACATCAGGGGAAACCTTTACCTTTTACAAGACATGAAGGCATTCCTTTGACCTTGGGTTCCCAGCCTTTTGGCAGCAATCCTTAATGAACGTCTAGGGCAGGGGTCCCCAAACTTTTTAAACAGGGGGCCAATTCACTGTCCCTCAGACCGTTGGAGGGCCGAACTATAGTTTTTTTTTTAACTATGAACAAATTCCTATGCAAACTGCACATATCTTATTATGAAGTAAAAAAACAAACAAACAAAAAGGGAACAAATACAGCCTCAATGTTAATAATAATAATAATAATAATCATCATCATCATCATAAAAAATAATAAAGAGGGTTGGAAGAGACCCCTTGGGCCATCTAGTCCAAACCCCTTTTGCTTTTGTGCACCAAAACATAATCAAAGCACCCCTGACAGATAGTCACTCAATAATAATAATAATAATAATAATAATAATAATAATAATAATAATAATAATAATAATGGGATCTGCGCACATCATCTGAAAATACATCACACAGTCCTAGACACTTGGGAAGTGTTCGACTTGTGATTTTGTGATACGAAATCCAGCATATCTATCTTGTTTGCTGTGTCAGACTATGTCGTTGTGTCAACAACAACAACAACAACAACAATAATAATAAATGTTTTATTACCCACCTCTTCTGACAGCAAGAGGTAGGGTACAAAAAATAAAATACATAAAAGCCAAAACATAAAATACATACCAAAAATACCTAGATAAAAACACACCATTATAAAAAAAGAACATAAACCAAACACAGAGTACAAATTTAACATGTAGCAGCAGTGTAAATCAAACCCCATGATTGTAAGTCAGGTTTTAACTGATTGGAGTAAACATCCCCCAGAGGACTTCAGTGTCCTAATGGGCATTTATTGTGCAGGAGGATGATTCCTCGGCGGCAGCGGTGGGAAAGGAGCGCGCAGGGCGAGCGAGGAGGCGGGGAAGGTGAGTGCCTTTCTCTCCTCACTCGCCCCGTGCACCCCTTCCTCGGCAGCAGCAGCGGAAAAGGAGCGCGCGGGGCGAGCGAGGAGAGAAAGGCACTCGCCTTCCCTGCCTCCTCGTTCGCCCTGCGCGCTCCTTCCTCGGCGGCAGCAGCAGCAGAAAAGGTGCACGCGGGGCAAGGGAGAAGGGAAAGGCCTTTTCCTCTTTCTCCTTGCCACACACAACTTTCTTGGCGGAGGAGGAGGGAGCTACTGCCCCGCGGGCCGGATAAATAGCTCCGGCGGGCCGCATGTGGCCCGCGGGCCGTAGTTTGGGGACCTCTGGTCTAGGGAGTCTGGTTCTCCAACATAGTCTTGCCTCTCTGTCTAATTGGACTTCCTCATTATCACTTTCTGAACCTCCTGGCTGTTGTTGATTTTCCCTGTCCTTCTCCCATTCTGAGAGCTGTGAAAGGTCACTATGATCTGAAGTCTCTGCTATCTCATCTTGGCCTGCTAGTTTATCTTGGCTGCCCTCGGCCTTCTCAGAATCTCTTCCTGCTCAGACTAACATTTTCAGTTTCAGACTGTGCAAACCCAAATCCCCCTTCATCATTAGACTGAGCCACAGCAGGAGTTAAATCTGCAATTTACCTGAGGCAGTGGTCTGCCGTGGGGCTCCTGGATAAGATGGGATTTTCTGCATCATCTTTTCTCCCTCCCTGGCAGCAGAAAAGTTCTCTAAGCTCTTCCTCCAGAGAGGGCCCTGCTGGGAACTCACTTTCCCAGCAGCACTTGCATGGGGCGGAAAATGAAAAGTCTCTGAGTTCCTCTTGGAGCATGAATGGGAGTTAAAGTTTTTTTCTCTCTGTCTCTCAGCCAATAAAAGGCCTGGTTGTGTCCATGCTCTGATTGGCTAAGAATGGACACAGCTGGCTACTACAATTCCCCAGACCCTCTCTTGTGGTTTGTCTTATTTTTAAAAATGTTATGGTAAAAACTGAAAATAATTCTTAAAAATCAGTAGATTGGTGAATCGTTCTGAAACTTGGCAGGCCTGCAGTTGTAAATGGGGGTCTACAATTGAGGTAGATTTCATACAGATAGGCCTTAAAATGGCAGGACTGAGGCTTTAAAAATTTCCAATGGGCCGAATCTTTGCCAAATGAAAACAGCAACATTCTTCCTGAATCAAGTAACTTCCCAGTAAACAGAATGAGGGGTTAGCTGAAAATGTACCCCGAAATGGCATGCCTTTGGGCCAAATTGCACAAGCCTAATTCCTAATAACAATATTTCTGGTTCTAACGAGATCTGAATTTTAAATATTTCTTGCAGCAGTTGCAGATTTTATTTGGGGTTTCCATGTTAAAACAAATGGCTGTTGAGATGAACAACAGATCCGCATCTGCTTTTGTTGCACACTTATTTATGGCTTGCGCTGAGCCAAGCTCCTTCCATCAGTCAACACAGCCATTATCGGAGTGCAAACTCTTTTCTTTTTCTCTTAATATCACTACTTAAGCCTTGCGTTTGAGGAAAAACTTGAAAGAGAAATACCCCAAAGGATAGTTCTCTGGAAGTTAGTGCTCTGCGCGGAATCGTCTGTGCCGACCGTCGTTTTAAACAGGCAGCATTTAGTGAGTTTTTAATAGCCAATAAAGTATCGTAAAAGGGCTCTTTTGACACTTTGGCACCGCACGGACCTTCATAATTACGCCGGGAAGGAGACGGATGCTCTGCTGAAGCAGCACTGATATCAAACCCGTCTTTCTTTCAGAGATTTAGGGGAGAAACGGAGGCATCCGGAACAGCCCAATCTCCTGGCATGCCCCAAGCGAAGGAGAATTGGCCAAAGACCCCCAAATCTGCCACTCAAGTCTTAATGTCGGGAAGCTGAGGTTTATTTAGTTTCACATTCTAAGCTCTTCCATTTCCCATCTTGGCTGACAAGGGCCCTGAGGTGATGTGCAGCAGAGACAAAGCGCTCCTTGTGATCTCTGTTGTATGATTCCAAATCATTTCCAGTGCATGCCACCTGGATCCTGGGTTTCTCTTGGCAAGATTGCATCAGAAGAGGTCTGCGGTTGCCTTCTCTTCCTAGATCTTTGCACCTGAATATGGATTCGAACCCTGGCCTCCTTGAGCCCTTCCACGGTACTCATTTAACCACAAACATGGGCTCCTTGTACACCAGGTAACTCAAACTACAAGTGCATCTACACTGATGTGGTTTGAAAAAACTTGAACTGCCATGGCTCAATGCTATGATTCAATAATTACACTTTTTGTATTCTCTGCCACAGGGGTCTTGCCTTCCCAAACTACATTTCAATAATTTATTGGAACTCTAGCTACAGATGTACAATAGCCCTCCCTGACCGCACTGGGGCTCAGAATTCTGGGAAATGTAGTTTAGGGCATGGCATTTTGTATTCTCTGCCACAGGGGGTCTCGCCTTCCCAAACTACATTTCAATAATTTATTGGAACTCTAACTACGGATGGACAATAGCCCTCCCAACCGCACTGGGGCTCAGAATTCTGGGAAATGTAGTTTAGGGCAGGGCTTTTTGTATCCTCTGCCACAGGGGGTCTTGCCTTCCCAAACTACATTTCAATAATTTATTGGAACTCTAGCTACAGATGGATAATAGCCCTCCCTGACCGCACTGGGGCTCAGAATTCTGGGAAATGTAGTTTAGGGCATGGCATTTTGTATTCTCTGCCACAGGGGGTCTCGCCTTCCCAAACTACATTTCAATAATTCATTGAAACTCTAGCTACGGATGGACAATAGCCCTCCCCAACTGCACTGGGGCTCAGAATTCTGGGAAATGTAGTTTAGGGCAGGGATTTTTGTATTCTCTGCCACAGGGGGGGGGGTTTTGCCTTCCCAAACTACATTTCAATAATTTATTAGAACTCTAGCTACAGATGGACAATAGCCCTCCCCAACCACACCTGGGCTCAGAATTCTTGGAAAGGTAGTTTAGGGCAGGGCTTTTTGTATTCTCTGCCACAGAGGGTCTCACCTTCCCAAACTACATTTCCCAGAATTCTTAATTTAAAGAGGAATGGCCTCTTTGACTTTGCCCCACTGGTACAGCTTGCTCCTTGATTGTGCTAAAAATAAAACTGATTTTGGGAGACCTATGAGGTTTATTGAGCTGTAATGAAAAGCCATAGGTTGGTGTTTGATTCTTAAGGGTTTTTTTTGCATGCTTCTTAATATCACCTTGTATGTACAGATCTTTCAAAATAATACATCATATGAGGCACAAACAACTTTTTGCACAGCCCTAGTACAGAAGTAGAGCGCTGCGTGAAGAGGAAAGAGAGGAAGGCAGGCCGAACGAGTCCGGAGAAGAGAAGAATGCAATCATCTAGGTGAGAAATGGCTGGGATGAGGAACAGCAGGGACCCTCTCAGGTGCCAGAAACAGAAGGCAGCCTCCTATCCCTGCTTTGTTTTCGCAAAGGGAGAAGCAACATGTCTTGGGGAAGGTGTGCCTTTGCTGTGAAGAAGTAATCAGACTTTGTTTGCTCATTTGTTTGTTTTCCAGTCAGAAGGAAAGAGAGAGGGAGGGAGGGGTCTGCCAATGCAAGCCAGTCCAATTTCAGCATCGAGGAAGAAGAAAGGCCTGGCCGGAGCAGGAGGGAGGGAGAGGCTAATGAGGGAGGCTGCTGCAAAACATCAAAAGAGAAAGGGGACCACAGAGAATGCTGAATGTCAGTCGGTTGTGTGGATCACAAAGGTCCAGGAGGCATTAGGAGGACAGGAGACTCTGTAGCTGACGAGAGGAGTTGGCTCTTTTGATCTCCAGGATGGGAGCAGGATGGATGGACGGGAGTCCGAATCCCATCAAAAACATTGAAAGCCATTAGGCAACCTTGAGCCCTCTCCCAGCTTTAAAGGAATGCAATGGCAAACTCCCTCTGAATCGATCTGGTCAAGAAAATCAAGCCAAAATGGTGTTGTGTCACAGTCTGTGCGTTGGCCTCCGTTTCTGAGAGTTGACAGTTTGAAGCACCGAGCCAGAGAAACCCATTGGAAGAGGGTGTTGTTGTGTGTTTTTCGGGCTGAATGGAGTATTCTCTCTGATGAAGAAACACAACCTACAACCTATCTACAGACTCACTAAGAAAATCCAACAAATGCTACATTCAGCGAAAGACAAGAGGGATCCTCTCCCCTCTGCAGGAATCTACCGTATACCATGCAGCTGTGGACAAGTCTCCACAGGGAACACCATACGCAGAACATGAAAGGCACTGCAGACTCACTCAGCCAGAGAAGTCAGCCATAGCAGAGCACTTGAAGAACCAACCTGGACACAGCATATCATTTGAGAACACAGAAATGCTGGACCACTCCAACAACTATCATGTCAGACTACACAGGGAAGCCATTGAAATCCACAAGCATGTGGACAATTTCAACAGAAAAGAGGAAACCATGAAAATGAACAAAATATGGCTACCAGTTTTAAAAAAAACCTCTAAAATCAGGACAGTAAGTAAGGAATAACACTCTAAAAACAGAGGAATTCCAGACATGAATCAATCAGGGGCAGCTAATAACTCTGAACAAAGGATTCCCCCAGGCAGGAAGAAGCCAGGAGATGAAGCTTGCTGTTTATTTATTTACAGTATTTATATTCCACCCTTCTCACCCTTGCTAGGCTATTCAATGCTAATCAAGGTGATTAATTACAACATTCACACTAGCCTCCAACTGACAAGAGTTCTTTCTCCCCTCCTGGACCTTCCACAGATATATAAACCTTCCTTTCTTAGTTTTCCCATATACCTCAAAACCTCTGAGGATGCCTGCCATAGATGTGGATTAAATGTCAGGAGAGGATACTTCTGGAACATGGACAGACAGCCCGGAAAACACATGAAAGTCTTTGACAAACTATTGGAAGATCTTGAGCAGGTCCTGAGTTACAACCATCTAACTTGCACACACTCCTTGTTAAGAATGAGGCTGAAGGTATCAGGAGCCATGAGAGCCATACGTGAGTTAGGGCCTTTTACCCTAGCACTCAAGACCTGGCTCTTTACTAGAGCTTTTAATCTATGTTAATTTTATCAATATTTGTATGTAAGTATTTTTATCCTTTACAACAGGGATACTCAAACATTTAAAGCAGAGGGCTTAATCCTTCAGACTGTTGAGGGGCCGAATTATCATTTGGGGGGAAAACCAAACCAATTCTTATGCACACTGCACATATCTTATATGTAGTACAAAACAACAACAATAACAATGAAAGAACAATACAATATTTAAAAATGAAAATAATTTTAACCAACATAAACCTATCAGGATTTCAATAGGAAGTGTGGGCCTGCTTCTGGCCAATGAGATAGTCAGGTTAATTAGGATTGTTGTTGTTGTGTGTGTGTCTTCAAGTCATTTCAGACTTTGGGTGAGCCCAGGTCCAAAATTATTTATTTATTAATTTACTACATTTATTTACTACATTTATATCCCACCCTTCTCACCCCGAAGGGAACTCAGAGCATCTGTATGTACACACAATATATTATATTATTAGCATAGCACAATATTGGCATTAATCTATATTGAACTATACCACTATACTGTAATATTATATGTAATATATAACATATAATTAATATTATTATATGATATTATTGTTAGTATTGTATTGTATAAAATGATAATATTATTATCAGTATTATATGTATATACAATATATTATATTATTAAAACGGATATAAAAATATTATATTATAAATGAGGGCGAGGGCCAGGTAAATTACCTTGGAGGGCCACATTCGGCCCCCAGGCATTAGTTTGGGGACCCCTGCTTTACAATTTTATCTTGTAAATCGCCTAGAGCATCTTGGATGGAGGGCGATTAATAAATAATTAAATGATGATGATGATGATGATGATGACCTCAAGATTGAACTTCAAAGACTCTGGCAGAAACCAGTGCAGGTGGTCCCGGTGGTGATGGGCACATTGGGTGCTGTGCCAAAAGACCTCCGCCGGCATTTGGAAACAATAGACATTGACAAAATCACGATCTGCCAACTGCAAAAGGCCACCCTACTGGGATCTGCACGCATCATCCGAAAATACATCACACAGTCCTAGACACTTGGGAAGTGTTTGACTTGTGATTTTGTGAAACGAAATCCAGCATATCTATCTTGTTTGCTGTGTCATAATAAAATAATAATAATGTACTTTATTTTTCTATCCCGCCTCCATCTCCCCGCAGGGACTCGAGGCGGCTAACACGGGGCCGGTAGGCTGCTAGGAATGGTGTGAGTTGAAGTCCAAAACACCTGGAGGGCCCAAGTTTGCCCATGTTGTCGACCGCGTTTTTAGGGGATCGGGCCCTTAAAGAGAGACCCGATCCGGTCCGGAGAGAACGGACCTTGGCGGAGCCAATAGGAAGATATGAGCCGCAATACAACCTGAAGCCGAAATTAAGAAGGTCCGCCAAAGTTGAAGGAAAATTCCGCCAAGGAGTCTTTATTGAGCAATTCAGCCGAAGAGGACTCTAGTAGCGATCATTCAGTCTACTAGGGTACCACATAATCAAAATAAAGCCATATTTATACAAAATTTCAGTCTGACAGCCCTTTGAATTTCCCGCCCCGCTCCCCTGCCCATCTGATCGTTGATAGGCTAGAAGGTTGAACGAGGCGGGCTTTCGTTTCCCGCCTTGCTCTGTTGGCCCAATAGGAAGCTACCTTTTGTCTCTACTCGAGCCAATCAGGAAGGAGAAGGCGGGAGTTATTGAAACAAATGAAGTGACAGGGCAGGAAATATCGGATTAATTCCTGCTAGACCGATTTCTAAAGGGATTAATGGCAGCAATCAAGGATGTCCGGGTTTCTGTCACGTATACAGATTTTAGATATGCCTTGGGGTGTCAGAGGTGGAAGTAAAGATGGGTGGCGATGAGCCATATTGACAGGCTCTGCAGGGCGCCTTCCTGAGGTGTCCTGGATTTTCCTTTGGGTGAGATATGACAATGTTTGCCTTGGGGCGAATCACCTTTAGGTCAACACTCCGAATTCGGCGACTCAAGCCCTATATTGTCCATGCAATCTGAATTTGATTGGGTTTAGCGGTGGCAGATTATCCTTTTGTTTTTGGGAAGGGAAGCCTGGGTCATAGGAAATGGGATGGGTTCTGGGGTTCAGGTTGAGTTCAAAATATTTCCTATTTGATTTCATGACTTGACAATTATATGAAATAAAATGAAAAATAAAATAAAGTTGGAATATAAACCCTGCTGGGAAAAATACATATTTTCCGGGGATCCCAAAGAATACAAATACATATAGGCAGACAGATAGATTTCATGGAAATAAGGGAGAATTCATAAAAGTGAGTTACATTGCATAAAGGGGAATCATGAATGATATAAACAATTGAAAATATTTGATAAGAACGAAGTTCATAACATCTGGGGAACCCAATATGGAAATTCATAAAAGTGGAGTTTTAGCAGCATGATTTTACAATTCATGAAGTTGTTATCTCTTGCCTCAGAGTGCAGGGATAATCCACAGTAAACTCCAGTAAAAAGTCTCAATCACCTTCTACTATAAATATATGGAATATAGAACATAAAGTCTTGATTTTTGAACTATCTTTTACAAAGTCCTGGGGGGAGGGTGGTCACCTCGATCACACCCATGCCTGCTCTAGAACCTCTCGCCCTACAGTCAGCAACAGGAGAAACCACAGTTGAAGCTCCTCAAGGAGATGGCCATCTGCCTTCTTCTGACCATGCCCATTCCTCTGCCTTACTGCTCTTACTCTTCTTTCTAGGGTTTAGGTAAAACCTTTTCTGGTTGCTATCCTAAAGATATGTACCAGAGGTTATGTTCTTTGTAGGGTCTTCATCTTCCTCACTTGGGATGAGACACTTTGCTATTGAGAAGGGCAGGAGAAGAGGCATTCCGTATCACCCACAACGCCATCCAGCAAAGAGAAAGGCCTTGGAGGCCCTGAAGTTATGTAGCTCCTTATTCTGCCGTCCTGCATGAAGGCACCTCGCTTTCTCCGAGCTCTCCTTTGAGGGCATGTCAGATCCTTGCTTCGGCTGCGCAAGCAGCATATGGGAAAAGGGCTGCGTCTTTCAGGAGCTGCCAACCTGATTTCACGGAGAATTGAGAGACGGGTCCCCTGAGGGCACACACCTCCACGGAGGAGAGCTGTGTTGTGCGTGACTTTTATGCAGACGCGTTTGCACCGATAGCTCGGCACGTTTGCATGTGCATGGAACATGCTGACCTGCCTCTATAAGTCACACCTCTTTCTGTCGTGTGACGGGATCCAGGGAGGCAGGTGTTGCAAAGCAATGACTGCACCTAGCAAACAACCCAATGAGAAGCAATGTCGTTGCTGCAAGTTTTGGCGCCGTATGGTCATGTTCCAGTAGTATTCTCTCCTGATGCTAATGGCATTTTCTGAGGTCTGTTGAAGGTGAGGCAAGTGGAGCGTATGGAATAATGTGGAATAATGTCCAGGGTAGAAGAAAGAACCCTTGTTTGTTGAAGTAATTGTGAATGTTGCAATGATATTGACATACTAGACCACTCTGACAACCACCATGTCAGACTACATAGAGAAGCAGTTGAAATCTACAAGAAAGAGGTGGACAATTTCAAAAGAAAGGAGGAAATCATAAAAATGAACAAAATCTGGTTACCAGAAATAAAAAAACCCATCAGAATCAAGATAGTAAATATTGAACACCACTCAGAAACAGGAGAACTCCAGACAGCAAACAATCAAGTGCCAGTTAACACCTCCCAAACTGTTGTGACTCAGCCACAGCATAGCCAGAGTGAGGATGAAAAAGGGGATTTTGGGTTTCAGATACAAGAGCCAGATGATGGGATGCAGGATGAATTTCAGGATGATTGCATGGGAATGGGAATGATACAGGCTGATTCAGAGGCTCGAGAAATGCAGCTTGAACAGAATGATCTGTTGACCCAGCCGACCCGGCCATAGATAACAGCCAGGATGACATTCCCATGGGAATTAATGAGCAGGAGATGTCTCAAGCCCCAGTGTCTTCAGCCCCGGTTCAGGTGCAAGATAACAAGGACCTTGAAGGGGTGCCATCATTATCTAGGGCGGACCGGTTGTTATGGAAGGGAGTTCAGCCTCATAGGAGTGTAAGATTGGTGAGGAAGAGAGAGGCCTCCACAGGAAAGAAAAATGCATTTCTGGGTTGCTTTTAAAAGTGTGTCTTTTGATATAGATCTTTGTCAAAGCAAATTCTCGCTTCATCTGAGTGGATGTTCCTGCTTCATGCCTAAGAGAAGTTTCCTGTTCCTGGATCTTTGAAACCTTTGGGACTTTGTTCTTTGGGATCTATCGTCTACTGCAGGGGTCCTCAAACTTTTTAATCCGAGGGCCGGTCCACAATCCTTCAGACTGTTGAGGGGCCGGATTATCATTTGGAAAAAACAAAAACAAACAAATTCCGATGCACACTGCACATGTCTTATTTGTAGTGCAAAAACAACAACAACAACAACAAGAACAATGAAAGAACAATACAATATTTAAAAATAAAAACAATTTTAACTCAACATACATTTATCCGGATTTCAGTGGGAAGTGTGCTCCTGCTTCTGGCCAATGAGATAGTCAAGTTAATTAGGATTGTTGTTGTTGTTGTTGTTGTGTGCCTTCAAGTCATTTCAGACTTTGGGCGAGCTTAAGTCTAAAATGTATTTATTTATTATTTATTTATTTACTGCATTTATTTACTACATTTGTATCACAGCCTTCTCACCCCAAAGGGGACTCCGAGTGGCTTACAAATTATATGTACATAATATATTATATTATTAGCATAGCACAATATTAGCATTATATATTACTATATTGAACTATACCACTATACTGTAATATTATTAGTAATATTATATGTAATATAGAATATATAATTAATACCCTGTTTTCCCGAAAATAAGACAGGGTCTTATATTAATTTTTGCTCCCAAAGATGCACTAGGTCTTATTTTCAGGGGATGTCTTATTTTTCCATGAAGAAGAGCTCACATTTATTGTTGAACAACAAAATGAACATTTATTATATACTGTAAAGTAGTTGTCATCACAAACCAGCATAACCAGAGAAACTATGAATCCTATCAAGAATTTCTTGTTACTACCATTATTTACATGTGCAACAATCTATGGTACCTCTTGCAGTTTAGGTTTCACAAGGTTTCCACACTGATTTCTCTCTATTCTAGTTTCAATGTAGTCATGAATGATGAATAATATAATATACTATAATAATAATATGATAATATAATAATAATAATATAATGATATTATATATTGATACAATATATTATTGAGATAATATAATAATAGGATATAAAAATAACAGAATATGATAATAATATAGTATTAATAGGATAATATAATAATGGGATATAATAACAGAATAGCATAATAATATAATAATAATAGAATAATATAATAGAATAATAGAATGGAATAGAATGATATAAAATATATTAATAGGATAATATAATATGGAATATAATAATAAAACAGAATATGCTAATAATAATAAAATAATAATATGATAATATAATAGAATAATAGTATAGAATATAATGATATAAATATATTAATAGGATAATATAAAATAGAATATAATAATAACAGAATAATATAATAATATGAAAATATAATAGGATAATAATAGAATAATAATATAATGATATAATAATAATAATAGAAAAATATAATATATATTAATAGGATAATATAATAATGGGATATAATAATAGTAACAGATATGATGATAATAATATGGTAATAGAATAATAGTATAAAATAATCAGTTTCATGGCATAGGATTGGAATAAGGATGAGAGGAGAATCCCTATGCGTCCTGTACCTTTAAGAAACAGAAAGAGCAGGACGAGTGGAAAGCCCTCTTCCTTCCTTCCCTCCCACCCTCCCTTGCCCTGGCTCCAGGAGCCAATCAGAAGCCTTGGGGGCGAAGCGAGCATGGCCAGGAAGCATGGCCTTGTCTCTGGAGGAAGAAACGGCAGCGCAGCAGCAGCCACGGAGGCTGGGGGACAGGCAAGGCAAGGCCAGCAAGCACTTTCTCTCCCTCCCTCCCTCCCTCCGGTGTGTATGCGGAGTGCTGCTTTAGTCCTGCAGCCATGCTTCCCAATGGAGCTCTGCTGCAGCCTTAATTGCTAGGTCTTACTTTCAGGGGAGGCCTTATATTTGGCAATCCCCCCAAACCCCTGCTAGGTCTTATTCTTTGGGGAAGTCTTATTTTCAGGGAAACACGGTATTATTATATGGTATTATTATTAGTGTTATATTGTATTACATTATAATATTATTATCAATATTATATGTATACACAATATATTATATTATAAAACTGAGGGCGGGGGCCAGGTAAATGACCTCGGAGGGCCGCATTCGGCCCCCGGGCCTTAGTTTGGGGACCCCTGGTCTACTGTTTTGGCTTATGAATTATTGGATTGTTATGGCTTATGGACTAATGGATTTTTATGGCTTATGAACTATTGGATTCCTATTGACTCTTTTACTGCAATCTTGTAAACCTTATAACTGCCTGCTTTGCTTCATATTTGCTTTTGCTCAATAAAACTACAAAAGACTTCCTTCTGTGTGTGACTGGGTGTCTATAGCAAGGTGAACTATTCTGAGGTGCGACACAAACAGAGGCAACAGAGGCCAGGCTACCTCTATATAAATGCCCTCACTGGTTGACTTTGCAGCTTCATGCCTACTCAATGCTATTCAAGATTGATAATCGCAGCATCCACACTTGCTTTAAACAGACAAGGGTTCTTTCTCCCACCATGGACATTATTCCACGGATATATATATAGACACTCGACTTGCTTCACTGCTAACAGGCCTCTGAGGATGCTATTAGCCACAGATGCAGGTGAAACGTCAGGAGAAAATGCTGCTGGAACATGGCCATATAGCCCAGAAACCACGCACCAACCCAGTGATTCTGGCCATGAAAGCCTTCAACAACACACAGAAACAATATCATTGGAGGCAGAGCTTAATCCCCAAAACCTTTTGGCGCTGCCATGAGTTTGAGCAGAAAGTTGGAATCTGCCAATCATCTTGTCCACTTTTTAAAGCAAATAACAGGCAGTGGTCTAATGCGATGCAGATGGGGTCACCCACGAAGGAGATGTCAAGAGGTTCCTGTCCGCGGCCCTCCGTCCCCCTTCATTAGGGCTTCATTCTCAGGCTACCGGCCAGAAACCCCTCCATTTGCATTTTACTTTTAATTACAAAAGCAAACTTCTGGCAGCAGAAAAAAAAAGCAAACAGTGCCTAATTAAAGTGCAGCACAGGGCCCAAAATAAGCATAATTAGCTCAAGTATGCAGCAGTTAATAACATATTTTGCTCTGTGCATGCAAAAGCAGCAGGGTGGGAGAGAGGAAGGAATGGTGGTTGGCCTGAGCACGGCTGGAACGGGAATCGCTTCTCCCTGCTGCCAAGGACTGTTTTTCTTTGGGCAATTATTGGGGAATTGCTGTGGAAAGAGCAAAAAGAAAAGCCACACTTAATTGCAATATCAACCATATGAGAGGTGAAACTATGCTTGGGAGTCGTAAAAAGGACTTAGTAGACTTGTGGTCTTAGTAGACTACGAGGAGACAGTGAGGACTCAGTATCGGATCATGACTCTGGAGAGTAGGATTTGAATCCCATTTAGCATGACTTTGGGCAAGGAACACTCTCTCAGCCTCAGAAAACCCTATGATAGGTTTCATTTAGAGTCACCAAAACATTAGGGAGAAGATGTGTTGTTGAAGGCTTTCATGGCCGGAATCACAGGGTTGTTGTGTGTTTTCCGGGCTGTATGGCTATGTTCCAGAAGCATTCTCTCCTGATGTTTCACCCACATCTATGGCAGGCATCCTCAGAGGTTGTGAGGTATTAGGGAGAACATCCTGATGATGTGGAATGAGCTCCATTTGGGGGCAGAGGATGAAGTCTCCCTCTCCGGAAATCTTTAAATGGAAATAATAATAATAATAATAATAATAATAATAATAATAATAATAATAATAATAACTTATGCCTCAAGTACCACCTCCCAGCAGCAAAGAACTGGTGGGATCACAAACCTGCGAAAGTATTGGAAAATGAGCACGCAAAGATACTGTGGGACTTCCGAATCCAGACTGACAAAGTTCTGGAACACAACACACCAGACATCACAGTTGTGGAAAAGAAAAAGGTTTGGATCATTGATGTCGCCATCCCAGGTGACAGTCGCATTGACGAAAAACAACAGGAAAAACTCAGCCGCTATCAGGACCTCAAGATTGAACTTCAAAGACTCTGGCAGAAACCAGTGCAGGTGGTCCCGGTGGTGATCGGCACACTGGGTGCCGTGCCAAAAGATCTCAGCCGGCATTTGGAAACAATAGACATTGACAAAATTACGATCTACCAACTGCAAAAGGCCACCCTACTGGGATCTGCACGCACCATCTGAAAATACATCACACAGTCCTAGACACTTGGGAAGTGTTCGACTTGTAATTTTATGATACGAAATCCAGCATGTCTATCTTGTTTGCTGTCACATAATAAAATAATAATAACTTTATTTGTATTCCGCCTTATCTCCCCAAGGGGAAAGAACATCTTTCAAAGGTGCTTTAGAATCACAGAATCCTAGAGTTGGAAGAGAACTTGTGGGTCATCCAGCCCAAGCCCATTCTGTCAAGAAGCAGGGAAATCATACTCAAAACCCCCCTGACAGATGGCCATCCAAACTTTGTTTAAAAGCCTCCAAAGAAGGAGCCTCCACCACATTCTTTAAACTCTTTTTTACACTTTACAATTCTGGGGTCGAATACTGCTGTTTTATCTACAGCAATTGCTGTGTTTTATTGTTTTTACCAGGGGGTCCTGTGAATGTATGATGTTGTGTTGACTGTTTATTGCCTATGTTTTGTTTTGCACTTGTTGCATTTTGTGCCACACCTTGAGTGTTTTGTGAGCGGCCTCAAGTCCCTCTGGGAGATGGTGGCGGGATACAAAGTTTAGTATTATTCTGTGGCAGAGAGTTCCACTGCTGAACAGCTGTCTCTCACACACACAATGATGAAGTTCTTCCTCATGTTCAGGTGGAATCTCCTTTCCTGTAGTTTGAAGCCATTGCTCCATTGTGTCCTAGTCCAGGGCAGCAGAAAACAAGCTTGCTTCCTCCTATGACTTCCCCTCACCTCTTGATCCCTGGCCCTCATCATGTCTCCTCTCAGCCTTCTCTTCTGCAGGCTAAACATGCCCAGCTCTTTAAGCCGCTCCTCATGCGGTTTGTTCTCCAGACCCTTGATCCTTTGAGTCGACCTCCTCTGGACACATTCCAGGATAGAGTTAAGATCTCCCTTAAATTGTGGTGCTCAGAATTGGACATAGTGTGAATCCTGTGTAGAATACTGTATATTTTTGCATGACAGAATGAGGTGTGTCTAGATGGCCCTTGTAGTCCCTTTCGCCTCTATATTTCTATGTTTTCATGAAATTTAGAGTTGGGAACATAGTGTCAGCTTGGTTCTGGGTACTTCCAGGAATGCTCTTCCCTTTCCTCCATTTCATTATGAAAAAAGAAGCCCTGGGTCAAGATGTTGCAAACTGGAATTGCATCCTATTCCGTTTCATGCCCCACTGGAACTTGGATCGATGTCCCCTTGCATTATCCATGGCCAACCTGTTTCATTGCATCCTTTGGGCTCCCAGGTGCCCTCCCTCCCCTTTGACATTTTGGGCTTGAAGTGGAAAGCGTTTCTTCTGCCCTTTAATTCCGCAAGCCCTCCTCTGTCTTGGGTGCCCTAGGAAACGCCATTGATTTTGAATGGACCCATGAACATTGCCATAGAGCTGCTCACAGCAACAAAGGGCAATTGGGAAAAGTCAGGTCCAATTTGGTGGCCACCCAATACCATGACCCCTTCTTGGAACATCCAGACAAAGGGAGATCAATGGCGGGTGTTGCCATGACATTTGTGACCCCAGCAAAGGATTATTTAACAACAAGCGAGCCCTTCCGTCCTGTCCTTGGCTCACCTCCCTTCGATAAGATGAGAGATCCTTGTGATGATAAGCGAGCAAGCGGGAACAAAGGGGGAAAGGGAAGTGTCTGCCTGATTGCAAGTTCAATTGGGAACAAAAGCATGTTGACGGGAGAAACAAAAACGAAGCGAAGTTCTAAACCAGTTTAAGGACCACATCATGCAGAGAGACGAAATCTCACGCATCCCATCAAATGAGACATGACCCATTCCATGGCCTTCCTTGGAAACTTTTAAACAGAGGCCGGATGGCCATCTGTTGGGGCTGTGTTGCACCCCAAGGCTTGCGAGAGCACTCTGAAAACCACACTAGAGCCAGAATCATAAGCAAAGCAGTTTATTGAAGGAAATATATATATGCAAGCAAATAGCGTAAAAAGTCAGTAGAGTGAATAGTCCATAATATAAAGTCTTCTACTGTTCGATAGTTAGTCCATCAAAGTCTTTCAAAGTTGTAATCCACAAACAGAACTCGATAGTTCCACCAAGAAGTCAAAGTCAGTAAACAGCCAGAAGTTGCAGGGATCAGGAACAAGGCACGGTAAATCCACCAAATGTAATCCACATGGAAAGCATCCACTAAGGAGTAGTGGAAATGAGGTAAACAAGGCAAGGTATACTCAAGAGTCACAAGGCACGAACTCCACCTGGAGTTCCTGGAACCGGCACAGAAATGGAGCAAGGAGCAAGAGACTGGAACAGAGATTCTTCTCCCAAGGATGGCAATGTTGACACCGCAACGAGAACAGGAAGCGAGGCACCTTTAAGGAGTTCTCAAAGCTACAAGGCAGTGAGAGTCAGGACACTTACAACTTCACATGGGAAAGTTACTCATTAGTGCGCTTGAGAGCCAAGCACCAGCTTCTTCTCACACCCACCCTTCGACTCCTATCCTCTGGAAAAGATTGTCTCTGATCAAAAGTCACATCCTCCTCTGCAACAACACTATCTGGCGAACCCAACCTTGACTGAACATCTGAATGTTCCCCAATTAGCGGTACTTCTGGAAGCACAACTTCGGGTACCTGCAAAGCCATTGGGCTTTGAGTCAAATCCTGGAGAGGCCCAAAATCCGTATCACAATCTGAGTCAAACTCCGTCTACTGTGGATGGCCAGGTCCTGACGGCTGAGCTACAAGAGGCTGCTTTGACTGTGCTTTTCCTGCATGACAGGGGGTTGGACTAGATGACCCATGTGGTCTCTTTCAACTCTATGATTCTATGAATCCCATGGAATTATTTTGGCTGGATTTGAAAGACAGGCTGGAGTTGACTCAACCAAAGGGTGCTCTTCAGTGCTTCCTCTTCACCCTGGAAAGAAGTGGCCAGTGAAGTGCCCTAAGCAGGGTTCTGTCCTGGGCCCAGTTCTGTTCAGGATCTTTATTAATGACTTGGATGAAGGGTTAGAAGGCATCATGTTTGCAGACGACACCAAATTAGAAGGGAGAACCAACACTCCAGAAGACAGGAGTAGAATTCAAAATGATCTTGACAGATTAGAGAGATGATTGGCAGAAACTAACAAAATGAACCTCAACAGGGACAAATGCAAGATACTCCATTTCGGCAGAAAAAACAAAATGCAAAGATACAGAATGGGGGCGATGCCTGGCTCGACAGCAGGACGTGTGAAAAATATCCTTCCTGGGGAGGAAGGTGAACATGAGCCTACAATGTGATGCAGTGGTTAGAAAAGCCAGTGGGATTTTGGCCTGCACAAATAGAAGTATAGTGCCTAGATCCAGGAAAGTCATGCTCCGCCTCTATTCCGCCTTGGTCAGACCACACCTGGAATTCTGTGTCTAATTCTGGGCATGAAAGCCTTCGACAACACAACACAAACAACTGATGGCTGCCAGTTGTGGATTCATAATGAGTACTGTGTTTTTGGCCAGTGTGGACAAGATCAAAGGGAAACAACAACAACAACAACAACAACAACAACAACAACAACAACAACAACAACAACAACAACGTGACATTGCACTCCACATCTTTGATAGAGGATCTTGCTCCATCTTGTCATGTAAGTATTGTCTCTGGCTTGGAAGAGAAGTCCATATTGTGATCCCCTCCCCATCTTTTTAAAATATTCAGTTGCTGAACATTTCGTGGGCAGGTGGGCTAGCAAATGTTTCTGTGGGCTTCTGTGGGACATTTGACACGTTGGTAGCCAACAACGCCGTCCTCTCTGGAAAGGAAGCATATGTGGGATTCCGCTGCAATCTGTCAGATGAGCGGCCCTCTCGTTTTGTTTGCCTTCCTATCACTTAAGATGATGGATGTGCCGTGCTTCCATTTTATCTACCCCAGCAGTTATTGCAAAATATTTGGCCAACATTGCTGCCTCCTGTGCGTGCAGGAAAGGTATCCAGGAATAGGCAGAAGGTCCATCATTTTAAATCTTGGTCCGTAACAGAGATAAATTAGGTAGAGGATGGAGGCTCTTTCATATCCGTGGATGAAGAATGAATGGAGCAAAGAAAAAAGAACAGATGGAAAGAGGGAGGGAGCAAAGCCATAGATTAAGCCAGCACATATGTAACTTTTATAGTTTCAATGGATCTGCTTTAGTTGGGATTAATATTAAAAATGTGAAGGACACATGGATGCATGGCTACCTTGCCCAGGACAAGCAACCATTCATTCCCCTTCCAACATGTCTCCAAAGCTTCTTGATCTTCTCTCCCCAGACTTTCTCGCAGAGTAAAAGGTCCTGCAAATGGAGAGCATTGATTTTGAAAGATCTTTGTCAGACATGGGAAATGTGAACCCATCTGGATTTCTTCATCCAGTTCAGGGCTTCACACTTCAAGAAGGATATCAACAAGCTGAATTTGTCCATAGAAGGGCTACCAAAATGGTCAAAGGCCTGGAAAGGAAGCCTGTTGAGGAATGACTCAGAGATATAAGTATGCCTATAGCATGAAGAAGTAAAGACTGAGAAGGTGTGGGTGCCGCTTTGAGTCTTCTTCGGGAGAGATAAAGCAGAGTATTAATAATAATAATTTAAAAATGCAGACTGTGCAAGGAAGCTGACGAAACCATTGATCATATCCTCAGCTGCTGTAAGAAAATCGCACAGACAGACTACAAACAGAGGCACACCTATGTGGCCCAAATGATTCATTGGAACTTATGCCTCAAGTACCACCTCCCCGTAGCAAAGAACTGGTGGGATCACAAACCTGCAAAAATATTGGAAAATGAGCATGCAAAGATACTGTGGGACTTCCGAATCCAGACTGACAAAGTTCTGGAACACAACACACCAGACATCACAGTTGTGGAAAAGAAAAGGGTTTGGATCATTGATGTCGCCATCCCAGGTGACAGTCGCATTGACAAAAAACAACAGGAAAAACTCAGCCACTATCAGGACCTCAAGATTGAACTTCAAAGACTCTAGCAGAAACCAGTGCAGGTGGTCCCGGTGGTGATGGGCACACTGGGTGCCGTGCCAAAAGATCTCAGCCGGCATTTGGAAACAATAGACATTGACAAAATCATGATCTGCCTACTGCAAAAGGCCACCCTACTGGGATCTGCACGCATCATCCGAAAATACATCACACAGTCCTAGACACTTGGGAAGTGTTCGACTTGTGATTTTGTGATACGAAATCCAGCATATCTATCTTGTTTGCTGTGTCATAATAAAATAATAATAATAATAATAATAATAATAATAATAATAATAATAATAATAATAATAGTACAATGCCCAACATGCACTGGTAGATTATGTGAAAGGCAGTCAAGAACCAACATGGATGGAATACAATAGTAGAAAACTGCTTAAAGTGCAAAAGAAAAAGAGAGAATACCGTAGAAATACAATGCAGAACAGAAAATCGGCAAAAGGCCCTCCATGGGCAGTTCCTGGGAAACATTGAGAGCAAAATTGACAAGGAAAAAACATGGCTGTGGCTCACAAATTGAACTTTGAAAAAGGAGACGGAGGGCCTGATTCTGGAAGCCCAAGAACAAGCTATTAGAACAAAGGCCATCAAAGCCAGAATTGAAAGGTCAACAACAGATCCCAAGGGTAGGCTCTGCAAGGAAGCAGATGAAACAATAGATCCCATCCTCAGCTCCTGCAGGAAGATTGCACAGACAGACTACAAGCAGAGGCAGAACACCGTTACTCAGATGCTCCATTGGAACTTGTACCACAAATACCATCTGCCTGCAACAAAGAACTGGTGGGATCACAACCCGGAAAAAGTTACAGAAAATGAACATATCAAACTACTCTAGGATTTCTGAATTCAGACAGACAGAGTTTTGGAACACAAGACTCCTGACCTCATGATTGTGGGGAAAAACAAAGTATGGATCGTTGATGTTGCAATCCCAGGTGATAGCAGGATTGAAGAGAAACAAGTGAAACAGCTGACATGAGGATTTAAAGATCAAACTGTGAGGACTCCAGCACAAGCCAGTCAAAATGGTCCTAGTGGTGACCAGCACACTGGGTCACCTAA
Source organism: Anolis carolinensis (assembly GCF_035594765.1). Taxonomy (NCBI): domain Eukaryota; kingdom Metazoa; phylum Chordata; class Lepidosauria; order Squamata; family Anolidae; genus Anolis; species Anolis carolinensis. The sequence continues at coordinate 365,568,378 of NC_085841.1, forward strand.
AGTGCCTAAAGATCTTGGCCAGCACTTGAAAACAATCAGCACTGACAAAATTGCCATCTGTCAGCTGCAAAAGGTCACCCTACTTGGATCTACATGCATTATTCGTTGATACATCACATAGTCCTAGACACTTGGGAAGTGTCCGATAGCCAGCAGAGCCAGCCAGCAAAGTGATCTTGTTTTCTGGGTACTCATCTTATTGTGTTTCAAATATAACAACAACAACAACAACAACAACAACAACAACAACAACAACAACAGTGATAGAATCCCAGAATCCTAAGGTTAGAAGAATCCCTCAAAGGCCATTCAAACCAACCCCATTCTGCCAGGCAGGAAGATACCTCCTGATGCACATTGAGCTTTTTATTCCAGTCCCAAATCATGCACAACTTTGTGTGTGGAGAGTGATATGGAGCCCTATGCAAGATCTCAGCGATCATCTGTAGTCAAGGGAAAACGTATAAAAGGATCTTACCAGGTGCCTTCACAGCTGTCCTTCCACATTTCCCTCTGCTTCTGCTTTCGACTCAGCCAAGGGAGAGAAAACCTTGACTGTTTCAGTGTTCTCATTGTCTACTTTAAAGTGATCTATAGCATTCATGGTCACTATTTTTGTGTTGCTAATGTTCAGCTGTCATCCTGCTTTGGCACTTTTGCACTTCCTAGACATTCATAAATAGCTCTTCAAAGTCCTTGCTATTTTCTGCTAGTAATATGATGCCATCTGCCTACCTTAAATTTGTTCCTCCCACCAGATTTTGCTCCAGGTGGTCTCCCGCCCAATCTCTAACCAGGCCTGACCTGACTTAGCTTCAGCAATGATGAGATCAGGAACCTATGGGTGGATCTGAACATATTTTGAAATGGCTGCATTCAATTCAAGCTGTGCAAGCAGAGCTGAGCATTTGGTAACATTTAGTAGCATTGCCCATAGATGCACCTTTCGCATGGAAACGGTATCAAGGAGGATCCACTGGGACTTTCCCTTCCAAATCAAGACAATTGGAGGGTACGGATAAGTCTTGACCTGTTGAATCAGTTGTTGAGTTATATGTCAATATATTTGCAAATCCCATTGATTGCATGGGTTTGTAATAACACTTCCAAGAAAACCCTGTATAGAAGGAAATCTATTCTCTTTCTCTGCCATGTTAGCTGGAGCGTTCTTTCCGGGATGGCAAGGCTGTGAAGGAAAGAATGCCTTGGTGCTTGGTCTGGTTCTCTCGGATGAGGCATGATGCCAGAATGAGGGGCTGTGTGCCCAGAGGTTGGAACAAGGCATTGTTTGTCAGGCTATTTTCCAAAGCCTGGCTTTTATCTCCTGGCCCATTATGGTCCTTAGGGCCTGGGACTATGGCTGAGAAACTGCCTAAACAGGTTATTTGTGTTGGGGATTGTGGATGATAGATGGAAGCTCTTACATGTGCCCATGAGCCCAGAGACACCCTGCAGAATGATGCACTACTAAGCTTTGCAGAACGAAATAACTCAGGAACTTTTACTAAATTCAAGAAATCAACAGAACAATAGTCCCTCTGATTGTTTGCAGAAATCAGCAGTTATAGGTAATCCTTTTTTAGTCCATTTATCTGCTTCAGTGAAGATCAGCAGCAAACAAGGCCTGAGAAATAGTCAGGCCTCTCTGAGTACCTAGCCATCTTCTTTCCCACCAGTACTCAGAAGACACACACAAACTGGTTCTCCAGCAGCAGGATAGCAACAGTTACAAACCAATTCCCTAGGTCCTTGCAAAGTCAGCCAATCGGCTTCATGCATTTGATTTTCCAGTTAACACACACATACAGTATCTTTGCAAACCCTGGCCAATTGGAGGAGAAAGTTGAGTCCCATGGGTGGCTGCCTGGTTCTATAGGAGGATAGTCTCCTATACATTCTTCTCTGAATTTTCAACGTGCAATATCTGTGCAAGAACACATTCTTCTCTGAATTTTCAACGTGCAATATCTGAATTGGCCACTTGGGGGCGGGAGATGGAGAGCATTTTCCTAGTTCTTCTGCTGGCATAGTAATAAGATTAAGGAGAACTTTTTGGGAATACAATATGCATCTACACTATGGAATGAATGCAGTTCATGGAATCCTGAAATTTGTAATTTGGTGAAGCAGCAGCACGCCTCAACAAAGAAGGCTGAAGGCCTTGTAAAACTAGAACGCCCACAACTCCAGAGTTTTTAACCATGGCAGTTCAAGTGACGTCGAAGGCTTTCATGACCAGAATAATTGGGTTGCTCTGAGTTTTCCGGGCTGTATGTCCATGTTCCAGAAGCATTCTAGCCTGACAATTCGTCCATACCTAACCCAACTTGTCCAGTTTCCTACAGACCTCACAATCTCAGAGGATGCCTGCCATAGATGTGGGTGAAACATCATCAGAGAATGCTTCTGGAACATGGCCAGACTGTCTGGAAAACTCACAGCAATCCAGTTCGTGATTACGAACTGCATTAATTCTGGATCCACAGTCAGCACTCTGCATTTGCTGGGATTAGAAGGCCTCCATGAAAGTGAAAAATTGCAAAGAAATTTCTAGTTTTAATGAAGATGATGATGATGATGATGATGATGATGATGATGATTTTATTACCCGCTTACTTCTCTAGAAATTTCTCAGTCTTCCAGCACAACCCTATGGTGAGTTTCTGCTGGAATCTGACCCCAGAATTTCATGAAAGGACATAAATACAGGCATTTCCCCCGGAAACCTCTTGGTCCTCAAGCATGACTGGAGGAATCTGGCCATCATGAGCCACACTGGAGGCTCCAGAGTTCCCAGGACTCACTTCCAATGCAATGATTCTATGATTTGAACCCATCTTTGGGGCTTCCCTGGCGCTGTCCTCGGCTTCCAGCCCCAATTCCTGCCCTTGAACGCCTTCTGCTTCGCCTTCTGCATCCATTCTACTGGAGCAACCTCCTGCTTCTGAGTGTTTCCATCATTGTTTAAAGAGGGAGAAGAGTTGCCTCTTTATCTCCTAGACGCTGTGACTCTGGTTATTTGATAGAGAATCCCATTAATGTGTTAGAATGAACTCATCTCCGAAAACAGAGAAAATGAGTGCCAATATTAACTCTGCTGAACGCCGGGTTCCCAGAGGGACGAGCCGGTGGCTTGGAAATGGAAAGGAAAGCAGTGAAATTTCCATTCTGTTGCTTTGGAGGGAGGCTGATGTGTCTCATTCCACAGATACTGCATATATCAAAATCCAGAGAGAGGAAAAGAAAGAAAGGAAGAGAGAGATTATGTTCCTATTTTCAAGGCACCGGACTCTGAAGGCATCCATGTGTGGAATAAAGGACAGCAAGAGATAGCACTGCTGGAGAAAAAGAGAACTTGGAAAAGTTGCTTCTTTGAAATACAGCTCCCAGAATCCTTCAGCCATTGGTCATGCTGGTCAAGAGAGTCTCAAAGGAACTTTTACAAATTTTGCGGAGATTGGATATGTATGTTATAATGAAGGGCTGAGCGGAGAAGATAGAGGCTCCTTCTTGAGGCAGGGGGGAATATTTGAAATCCCACCATTGCCACCAATATAAAGGAATGAGCGGATACCAAATATATTGGACACCTCTCCACTCTACTCACGCACACACAAGCACACGTATGTGAGAGGCGAGGGTATACCGTTTGATTTTAGATTTTCTTTTAAAATGGTAGCTGCCACCAACCTAAAATGACTTTAGGATTTTTGTTGTTAAATGTGTCTGAGGCAAACTTCTCCCCTTTCTCGCCCACACTGTTTCTACCCCTGGCTCCCAAACTGATGTTCACTATGAGGCTTTTCTGTGGTATTTTAATGTTGTATTGCTGAAACTTTTATAAAGGCTTCTTGATGGAAATATACACTGTGGAGGCTCTTAAAAGTTGAAAATAGAATAAAAATTTATTTTTCTTAAAAACAGGCAAATGATTACTTCAGAGAGGTTGTGAGGACTCATGGGCCTTGTAGTCCTGTTCCTAGTACTATTGTGACAGACGAAGAGGAAAACATGGTGTTTTCGCCGGTTCAGCAAGAGCCGGAGTCTCTTCACCTGCAGGATGCTGATGTTTGCCCTCAAGAATTCAGCCAAACAGGCCTTGGGCAGAACTCCCCACTGTTTCCCAGAAAAGAATCTTATTCCAGAGAAAGGGGAGCCAGGGAGGCCCAACAGAGGAGTTTACGCTTAGCTGCCAAACATCAAGCTGATTAGGTCTGCTTCCCTTGGGAAATTCTAAGGAGTCACACATCTGGACAGAGTTGGGTTTCGTTTCCCGTTCTCTAGGGAAAGAGTTCTGTTGGCGGGAAAACGAGACCCAATATAGGTGTTTGGCGCGAGGGATTCTTTGCGGAGTCAATTGATCCGCTTGAGGAGAGAGATCGTGTGTGGACTTCGTAATCCCAGTTCCTTGCTTCCCGGATCAAGCTTCAAGCCTTGCCCTGTCTCACGGTTTTACCACGGACTCTGTTTCATGCTTCATGTTTGCCTCGTCTTCAGTCACGGATCTAGCCAAGAATCAAGTTTATTTCCAGCCTTGTTGTCAAGCTTCATTGGACTTTAAAGACTCTGTTATTTCCCCACACTATTGCTTGGCAAAGTGTGTGTTTTGGTCAAGTGGATTAAAACTTTGAACTTATATTGGACAATACATTTCTGGACTATATTTGACCTCATCTGAAAGGTCTGCTTCTGAACTATATTCTTCACTTGTTTTTATTGATTTTATATATTTCTTTAATAAAGATATTAGATAGAGACTGGCCTCTGTGTAAGGTTATTGGTGCTCTGCAGCCAGGGTCCTAACAGAGGTTCATAAGCGTAAATGGTTACAGACGTTCTTCAGCTTAACTTAGTTGTATGTTTCAGATTACTTCACTTAGTTTCAAACAGTTCCAACCAACCAATCTATCTATTGGTCACAAAAACCCTCGCTCTATTTGCTGAGAATAGACACGAGTTCCCCTGGGTTGTTAATTAACTCTAACCTTAAGTCCTTCTATTAACCAGCCCAGTAGTGAGAGTCAATCCCTTGAGTTCTCTTCCCCTCAAGAGATCCAAACTACCTGACCTAGCCTGTCAGTTTCACAGTTTTTCAGTTCTCTCTCTCACACACACTCCAAACTGTTCTTTCCTCTCCAAGCCCCTAAACTGAACTGCTCTCTTCAAACCCCAAAACAGAACTGCCTGGAGCTCCTTTTTTCCTCTGCACTCTAAGACTTGGCTCCTCCCATCTGCTCTGGTTGGCCAATACTAGGAGTCTCTCTCTAAGCTCCTACCCCTGTCTAACCACACTCAAGATGACTGCCTGGCATTCCTCTACAAAATGGAGGCTTGCCTCACTCACTGTTACCCAGGCTTCATTCCAGGCCTAATAGGTAAGGTTCACTACATATGTGCATGTGCCTTCAAGCTGCCTGTCAATCAATGGTGATGCTATGAGTTTTGTAGGGCATTTTTAGGCAGGGAAGACTCAAAGGTGGTTTGATTACAAAGATCCAGGAACAGGCAGGAAGCAGGAACATCCACTCAGATGAAGCGAGAATTTGCTTTGACAAAAAACTGTCTCAAAACACACAGTTTTAAAAGCAACCCAAGAATGCATTTCTCTTTCCTTCAGAAGCCTCTCGCTTCCCAGCCAACCTTACACTCCGATGAGGCTGAGACACTCCTTTCCATAACAAACTATCAGCCCTAGATAATGATGGCACCCCTTCACGGTCGGGTACCTTGTTCTCTTACACTTGAACCAGGGCTTGGGACATCTCTGGCTCATTAATTCCCATGGGAATGTCATCCTGACTGTTATCTATGGCCGGCTGAGTCAAGAGTTCATTCTGCTCAAGCTGCATTTCTCGAGCCTCTGAATCAGCCTGTATAATTCCCATCCTCATGCCATCATCCTGAAATTCATCCTGCATCCCATCATCTGGCTCTTGTATCTGAAACCCAGAATCCCCTTCTTCATCCTCACTCTGGCTCTGCAGGCTATGCTGTTGCTGAGTCACAACAGAAATCATCTGAGTCAGTGGCAGTTCTCTGAGGATGGAGAAATACAACTGGAATGGTGATTGTGGAGCTCCGCTTTGTTGGAGAATTGGGGTGTTGAGCATCCAGCGTGACACTCATGCACATGGGGAACTGTATGTGCAAGGCAAAAAGCACGATGCACAATCACAGTGCACAACCATTCACAGGTGCATCATTGTAACTGGTGGGGAACTACAGGGGGATTCTGCCCAGGACCATTCAGGGCTATTGATCTCTTAATCAATGACTGATGGAATATAAACTATGCCTTGCTGATCACATTTGCAGATGGGACTAAATTGGGAAGCATAGCTCATAACCCAGAAGACAGGGTCAAGAACTAAAAGGACCTTCAGAGATGAGAGAGCTATTTGGCCAAAACTAACACAATGAACTTCAACAAGGAGAAATACATGGTACTACACTTGGCAACAAAAATGAAATGCACAAATAGGGGATGGGAGACACCTGGCTTGAAAACAGTCCACGTGAAAGGGATCTAGAAGTTTTAGTAAGCCACAAGCTGAACATGTGATGTCACAGCTAAAAGGCCAATGTGATTCTGGGCTGCATCCATGGGAGGATAGTAGTGTCTGGATTGAAGGAAGTCCTGCTCCCACACTCATCTTCTGTTTTGGTTAGACCTTCTCACCTGGAATAATAGCCCTGTGTCCAATTCTGGGCAAAGCAAGTCAAGGAGAAGATGAACAAGGTGGAAGGGGTCCAGAGAAAAGACATCAAAATAGTCAAAGGCCTGGAAAGTAGCCCTTTGAGGAGAGGATGAAGGAGCTGGGGATGTTCAGCTTGGAGAAAAGAAGGCAGAGAGAAGACGACATGAGAGCCATGTTTTAATATTTGAAAGGAGGTCACATTGAGGAGGAGCGGGGCCAAGCTGTCACACTCCAGATCTAAAGCCACCTATGATCAGACCATCGCACAGGAATCCAGAGAAAAGGCAAACAGTATCTTGTAAAAACACACAAAAGATATATAGTAAAAATAGGGATAAGGAAAGAAGGTTAGAATCCAAAAAGTCAGCAATCAATTGTCTCTTGTAAATCCAAAAGCAAGATAGTTCAAGAATAGTCCAAAAATCCAAAAGCAAAACTTGAACAAGGATACACAACAAGAACATGGAAAAATTCCCAGAATACTTGCATCCCAAAACCAAGACAAGAATTAGAGAACCCAGGCCTGGCTACAACTTGAAAACCATGTTGCCTGAACTGAAGAACAGAGTGCCCGTTAGCTCCCAATAAGCAGACATGAAAGCATTACGTCTACTCTGGATTGTCTGCTTCCCATGAAGCCATGTTGATCTACAAAGCTGGTTATCTGCTCGGATTTGCAGGCATGCCTCCTAGCTTAGGTCAATGTCACTATGTCCCATGAGAATTTGTCATTAATTCGTCTTCATTAAACTTCTTATCTGCTGCTGAGTTGGGAACTATTGAGCAATGGGTTCAAACTTCAGGGGATAAGATTCCACCTGAACACTAGGAAGAACAGTCAGAGATTTTTGATGGTGAGATATCCTTCTGCCTGAGAGTCTAGTGGAGTTCTCTTCCTTCTCCGGAGGTTTTGAGGCAGAGGCTGAGTGGCCATCTGTCGGGAGGCTTATATTGTGTTGGAATAGGATCAGACTAGTTTGGGGGTCACTCTATGATTCTATGATCCAGTGTTCCCTGGCACCACCTTGTCAGAATGCAAAAGCCGGGGTCAGGGTGTGAGTTGGTGGGTTTCTTCAACACCATTGATCAACAGCTCCGGACCAGCGACCTGATGAATTGGTGAACTTCTACCCTCACCAATTCCTCCAATGTCAGACTCAAAGACGTCTGCAGTCTGAAGTTCAAATATTTATTTAATATTTACAAATATATTTACAAAGCAGCAAAGTCCATCGCTCGAAGCCGGCATTCTTTGGCTCGGCTTGTCTCTCACAGTACAACAGAGAGATAAGAAGGCACATTCCTTAGTCCGAAGGACGTTCCGACCTCCAAGGCCGGAAATCATGTCTCATAGGTCACAGCAGGCTGTCAGTCAAACTGGCCTGCTGTTAACTGTTTCATTGCTGAAACACACACTTGCAAAACAGCAGAAACACTTGATTTACATTTCATATACACACAACCAAAAATCCAGCATACCTGTGGCACTTCACCTTTGCAACCCTGAATGGAAGTTGAGAGTTTTGCATCAGGCCAAAAGACCCAACTGCTTCTGTGGGGAAAATGTGCCTGACTAGTGGGACACTGGCCTACATCTTGAAACAGCCGCAGCTGATCTTTCTTGCTGCATCTTCCTTGGAAGACGCTCCTCCGAATGCCGTCATGCGCTGGAGGTGGAGGGGTTGAAAGGCTCAGCAGGACCCCAAAAGTGGAATGAAAAAGGATCCCAATAAAGAGAGCAGTGCCTTACAAAAGGGAAGCAAGGCCTCACATCCAGCCAGCCAAGGTTTGCTCTCCCCTTTTCTTTTCTTTTTTTACCACTGAAAGATTTATAGGAAGGCATGACTCCTATTTCTCTTGCTGTGTATATGGGACACTTACGGCTTTTAATAGGACAAGATTTCAGAAGGACAGCAAACAGACATTTCTAAAGCTCCCTTATAAAAGGGTCAGCTGTTTGGAGAACTGAATGGAGGACTGGGTGGGATGCCTCTTTCCAGGCTGGTATAAAGTGCAAGATTAGAGTCCAAGAGAGAGGAGAAATTGGGCAAAAATAATGAAGAAAGGTGCTCCTTTTATTTTCCCCATTGCAAGCGTTCCATCTTATTAGAAGTTTTTTATTTATTTCGTGTCAAAAGCATTGTACAACAAATACATTTCAAATAATGGAAATAATAAAAAAAGAAATCACAAGCAACTAAATAGTTTTGGACCAAAAGCGGGCAACAGCAACCGCATTGTCTGTAGCTTTAAACAACTCCTCCTCCGTACTTATTATTATTAGAAGTTCTTATTAGAAGTGCGGAGGCTTGAAAGATACAGGATGGCAAGATCCCCCAAAATACATGTCTCATCTCAGCTCAAAGGTCTTCCTTTCCATCTCACCATGTTATATGTCTCAAAACTGAACTCCATCTGATTATGAGTCTGTCTTAAGCCTCATCTACACTGACCATTGAATGCAGCCCCAAACCAGTATTGAAGAGAGTGGTTTCACTGTGTGGTTGATATATGGGAAATCCAAGAACCACTTGGAGGGCTGGATGGTGATGACACAAACTACAGAGCACTGATGTGCATTAAGGGCTTTCTTTCATGTGCTTTTGTGAGCATTTGAGGTCTCCTTGTAGTTGGGGTTTCTTGGTATGACTCCAAAGAGGTTTGCATTGTCTTGCCCTGTGGCTGAGAGAGTGTGACTTAAAGGTCACCAAGGGATCCCAAACCTGACCTTTCAGCATCTTAGTCCTCTACTCCAGCATCATGCATGCTCTTAAAAGCCAACTTTTTCTTGACAGTGTTGTCAAAAATCCATCCAATCAATCAGATTTGCAGACATGTTGACACATAATTCAACAACCGATTCAATGGGTCAAGACTTATCTGTAACCTCCAATGGTCTTGATTTGGAAGGGACAGTCCCAATTGGTCCTCCTTGATCCCATTTTTCTGAGCTGCATTTAAAATGTTCCAGCTTCTCTCTTCCGCCATTCCCATCTTTATCCTTGATTAGTTTCTGCAAACTAATTTCACAGCGGGCAGAGTCTTGCCCTTCCCAGTTGGTTTGGGCAAAAGCAAACTGCTGCAGCTTCTCCAAGCTTGTGCATCCTTCCTCATTCCCAAAGTGTGCTATCTTGACAATGCTCTGATATGTCTCTTGCCCACATGCACCCCGGTTTCCATGCCTGAAATGCCAAGGGCCATGCTTCTTGGGACCGGTCAATGGGTCTGAGGGCCAAACCATGCCCTGTTCCGCGCATCCTGGTATCATGCCTGATGCAAGAGAACCAGGCCGAACCCAAAGGCACTTTCCTTCATCCTGGAAATCATGCTCCAGCTCATATGGGTGAGAAAGAGAGGCATATCCTCCCTTCTGTATTCACAAGAGTCGTTCTTTGTAGATTAAAGATCTCCTTTGTCTCCCGGATGAGCTTCACGCTACTTAAGAGCGACTCAGCCGGGATACGTTTCATTAGCGGCTTCCTCGCCTGCTGTCCCGTTGCCTGCACTTTGCCACCTTTTCTTTTGGCACTAATTGCGTTTGGGATTTATATATTTTTACAAAATGGAGTGCTCTCTCCTCCCCACATGCTCACATCCACAGAGGTTGGGGCCCTTTTGTGCATTCCTCTTTAAGTAAAAGTGATAGCTGAGATCTGACACCAGAGCTCCAGAGCCTAACTCTTCACAAACAGAGCTGTGCATGGATTGGGATGAATGGCAACAAAGAACTCCTGGGCGAAAGAATGAAATGTGCCACCAAAGAGACATCCCAAAATGCAAGGCACATGAACATGTGATGCACCCCATGTGTCAAGCAGATCAATTCAAATCATGGATCTATGTGAAATGATACTGCAACTGCTTCTGCAGCATTCGACTGAATGAATCCCTTCTGAATCCATGCGCAAGGTGCATCTATGGCCAATGCTACTAAATGTTACCAAATGCTCAGCTCTGCTTGCACAGCTTGAATTGAATGCAGCCATTTCAAAATATGTTCAGATCCACCCATAGGTTCCTGATCTCATCATTGCTGAAACTAAGTCAGGTCAGGCCTGGTTAGGGACTGGGTGGGAGACCACCTGGAGCAAAATCTGGTGGGAGGAACAAATTTAAGGTAGGCAGATGGCATCATATTACTAGTAGAAAAAGCAAGGACTTTGAAGAGCTATTTATGAATGTCTAGGAAGTGCCAAAGTGCCAAAGCAGGATGACAGCTGAACATTAGCAACACAAAAATAGTGACCATGAGTGCTATAGATAACTTCAAAGTAGAGAACGAGGACATTGGAGCAGTTGGGATTTTCTATGCCTTGGCTGAATCAGAAAGCAGAAGAAGAGGAGAACTTGGAAGGGTGTCTACTATGAAGGAGCCAGGCAGGACCCTCACTTATCAAGTTCAGAATTGCAGTTGTTAATTATTGTTATTTTTATTATTATGTTGCAATTGTTGTTATTTCTGACCTGCCCTTTCCCAAGTTTGGGACTCTAAGCCACTTATAACACATGTTAATGAGTTATGATTAATAATTCACAAGATACAAAAGTTAAATTGAATTTCTTCTAATATTTGACAGTTTTAGCATACTCAGGAATTGAAGCTTTTGTAGGTCGTCTATACTTCTTTGTGCCCTCTCTTATTTTAGTCAAATCTGAACATGAGCCAACAGTGTGATGCAGCAGCTTAAAAAGTCAATGTGTTTCTGGGCTGCATCAATAGGCGTCGAGTGAGTTTATAGTTCTAGTCTCGTCTATTTTGCTCAGACCTCATCTGGAATAATATAGTGTCAAGCTTTCAGCACCAAGATTCAAGAAAGATGTGGACAAAAAGTAGAAAACAGTGGAACTTCCCTCAATCTAGACACTATAGTCAATGCTGGAATTGGGCTGGGCTGTGGCGCAGCTGGTTTAGTAGCCAGCTGCAATAAATCACTACTGACTGAGAGGTCATGAGTTCGAAATCAGCCTGGGTCAGATTGAACACCCAACCATTAAATAGCCTAGCTAGTTGTTTAGCTAAGCAACCCTTAAGACAGTTGCATCTGTCAAGTAGGAAATTTAGGTACCGCTTTATGCAGGGAGGCTAATTTAATTTACGTCACCATAAAACTGTCTAGCAGTGTGCGGAAAGGAAGCAGTGTGAGGAAGTACTCCATCAAGGGCTCGGTGTCCCAGTGGATGATGAAGCAGCAGCTCCCCCTGTGGCCAGAATCGAGCATACCCACATGAAGCCGGAAGCTGGAAAATGTTAAATTGCCTCTTAGGTCTCTATCTGTATGTCTAATGGCATTGAATGTTGCCATGTATATGCACATTGTGATCCACTCTGAATCCCCTTCGGGGTGAGAAGGGCAGAATATAAATACTATAAATAAATAAATAAATAAATAAATAAATAAAAGAATTGCACTTGGCTTTTCTATGTGATGACTCATGGGCCATGTAGTCCCGTTCCTAGCACTGTTGTGACAGATGAAGAGGAAAACTTAGGTTTCCCACTGTTTCAGCCAGAATTGGAGCTTTTTCAGCCAGAATTGGAGCCCTTGCACCTGCAGGAGATTTGCCTTCCAGAAGTCTGCCAAACAAGCCTTGAGCAGAAATCTCCCCCATTTTCTCGCCGTGATTATTATAAACAACAGAAAGGCGCTCAGGAGGCGTCTCGCAGGAGCGCTAGGATTGCTGCCAGGCATTCAGCTGATTAAGCCTGCTTCCCATGGGAAACTTTAGGGAGTCATGCATCTGGACACAGAGAATGGCTTTCGGTTCTGGTTCCCCAGAGAAATGTTCTTTGGCGGGAAAACGAGACCCTATTTAGGTGTTTTGCCCACGTAGGAATCTTGCGGAGTCAATTCGTCAGCTTCGGGAGTAGGTTGTGTGTGGACTACGCTACTCCCGCGTCCAAGTCCTTTGCTCCCGTTTCCAGCCTTGCCTTGCTTCCCGGACCTCGCCACGAATTTACCACGGATCCTGTTCTTGCTCCTCGTTTCTTGTTGCCTTGAATTAAGCCTAGTGTTCCAAGAATCAAGTTTACTTCCTAGCCTTGCTTAAGTTTCATGGACTAAAGGACTTTGTCATCTCCCCTCACTTTGCTTGGCAAAGTGAGTGTTTCGGTTACTGGATTACAACTTTGGACCTTAATATTTCATATTGGACATTGTTTCTTTGGACTAATTTTGACCTTTCCTGAAAGGTCTACTTCTGGACTATTTTCTACACTTGTTTTTATTAACTTTATATATTTCCACAATAAAGATATTAGATAGATTCTGGCCTCTGTGTATGGTTATTGGTGCTCTGCAGCCTGGGTCCTGACATTCTAGCTGCTGCATTACACTGCTGCCTCAAGTCCTAGATCTCTTTCACGCCTGCCGATCCTGGCCTGGACTCTGCCTGAGAAAATGGCAGGGAAAAGAAGGGCGAAACATCACCGAGAGCCATTGCTTATTGCTCAAGTATCGATGAAATGGTTTCATCTTGATTCTCCAAAGAATGGAACCAGACTGCAGAAATAAAGGTCTCTCCAAGGAGCTCTCCAAGGTCCTGAAACCATCAACAGCTACCTAAGAGCTATCCATGGTGCTGAATCTGCTTTTTAGCTATTTCCAGTGCTGAACCCTGTCCTCACCAGGCACGGGCAAACTTGGTCCCTCCGGGTGTTTTGGACTTCAACTCCCACCATTCCTGACAGCCTCAGGCCCTTTCCTTAAGCGGCCGAGGGGGAAAAGGAAAGGGTCTGAGGCTGTCAGGAATGATGGGAGTTGAAGTCCAAAACACCCGGAGGGACCAAGTTTGCCCGTGCCTGGTGTAGATGTACCCATGGTGGACCTAGCCATGGAGCCACCAATTAGTGGATCTAGCCATGGGGGCCACCAGCTTACACAAACTTTGCCATGAGGCAGGTGACAACAAATCTGGAGCCAGTAAACATAAAATAGAGATTAAAAGGGGATGCATATCTATTAAGGGTCCATTGAGCTGTGTCTAGTTTCAGTTTTCGCTTGTTATTCTCTGCACTTGCTGCTAATCCTCGGTTTCCCCCAATCCCTGCTCTTTCCTTGCAAACTAGTTTTCTGAAGCGCCCCGCAGTCACATTTTCCTTTTTAAATGCTATTTGCTTCTATGCCGTTCTGTTCAGTTTTAATTCTGAAATCTCAAAATTGTCTTTGGCTCAGGTTTTATTTATCGATTTCATTAAGACCCTGCCTTTCTCCCAGCAAGGGACCCAAATAGGCTTATGAGGTAAACTAAAACAAAAGGGCCCACGTTACATTTATAAGACAAGGCAAACAAAATGGGTAGGAAATCATTGTTCAATGACTCCTATCAATACAGTCTTTTTTAGATGTCGCATTGCAGTGTTGTTGAGTCATGCTTAGTTTGTGGTCTACTAAGACTCCTCGATCCCTTTCCCATGGATTAGTTGCCCATGGACCCTATGTCTCTGTATTTATTTTAATTGCCAAAGTGTATACTGGACATTTCTCCCTGTTTGTATTGATTTGGTTAGTTTTGGCCAATCAGCTCTCTCATGTGTAACGGACATTTGGATTCTGACCCATATTGCGCATGTGGTCTTTCTGCCACTAAGCTCATTCCTGGGACTTTTGATCGTTTCTGTTGTTTATCCCTGTGTGTTTCTTGGACACACAAGCACATCATATTTCTTATCTCGGCACAGTTCATAAAACAGCTGTTCTTTGGCAGCTGACATGCCTTTGATGTTGATTGAGATTATTGTCATAGTCGGTCCTGAAAAGGTCAGTTGGTTGGTTTGTTTGCTTGCTTGTCTGTTACAAGTTGCACATAACTTCTAGTTTTGAGAGCATCTGCCGTCTACAAGGACGTTGCCTAGGGGATACCCGGATGTGTCATGATTCTGTGTGGAGGCTTCTCTCATGCCCCCCAGATGGACATTCCAGTTCGGATTCTGGAAGTGAAAAGGTGGATGGGGCTAATGAGCTTGACAGAAGGAAGGCGATAACTCAGCAGAGGAGGGAAAGGGACTCTGTTAAAAGGAGTAGACATTTGCTTTTGAAACGAAATAATGAGCAACCTTCTCACAAAAAGGGACCTTGAATTTCCTTTAAACAGGTTTGCTTTCTCTGACAGAGTCAGAGGTGGTAACTTTACTATTTCAAGAGAGGAAGATACTTGCTTTAGGTCCTGTGAATTCCTGCAGCCTTGTATTTGGATTCAAGTTCCAGCCTTGCTCTTGTTCCCGTGTTTTTCCAGTTGTGAGTTCCAGCAAGTTTGCAGCGTGGATTTCTGCTTTAGCCAAGACCCTTGCTTGTGTGCCAACCAAGACTTCTGCTTTGTGTTCCAGCATTGACCCTGTACCTTGGACTAAACTTGGAGTTTGTTCCTGTATTTCAGTTTTGCTTCCTGTGTTTCCAGTTTGACTCATGCCTTGGATTAACCCTTGAAATCTTGTTTGGACTATTCGCAACACCCTTCTGGGGCTTACGTTGTTTTCCAGTTTGGACTATGTTCTATGAGTGACTTTTACAGACTTCTAGAATTTCAAGTATTTTATTGACTCTGAACTTTGATTCTGCTATTGCTTGCATATAATCTTCAATAAACAGGTTGCTTGGTTATATTTTGGGACTTCAGTATGGTTTTGAGGTTCCTACTTAGCCTAGGGGTGCAGCACCCATAAAGTTTCAGAATGTTTCACTTATTTACAGAGTTTTGGGGAATTTTCTATACAATGACGCAAGATAACATAGGATCACCCCCACCCCAGTGAAGTTTCAGAAACATTCATACATCTACTGATTTTTGGGCCTATTTAAAAGTTTTGACATTTTTTTAAGCCACAACAGCTATGTCCTTGAACGTCTCTCTCTCATATGAACCAATAGAACTTCCATGGAAGGATTTCTTCCCAGCCCAGCACAGAGATTGACTTTCTAAAAGTCTCAGTCAGTCTCACTTCTCCTTGCAGATTCAACCATTCATTGAAACTCTGGCTGTCTGCTGCGACGGATGGACACGTATCTCCCTCTCCTGATTGGGGTTTCTTGATGCTGAGCAGAGTTCTGGGAAATGTAGTTCAGGACAGGGCCTTTTGCATTCTCTGCCATAGGGCTCCTCACCTTCCCAAACTACATTTCCCAGAATGCTGTCTCTTTCCCAGCGAACTCTGCTTTCTCCCTGCTGCTTCCCCCTCCACATAGCGAGAAGCATTTAAAGAGGAAAGGCAGCCTTTTTGGCTTAGCTTTACTTCCTTTTGCCGAAAATAACACTGACTTTGGGAGGCTTCCAAGATTCACAAAATACAAATGGAGAAGTATTGGGTAAGTTTCGATTCTTAAATTTTTGATGCGGGCCATGCCTACCTGTTGGATATTGTCTCTTAAGTACAAATTTAACTAATTTGATTCGATTTACGAGGACTAACAATACTTTTGCACAGCTGTATTAACTACCATGGACCAATGCTGTGGAACCCTGGAATGTGTAATTTGGTGAGGCACTAGCCATCTATGACAGAGAAGGCTACAGACCTTGTAAAACTACAACTTCCAGTGTTCCGTAGTATTGAGCCTTGGCAGTTTAAGCAGTACCTAACTGCATCAACTCTACAATGTAGATCAATGGTCCTCAACCTGTGGGTCCCCAGGTGTTTTGGCCTACAACTCCCAGAATGTCGCACCTCAGGGTAGCTTCACCTTGCTATATACACCAAACTGCACACAGGTTGAAGTCTTTTTAGTTTATTAGAAAATAGAAGATAAAAGATTTTTTAAAAGCAAAAGTAAAGTCCCAAACAATGGTTACAAAACAAAGTCATAGAGAACAAATCCAGAAATCACGAGGAGTAAACAAGGTCCCAATAGTGCATGACAAAGTCCCAAGAACATGAACACAAAAGCTGCAGGGTAATCCAGGAAAACGAGAGCTTGCTTCTTGGTTGAACGAAATTTGCTTTGATAAAGGTTTGTCTCCAAGCACATTGCTTTAATACCCTTTGCAAAGCATGAAAGCATTTCTCTGGCCTCTAACCTCCCTCTTGTTTGCAATTCTCACACTCCTTCAAACCTTGAATTCCAAATGGTCAGCTCGATCTAGGGAACCTGTTTCGTCAAGGTCAGCCTGCTCGTTAGTTTGCTGAGCCTCATTATCAGGCTGAGAACTGTCCTCCTTTTCCAAGTCCATTTGCACCTGGCTAGTTTCAGTATCAACAACCTCATTCCTTGCTGTGGGAAAATGAACTAGCACTCCCTGTTCCTCATCTTCTACAACAGGGACATTTTGAACCTGATTGTGAACCTGAATCCCATGATCCTCATCAGAGTCAATCTGAAGTTCCAGCTGAGTCACAACACAGAAACCCATGGATCAATGCTGTGGAATTCTGGAATTTGTAGTTTGCTGAGGCACCAGCAACTTCCAGGGTTCCACAGTATCGAGCCTTGGCAGTTTAAGCAGTGTTGTCAAAGGCTTTCATGGCCGGGGTCACAGGGTTGTTGTATGTCTTTCGGGCTGTGTGACCATGTTCCAGAAGTATTCTCTCCTGACGTTTCGCCCACATCTATGGCAGGCATCCTCATTAACGTTGGCTTCCAACTGACAAAGGACTCTTGTCACATCCTGGACTCTCCACAGATAAATATTTTCCCATCTACTGTTCTGATTTTTGAGTTTTTTAATACTGGTAGCCAGATTTTGTTCATTTTCATGGTTTCCTCCTTTCTGTTGAAGTTGTCCACATGCTTGTGGATTTCAATGGCTTCTCTGTGAAGTCTAACATGATAGTTGTTGGAGTAGTCAAGCATTTCTGTGTTCTCCAATAATATACTGTGTCCAGGTTGGTTCATCAAGTGCTCTGCTATGGCTGATTTCTCTGGTTGAGTGAGTCTGCAGTGCCTTTCATGTTCTTTGATTGAACAAAATGAACAAAATCTGGCTACCAATATTAAAAAACTCAAAAATCAGTACAGTGGAGGGGAAGCAACACTCTGAGGGCAGAGGAGCCCCAAGGACGGCTAATGACTCTGAACAAAGGATGGTCCCCAGTCAAGAGAAAAACCTTTCCAATGCTAATTAGGGTGATTAACTGAAACATTAGCGCTGACTTCCAACTGACAAAGGACTCTTGTCACACCCTGGACTCTCCACAGATATATATTTACTTTCCTTGCCTAGTTTATCCATGCCTCACAACCTCTG
Organism: Anolis carolinensis; assembly: GCF_035594765.1. Taxonomy (NCBI): domain Eukaryota; kingdom Metazoa; phylum Chordata; class Lepidosauria; order Squamata; family Anolidae; genus Anolis; species Anolis carolinensis. The sequence continues at coordinate 365,586,251 of NC_085841.1, forward strand.
AGGATGCCTGCCATAGATGTGGGCGAAACGTCAGGAGAGTATACTTCTGGAACATGGCCACACAGCCTGAAAGACATACAACAACCCAGTTTAAGCAGTGTCTAAATGCATCAACTCTACAGTGTAGATAAGTGGTCCTCAACCTGTGGGTCCCCAGGTGTTTTGGCCTACAACTCCCAGAAATCCCAGCCAGTTTGCCAGCTGTTTCTGGGTTGAGAGTGAGCATGGAGGAGGCAGCTGTGATAATACAAATGGAAAAGAGCAATGTTAGTATGTTGTATGCATTTCCTGATTAGAAATGCCTTTAAAAATGTATTTGCTACAGAGACTCGGAGCTTGATGCAAAGGCAGGGGATGTGGGGAGAGAAAGAGCGATAGAGAGAGATAGAGGGGGTTGCCTGGTCTTGTCTGATGCGGATCAGGACTGTAAACATCGGAGTCCTTGCATGGCTCCGACGGCCCCCACATTCCAGAGGAATCAAATCAAATTAGAAGTTGATCCTCTGATGTACTGCGGGATTAAGCGGAAAAGCCCTCGTGTTTTCCCCGCCCGGCCCCCTCGCCTCCCCTCGCCTGTTTGCTGGTGCATCATTTTTCATGCATAATCCAGGAGGAGGAAATCAAGGCAAAGCCTTGGATAGAAGAGAGGGAGGGAGGGAGAGAGGAAGAGGAAATTGCCCCCTCCCTACCGAGACAAAGATGATTGTCCAAGGCTTTAATCTGAGAGCATGGAGGCACAACAACTACTGGCACCCACACACATACATTCTGGGGAAGCTCAATAGGATATTAACACACTTTGGGAAAGAAGGAGGGCCTGCAGGATTAGCAGGGCTGGAAGACATGACCTTCCACTTCTTGGGCCGAGCTTTATTCTGCATTCAGCACCTCTGGAACCCCACTCCCCAAATCTCATAACCCGATGAACAGCATGCAAAACCTAGAACAAATCTCTATTTGCAGGAAGGAAAACAACAACAGTCCACAGTGTTGGGAACTGGTGTTTCCTGGAGTGTTTTTTGGGGAAACTATGGAAACCTAGCAGTTCAAAAACATGCCAATGTGAGTAGATCAATAGGTACCGCTCTGACGGGAAGGTAATGGCGCTCCATGCAGTCACGCCTGCCACATGACCTTGGAGGTGTCTACGGACAACGCCGGCTCTTCGGCTTAGAAATGGAGATGAGCACCAACCCCCAGAGTCAGACATGACTGGACTTAATGTCAGGGGAAACCTTTACCCTTTTATGGAAACCAAAACTATTTGGAAATATAGAATCATAACGTTGTGAGAGATCCCAAGGGCCATCCAGTTCAGGCCCCTTCTGCCAGACAGGAAGACACAATCCAAGCCCTCCCAACAGATGGCCATCCAACCTCTGCTTAATAACTCCACTGGGTTCCCAAGCAAAGGAAGGTCCCACTGTCTGACACAGGCATGGGCAAACTTCGGCCCTCCCTCCATGTGTTTTGGACTTCAACTCCCACAATTCCTAACAGCCCCAGACCCTTTCCTTTTCGCCCTCAGCCGCATCAAGTCTCAACTAATTCAACCTACTTTGTGGCAGCCACAAAAACAAAGTTTCTGGAGCAGAACAACTACTTTCAAAGTCCGGACCACACAGTTAAACAGGAAATAACACTTTCAAACCAGGAACAGATGAGTTTTCAAATTCTGTTATATAGTGTAACAGGCAAAAGCAACCTGCTGCAACCTCTCCTATCTTGTTTGCCTTTTGTCATTTGTAAGCGTCACCCTCTTGGCCACAATTCAATGTTGCTTCACCACATGCAGAGCCTGGTTTCCAACTGTAAAGTTATCCTACCCTTCAGCAATAAAATGTGCCGTCAGCAGAGTGCACAGCAACATGGAAGCCATGGCGCTGAAGAATAGAATAAAATAACTTTATTGTCATTGCACAACAATGACAGCTGGTTAACTACCAGCAGCCATAGGTCACGTTTGAAGCCCAAGTTGGATTGAGCACCTAACCATTAGCCTAGCTTACTGTCCACCTAAGCAGTCTGAAAACAACTGAGATAGGGTTGTTGTATGTCTTTCAGGCTGTGTGGCCATGTTCCAGAAGTATTCTCTCCTGACGTTTCGCCCATATCTATGGCAGGCATCCTCAGAGGTTGTGAGGCATGGATAAACTAGGCAAGGAAGGTTAATATATATCTGTGGAGAGTCCAGGGTGTGACAATAGTCCTTTGTCAGTTGGAAGCCAGCGCTAATGTTTCAGTTAATTACCCTAATTAGCATTGGAAAGTTTTGTCTCTTGCCTGGGGGGCATCCTTTGTTCAGAGTCATTAGCTGTCCTTGGGGCTTCTCTGCCCTCAGAGTGTTGCTTCCCATCTACTGTTCTGATTTTTGAGTTTTTTTAATACTGGTAGCCAGATTTTGTTCATTTGCATGGTTTCCTCCTTTCTGTTGAAGTTGTCCACATACTTGTGGATTTCAATGGCTTCTCTGTGTAGTCTGACATGATATATATTTACCTTCCTTGCCTAGTTTATCCATGCCTCACAACCTCTGAGGATGCCTGCCATAGATGTGGGCGAAACGTCAGGAGAGAATACTTCTGGAACATGGCCACACAGCCCGAAAGACATACAACAACCCTGTGATCCCGGCCACGAAAGCCTTCGACAACAAACTGAGGTAGGAGTAGAGAAATTAGGCACTACTTAAAGCGAAGAGGTATTTTATGATACCATAAAAATATCGGCGATCAAAGAACAAGGGAAAATTCTGTGATCAAAAGGGCTCATCGTCATAGCGGATAGAGCGACAGCACCCCCTGTGGCCGGAATCGAGCATAACCTCCAGGCGCCAATATTGGAAAATGCAGAAATACCTCTATCTGTCTGTCTGTCTTGTACGTCTAAAAACAGCATTGAATGTTTGCCGTGTATTTGTGCATGGTGATCCGCCCTGAGTCCCCTTCGGTGTGAGAAGGGCGAATATAAATACTGTAAATAATAAATAAATAATAAATGCACACATTGCAAAACAACACACTCCACACTGAACATCTCTCCACACCACTGCCCAGTCCCCAGTGCCACGTCAATGCAAAGCCATGGATTTCAACATAGCCACAGCGCTAGGATAAAAGCTTTAGTCTGTTTGTCCTTGTCTTTGTCACCCTGTAACATCTGCCAGATGGTAATAATTCAAAGCAAAAAAATATACTGGGTGAGATGGATCCCCAAGAATGCTCTGCACTTTCTTACAGCTGCAGGACCTATGAAGTCCTTCCAAAGAGGAGAGAAAGAGGACAACCCATGATTCTCTGTGCAGAAGTGGAGACCATTTGGAGCGCCTTCCTATCAGTTACCAAGCTATGCGCAGATGCAGTCGGTTAGGACACTCTCTAGAGCACAGCGATAGAAAGTCACCAGCAGTTTTTCATTCAATGTGTAGTTGAAGACTTTCATGGCTGGAATCACTGGGTTGTTGTGAGTTTTCTGGGCTGTATGGCCATGTTACAGAAGCATTCTCTCCTGACGTTTCAGCCACATCTATATGGCAGGCATCCTCAGAGGTTGAGGGGTCTGTTGGAAACCTCGCTTGCTTAGTTTCCAACAGACTGCTGATAATGCACAAATATCTATAATAATACAGAACAATAATGTATGTGTACATAAGCTCTTGTAAAAATCCCAAGAAATGTAATACAAATCAGGTTTCTACAACTCTATATTAAAGTAATTCTCTTCAAACTATATTATATCATAAACAAAAATACAATATCCATGTCATAATCTCAAAAATTTATACTACATCAGGAGTAAATAACAGACATAAAGAGACAACCAAGTCCATATTATTCCTGGAGTTGCGTAGAATCTTGGGCCAATGTCAATTGTAGTAAAGATATTCAGTGTCCAAGATAACAGTTTCTATATTCAAAGGAATTCTTCGTTTACTTCGCAACACCAAGAATTGGTACACAACAAGGTCTCCCGGGTTGTTCTCCTTGTTTCGTTATCACTTCCTCGGGTGTTGTGTCTGTTTTAATTTTATTGTGTTTAGTACGATTCTTATTAGTAGCTCTGGCTCTGTTTTAAGTGGAGTTCTATAACGTTATAGTTTCCAACAGACCCCTCAATATCTGAGGATGCCTGCCATAGATGTGGGCGAAATGTCAGGAGAGAATGCTTCTGGAACATGGCCATACAACCCAGAAAACTCACAACAACCCAGTTTTCCATTCGGTTGTCGGTACCTTAGAAGTCTCAGATAACAATACAGTCTCTGCTGGGCCCTCTTCACCAACGCTGCCCCATATGAACGTTGTTCCAGGTCAGATCCTCCTTCCCGGTGACACCCAGGAACTCAAGACTGGCCCCTTGGTCTCCACTTGTTCTCCATTCATGACCAAGGGCTGGATTTCTGGTCTGTTCTTCCTATAATCCACTATGAGCTCCTTGGTCTTATTGAAGTTAAGAACCAGATTATTGTCTCTGTCTGCACCACCGGAGCAGCCAAGTTCAGTGCGTCCTCCAAGTCTTCTGCAGCCCGCCTGCCCTTTTGATCCCCAGCTTCTGCTGCCACTTCCATGGAGACATTTCAGTTCGCACCGCGAGTGACAACACTGCTCTGCAGGCAGGAGCCCCGTTGTGAAGGTGCGAGAGATGGCTAAAAATAACACCCAGGGAGCAGCACACCAGGCTCGTGGAAATGCGCTTCCCACAAATTACAGCGGAAAGTAGCTCCATGTGTAACCAAAAGCACAGACGTCAACTCAGAACTATATTCCATGTCCTGTTTTGGCTTGGCTAAACAATAAAAAAAACCAAAAAATATTGCATTAGAGTAATAGAACATAAAAGGTTCTTGGATTATTTATTTTTAAAGTATCCACAATAATGATGATGATGATGATGATGATGATGATGATGATACAGTCAAGGAAGAAGAACATGTCCTGGCAGAATATGTAAAGCAAAGTGCAGAACCTGCTTTGATTGAAGTCAAAAATCAGAAACTCCTCAAAGCACAGCAGACAAAGAATCAGTACAAGAAAACCGCACTACAAACTAGAGCTGACAGCTGGCACAACAAAACATTACATGGAAAGTTCCTTGACAAAATTGAAGGAAAAGCTGATAAGGAGAAGACCTGGCTGTGGCTCACGAATGGGACCCTGAAGAAGGAGACAGAAGGCCTGATCCTTGCAGCCCAGGAGCAAGACATCAGGACAAAGGCAATTAAGGCCAAGATTGAAAAATCAGCTGATGACCCAAAATGCAGACTGTGCAAGGAAACCGACGAAACCATTGATCATATCCTCAGCTGCTGTAAGAAAATCGCACAGACAGACTACAAACAGAGGCACAACTATGTGGCCCAAATGATTCATTGGAACTTATGCCTCAAGGACCACCTCCCAGCAGCAAAGAACTGGTGGGGTCACAAACCTGTAAAAGTATTGGAAAATGAACACGCAAAGATACTGTGGGACATCCAAATCCAGACTGACAAAATTCTGGAACACAACACACCAGACATCACAGTTGTGGAAAGGAAAAAGGTTTGGATCATTGATGTTGCCATCCCAGGTGACAGTCGCATAGATGAAAAACGACAGGAAAAACTCAGCCGCTATCAGGACTTCAAGATCGAACTTCAAAGACTCTGGCAGAAACCAGTTCAGGTGGTCCCGGTGGTGATCGGCACACTGGGTGCCGTGCCAAAAGATCTCAGCCGGCATTTGGAAACAATAGACATTGACAAAATCACGATCTGCCAACTGCAAAAGGCCACCCGACTGGGATCTACACGCATCATCCGAAAATACATCACACAGTCCTAGACACTTGGGAAGTGTTCGACTTGTGATTTTGTGATACAAAATCCAGCATATCTATCTTGTTTGCTGTGTCATAATAAAATAATAATAATAAATAATTGTATTTTGTTACCTGCCTCTCCTCACAGCTTGAGGCGGGGCACAACACAGTGAAAACACATCACCATAATATATATACAATATGATTAATATATTTAAACACATCACTATAAAAGGAATATATTAAAATGCATGGCACAAAGATTAAAATACAATAATAATATACATCAGGCATGGGCCAACTTGGGCTCTCCAGGTGTTTTGGACTTCAACTCCCACAATTCCTAGCAGCCGGTCCAAAACACCTGGAGGGCCCAAGTTGGCCCATGCCTGATATACATACATTAAGACACATCACTATAAAATGCATATATTAAAATGCATGGTGCAAAGATTCAAATACAATAGATTTTAAAATGATGCTTTTAAAATTGGCTCTTAGTTAAGTCACATTCTTGTTTACTGGATATGTTGGATAAATGTAGTTTCTGATTGCTTGAGAGTTACTATTAAAAAGAGGCTTAATCCCTACTATATCCCATCCCATACCAAACCATATCCTCTGGACTGACTTGATATTAATATTGAAATGCAGTAATCAAAAGCAAAGATATCTTAATACATATCTTAATGTATTATAAAACTGTTTTGTGAATATAGGATGCAATTGATTTTATTTTATATTTTAAAGTAGTAATAGTATTATTTCTATGATTTTTTTTGCCGGGTGTTTGAGAGTTTTTGGTGCTTGAATTCCAATTGAGAGTCTACCGTACCTACTAACAGAACGTGAACACAAAAATACACCAAAGTACAAAACTAACCAATAGACAAAAAAACCAGTCTACAAACCTCTTACTCACTTTCTGATGGTTTTTTTAAATAGTCTATCTCTTTAAATAATATTATATACCAGCATGGGCAAACTTCATCCGTCCAGGTGTTTTGTGTTATGGATTGATGATGATAAATGGAAGCTCTTAGGTGTGCCCGTGATCCAGTCACCCGCAGAACAATAACATGCCTCTCAGGTTTACAGAACAAAAATACAAGAACTTTACTGATTCCGAGAGATCAAAAAACAGTAGTATTTACAATGGTCCCTCTGATCACTCACAGAAGTCCATATCCAGGCTTGGCCCCATGTAAGCCACCCTGAGTCCCTTTGGGAAGATGGAGACGAGGTATAAAAATAAAGTATTATTATAAAGTACTAGCTGTGCCCGGCCATGCGTTGCTGTGGCGAAGTATGGTGGTATGGGAAATAAAGTATTGAGGAATTGGTGGTAGTTAAGGTAAAGGGTAAAGGTGTGGAGTCCAGATAATCCAGTTTAAAGCAGATAATATAAGATTATAAATGGGTTATATAGCTGTGTGGAAGGGCCTTGAACCTACACTGCCATCTAATCCAGGTAAAATCTGATAATCTGTATTTTATAGGCCTAAGTGAGGCCTAACTCTGCCTGTCCCCTGGGCTGAGTGGGTTGCTAGGGGACCAAGTGGGTGGAGCTTAGCCTTCTAACTGGCAGCAATTGGATAAAAACAATTATTCCTCTCCATCTAATTAGGACTTTATTTTTCTTTTCCTTTTGTTGTATCAACCTAGAGGCGTGGATGATGGGTTGTGTTGTCAATTTTCGAGATTGTGGGGTGTTTAGTTTTGTTGTTTTGGCAGTCGCCAGGATTCCATCACTCTTTTATATATATAGATTACAGTAATAAATAGTCCTTTCTCAGTCCACAAATCTGCTTCAGAGAAGAATACAGTCCTGGTTCTCCTCCCTCTTTTCTCAGCAGCAAATAGGTCTCAAAATAGCAAGGCCTCTCTGAGTACACATCTCTCTTCACTAGCAGTACTCAGTCAGCACTGAAAACTTGTCCAAACTGGTTCTGCAGCAGCAGAACAGAAACAGTATCAAATCAATCGCCAGGTCTTTGCAGGCTCAGCCGATCGGCTTCATGCACTTCATTTTCCAGTTAACACACACAGCACAATGCCTTTGCAAACCATGACATTTTGGACTTCAACTCCCACAATTCCTATCAAGGGAGGACCCAAGTTGGCTCGTGCCTGTTATATAGCTACACTCTTCTAACAATGTCCCCATCATTATTATAATAAAGTAATAAATAAGTCAATTTTTTTCTTAAAGTTGGGCAAACTTTTCTCCTTAGTCAGTCAAGTTACCTGGTCCATCTTAGCTAACTCGCAAATCCCACTGCTGGCACTTATTCAGCCTGTGGTCTACTAAGACTCCTAGATTCCTTTCACGGGGACTGCTTCTAGACCAGATGTGCCACCCATCCTAAATCTGGGCATTTAGTTGCTTCTGCCTAAGAGTAGTATTGTATATTTCTTCCTATACAAGTTCATTTCTGGCAATCAGTTCTTTAATCTTTTACGGACATCCTTTTGGATCCCGACCCTGTCCTCTGGTGTAGTAACAACTGCAAATTTGAGAAGCAAAACTAGTCCTAACCAATGGAAATTCAATATAACATGATCATTGATACCTTCCAAGAGTCCCTATATATTCTTGGATATTCCCTTTCTGGAATGCTTACCATCTAGGAGAGGGTATGGGATGATAAAAAGAAGGACAAACAGACTGAGAGATCACTTTTATCCTAGAGCTGTGACTATATGGTTTCATACTGATGTGGCATTAGGGGCTGTGAAATAGCTATTAGAAGGTGAAAGGATGGGTGCTTATTTTGTGTTCTGTATATACCAGGGTTGAATGAAAAGTAATGCCTCCACCTTCGTTATTTGGGTTTGGATGGGAATATTTTAACAAATCAAACGCAGAAATAATCCTTAGAATGTGCTCTTTAACTACCACTATTGACTCTTCCACATAATGACCAGACAACTGGTTACATCTCTGCCAACGATGAACAAGTTTTCTGAAGCCATCATGGAAGAAGTCTACACTCTGTTTCTGTAGCCAACGTCTCACAGGACCCATCGTGCACAGATCTTCCGATAGCCAGGCAAAGCAATCATGTGACCCACACGTTCTTGTGAAATGCCAATGATGCTTGAAATTTCTCTCTGAGTGATATGACGATTGTCCTGAATCAATCTGTCAACCATTTGCTTGTGAAACTCGGTGGTTGCTGTCACAGGACGTCCAACTCTTTGCTTGTCATGCAAGTCAGATGTTCCCACCTCAACATCTTTAAACTTACTCGCCCAATGATGCACAGGACTCACATCAACACCATCACCATTTATTTATTTTTTCGTGTCAGGAGCAACCGGAGTTGGCCATCTGCAAGGATGTTGTCCAGAGGACGCCCGGATGTTTTTTTGATGTTTTACCATCCTTGTGGGAGGCTTCTCTCATGTCCCCGCATGGAGCTGGAGCTAATAGAGGGAGCTCATCTGCGCTCTCCCCGGGTGGGATTCGAACCTGGCAGCCTTCAGATCAGCAACCCAACCTTCAAGTCACAAGGCTTTTATCCCCTAGGCCACCGGAGGCTCCACCATCACCATAAACAGCTTGCATTCGCTGATGAATCTCCTTTGGGGTGACACCTTCTGCTGTCAAGAATTCAATGACTGCACGTTGCTTAAGTCGCATTGACCGACCGTCTGTGCAGGGTTCCATGCTTCGCACTTTAACAACACAATGTTAATGCGACAATGCGAAGGCTTCCCTCCAAATGGAACTGTAGAGTCTACTGAACAAGCCAGGACCTGCCGCAGACCAGGACTGCCATCTCTTGAGAAGTTACAAAGGTGGAGGCATTACTTTTAATTCAACCCCTGTATATAATGTGATTGGGGATGGCATTTAATTTCCTTGTACGATGTACAATGACAATAAAGTTATTCTATTATAAAGGACGGGCCAGGTTGTCATGTGATCTGGCCTTGTCTTTGGCCACCATCCTTGACCACCTCAAAGTCAGGCTGTCCTTTGGTTACTCTGCTGCGCCTGTTGTTTTCCTCTGCCCTTGCTTGGCATTGAGATGCACTTCAGAATCACTTCTCCTCTCTGGCCATTTTGCTGAGTTGAGGGAAATTGGGAGGAGACAGAAAAAGAACCCAAGGTTGCTTTGCCCTTTCAAGGTGCGCTCACCAACCGATGACACTGAGATGGATGAGAATTCGGTGGCTGGGGAAAAAAAGTGCTTGTTGCCAATATTCTCATTTTTCTTCATCATCATGGCAGGATATTTCTATTGGGGGAGACAGCAAATGTTTTCATCTGTGGTCTCTGAAAACTGCATTCTTGACAAACTGGACTTGAGTCCTCGCATGTTCTGTCATGGGGCATCTTCTATTTGCACAGAAAGGAATAGACATTTATGGAAGAAGCAGAAAAACCAGTTTGGAAGATGAAAAAAAAGCAAGTTTGTGTAGTTGCATGCAAGTCCAAACTCACTACACCAGGATGACTCCTAGCACAAGAAACAGAACGAATAGAAAAAGCATTGCATTGCTTAGGTGGGGCAGGGTGTGTATGGACAATCCTCAGCTTGTTCTCCATGAAGACTCCAAGATCTTTCTGACACCAATGGGGTCCAAGATCTGGAAACCATGAATCCCTCCGAGGAGCATAAAGAGCTGGCAATGTTTAGCCTGCAGAAGAGAAGACTGACAAAAAAGCACATGAAAACCATGTTTTAGTATTTTCAAGGAGGGAACCATCTTGCTTTCTGCTACTCCAAAGACAGAGACACAACAGAGCAGTGGATTCAAATTGCAAAAAAGGAGAGATTCCAGCCAAACTTTGGGAAGTATTATTATTTATTTCACATATTTGTATCCAGCCCTTCTCACCTGGAAGGGGATTCAGGGCGGCCTTACAGCAGCAACAATTTGATGCCAATACATATAAATACAGTAGAGTCTCACTTATCCAACATCCGCTTATCCAATGTTCTGGATTATCCAACGCAGTCTGCCTCCCGCTTGGATCCACAGCTGTTTCTCTAGGCAGCAAGGACTGAACTTTTTACAGATTTAATTTCTGACAATGTTGTTACTGTACGTTCATTTTATGCAATTCTATTTTTATTTGTAGTCAATTTGTTAGTAGCCAATATTTTTGTAGTCAATGTTTCCAATACATTGTGATGTTTTGGTGCTAAATTTGTAAATACACTAAATTGCTACATTGCTTTTTCTGTCGATTTGTTGTAAAACATGAAGTTTTGGTGCTCAATTTGTAAAATCATAATGTAATTTGACATTTAGTAGGCTTTTCCTTAATCCCTCCTTATTATCCAACATTTTGGCTTATTCAACATTCTGCTGGCTCGTTTATGTTGGATAAGTGAGACTACTGTAATTAAAATCCATAAAATTAAACAATAATTATTAAAACTTCAATTAAAATCACGTAGTCCAGATCATAGTCCAAAACCTGTCCAATTGTCAATCCCATTAATCCATTATCATTATTGCACTGTTGACTGGTTGAATGCTTGGTCCCATAGCCATGTCTTAAGTCTTTTTCTGAAAGACAGCAAGGAGGGGGCTGACCTGATTTCACTGGGGAGGGAGTTCCATAGCTGAGGGGCCACAACTGAGAAGGCCCTGTCTCTTGTCCCCGCCAAACGTGCTTGCAAAGGAGGTGGGACTGAGAGCAGGGCCTCCCCAGACGATCTTAGACTCCAAGATGGTTCATAAAAGGAGATATGTTTGGACAGGTAAGCTGGACCGGAATCATTTAGGACATTATAGGCTAAAGCCAGGACTTTGAATTGTGCTCAATAGGAGACTGGCAGCCAGTGGAGCTGGTGCAACGGGGGAGTTGTATGCTCCCTGTACACCGCTCCAGTGAGCAATCTGGCTGCTGCCTGTTGGAAGCTTCTTATTAGGGATTCCTCTTCTTCAGAAGAAGAAGAGGAAGGGGAGCAGGAAAGTGTTCATGAACCTGAGGGTGAGTTGGAATCTGAGAAGGAGATTTTTCAAGTACCCACATTTCAGGAAAGGAAACAGAGCAGAGATGTCGTTCAGCTAGAATAGCTGCCAGAAATGCAGCTGAGTAATTGGGAACTGCCCTAACAGCTGTGAGGAGACTCAGGGCTATAAAGCAGAAGCAGGTGCAGCCAGCTCTTGCTGGTAACAAACTGACTCTAATGCCTTTGCTCCCCGTGTGCCTGCTCCGAGTCTGCATCTGGATTTATTGCTGTTTCTTTGTCTGAAGTAAGACTGCTATTTGATTTTGGACTGTATCAGAGACTAAGAACTGCATTTGCCCTAAGACTTACTTGCTTCCTTTTGCATTATTCCACTGACTGTGCTGTACTTCATGTTTTGCTGAAGTAAAGCAGTTTTCATTTACTTACCACAGTGTCTTAAGGCTGTTCTTGAATGACAAAACAGGACACTTCCAAACAGTCTTCCAAGGCACATAGAAGTAATTTAGTTGGGATGGTAAAAGCTGTCTGACAGTGGAATATTGTGATACCTGGGAGTCCAATAGAGTCTCCTTCTCTGGGGGTTTTCAATCTGAATCTGGAAGGCCATCTGTTGGGAGGGCTTGAATGGTGTCTTTCTGCCTGGCAGAAGGGATTTGACAGGACGGCCCTTGGGGACCCTTCCAACTCCATGGTTGTATGATTCCAAGGTATCGAATTGCTATAATAAGAGGTTTTCTGACAATAATACAGCGCATAGCAAGCAACTCCTGGATGTGTCCACCGTAAATTGCCCCTCAAATGCTGCCTGTGTGTTTCCTTTCATATTTACCCGTCACCCTTTGGGAGCCAAAATAAAGCCGTGGATCAGAGTCTGACAAACTGCAGCTGTGCATTTCATCTCTCAATGAGGCGGAGTAGTGGCAACATCTGAATTAAGCCTGGCAACCGGTCTGCCCTTGGCTCCTGCCCGAGGGTGGGCTGCGGCATTGGGCACAAATTCTGGCTTGAAACATGCAAGAAAGGATGCCACGGCAAAGAAGGCGCCAGGGGAAAAAATGTGCACATGTTCTTGGAAGGAACAATGGGAAAAACAATGGACTTTTCAGCCAGGCAGCTTGGGCTGAGCCAAAGGTCTTTTGGAGGCTGCAAAAAGGAAGAGAAGGTGCGTGTCTGTCTCAGAGAAGCCTTCTTTCTAGGAATAGAAAGCATAGTTGGGGAAAAAACTGATTTCCATTCAGATATAAATACGGTAAAACATAGTAAAAGAGGGAAAATAATACAAACAAGGAGATGTTTATATACTAGCATATATACCCGACATTGCCCTAGTAGGCATATGTTTGTGGCTCTTTGTTTTCATCCTCCCTTTCTCTCTCTTTTTCTTCCCTTCCTTCCTTCTTCTTTTCATAGAATCATAGAACAGTAGAGTTGGAAGAGACCTCATGGGCCATCCAGTCCAACCCCCTGCTAAGAAGCAGGAAATCGCATTCAAAGCACCCCCGACAGATGGCCATCCAGCCTCTGCTTAAAAGCCTCCAAGGAAGGAGCCTCCACCACAGCCCCGGGGGAGAGAGTTCCACTGCTGAACAGCCCTCACAGTGAGGAAGTTCTTCCTGATGTTCAGGTGGAATCTCCTTTCCTGTAGTTTGAAGCCATTGTTCCGTGTCCTAGTCTGCAGGGCAGCAGAAAACAAGCTTTCTTCCTTCCTCCCTATGACTTCCCTTCACGTATTTGTACATGGCTATCATGTCTCCTCTCAGCCTTCTCTTCTGCAGGCTAAACATGCCCAGCTCTTTAAGCCGCTCCTCATAGGGCTTGTTCTCCAGACCTTTAATCATTTTAGTCGCCCTCCTCTGGACGCTTTCCAGCTTGTCAACATCTCCCTTCAACTGTGGTGCCCAGAATTGGACGCAGTGTGATTCCAGGTGTGGTCTGACCAAGGCAGAATAGAATAAGGGGGAGCAGGACTTCCCTGGATCTAGACACTATTCCCCTATTGATGCAGGCCAGAATCCCATTGGCTTTTTTAGCTGCCGCATCACATTGTTGGCTCATGTTTAACTTGTTGTCCACGAGGACTCCAAGGTCTTTTTCGCACACACTGCTGTCAAGCCAGGCATCGTCCCCCATTCTGTATCTTTGATTTCCATTTTTTCTGCCGAAGTGAAGTATCTTGCATTTGTCCCTGTTAAACTTCATTTTGTTAGTTTTGGCCCATCTCTCTAGTCTGTCAAGATCGTTTTGAATTCTGCTCCTGTCTTCTGGAGTGTTAGCTATCCCTCCCAGTTTGGTGTCGTCTGCAAACTTGATGATCGTGCCTTCTAACCCTTCGTCTAAGTCGTTAATAAAGATGTTGAACAGAACCGGGCCCAGGACGGAGCCCTGCGGCACTCCACTTGTCACTTCTTTCCATGATGAAGACGACGCATTGGTGAGCACCCTTTGGGTTCGTTCGCTTAGCCAATTACAGATCCACCTAACCGTAGTTTTGTCTAGCCCACATTTTACTACTTTGTTTGCCAGAAGGTCGTGGGGGACTTTGTCGAAGGCCTTACTGAAATCCAGGTACGCTACATCCACAGCATTCCCTGTATCGACCTGGTACATTCCCTGTTTTCTTCCTGATGGTAAAAGTTATGATGGAATCTCTTTCTGCCTGGGAGTCCAGTGAAGTCCCCTTCTCTGGGGGGTTTTAAGCAGAGGTTGCATGGCCATCTGTCAGGAGGGCTCAGATTGTGTCTTCCTGCCTGGCAGAAGCGGGTTCTGCCCCTACCCTGATATTTTCCTTTTCCTTTTATGTTTCTTCTCTCCTTTTTTAGTTCCCTCCAAGAGAGTGTTTGTGTGGCGGGGCTTACAAGCAGGCCCAGAGCTCACCTGCAGCCTAGCTCCGAGCCTGTCTACATGAAGGCAAGGAGGCCATTTCAGCTCAACATGAAAGCAGTCTTTTGTGTCGAGCAGATTTCTGTGTCGGAAGGGCGCTTCTTGTTTCGTGCTTCCGGATAAACGGAAGACACAAAAGAAACAGGAAAAATGGTAGGAACGAATTCCACACACGTCTTAATATCAAACTAACCAGGAACTAAACTTCAGGAACTAGCTGAAGTTATTTCAAAACCACTGGCAATCATATTTGAGAGTTCTTGGAGAATGGGAGAAGTCCCAGAAGATTAGAGGAGGGCAAATGTGGTCCCTATCTTCAAGAAGGGAAAAAAGAACGACCCAAACAATTACCGTCCGGTCAGCCTCACGTCGATACCAGATGGCAGCTGCAACAAATCACTAACTAATTAGATACGACTTACTAATTAGAAACAAAATTTTGCGCACAATTTCCATCATACTTCTCCAGACACCTTCCATCTTGCTTATATGCATATCTTGAATCACTTTGCCCAGATCTAGACACAGAGTTATTACTCCAGGTGAGGTCTGACCAATCATAATAAAGTGAGGCTATGGCTTGCCTCCATCTAGACATTATGCTCCTATGGATGCAGCCTAGAATTGCATTGGTTTTTTTAGTTGCTGCATCATACTCTTGGCTTAAATATGTATATATAATTTCTACACCACCACCATCTCCCCAACGGACTCAGGGAAGCCAACAAATACAGCAAAGTGCCACATATAGATAATAAATAAATCTGAAATGATAAAAACCACAAATTCATCTTATGTTCTCTGAAGACTCCTAGCTCCCTTTCACATGAATTATAGAATGGAGGGGACTACGGTTCCCTCAGTCCAGATCATACACTTGTTTTGTTGCCCTGGGCTTCTCAATGTCCACCTTAATGGGGAGCTTCTGAGACTTCACTCCAGGCAAAAAAAGAAACTTCTCCAAACTCTAGCCATAAGGAGCTGAACTCACTCCCCGGTCTAATCTGAGAGCTGCAGAGAGCCCAGCCCTGATGAATACAGAATAAACACACAGAGACACAAATCATGTGAACTGCTTTAGCTGCTTAGTGCTGTCGAGGCCTTCAGTGACTGTGATGGATATCCTGGCGCTGCCTTTAATGGCCCACATATGGCCCGGCTCCGGGAAATGGCCAAGGGAACCCTGCGCTTTCCAAAGAGAGGTCAGCCAATCGCCTTGTCTCAGTCGTCTCTCAATACGTTCCATCTTCATTTGGAAACCCGATAGCAGAGATTTAAGTTTCCCTTTATGGGCCATCAAGCCAACCACGTGGAAGTTGAGTATCTCTGCTGCATACGGGATTTTTTGCCCAGGGGATGATGTGCAATTTGTGGTCCGTTGACCCAACAGCCAAGAGTTGGGCAACTCCTTGCAGCAGCCAACACTGAACATGGAAAATAAATGATGGAGTAAGCCCTGAATCCAATGCTTATTCCCAGCTTGAATTAGAGTTCTAGGATTGGAAACTAGTGGGGGTTCCTGTACCTTTAATGGTTGTGTTGAAATGGAGATTTCTGCAGGTGTTGCTCAGGACCTGATGGCATGACAACCAACACCTGCACAAGTCCCTTCTTCTGCACAAATATTAAAAACCTTTCTGGTTTCCACTCCAACAACTCTTGATAGGGTGTGTAGACCATTGCCTTAAGGATGGACAAAGTATAGAAAGCCATGCTTCAAAATAGATTCAAAGGAGGAAAAACCTTTGTTCCCAAAGGGCCAGAAGAGAAGTTTCTTAAGAAATGCTGTTTAATATTTACATGAAAGCGCTGGGGAAGATCATCTGTAAGCATAGGGCAGGGTGCTATCTGTATGCTGATGACACCCAAATATATATCTCCATGCCTTCCAAAACAGCTACAACTAAGAATAGCATGTCTCCTCTGAATGAATGCCTGGAGGAGGCCATGACTGGATGAGGAAAAACACATTGAGACTGAATTCAGACAAGACAGAGGTGCTTGCCATCAAGGGTCCTCATCTGGGGAGTCACAGAGTAACTATTGTTATTAATATTAATATTATTATTAACACCCATTGGGACACATTAGATGTCATGGGAAAGCAGCCCTCTCTCAGACCCAGCTTAGGGTTCCAGAGTAACTATTGATATTAATATTATTATTAACACTCATTGGCACACATCAGATGTCATGGGGAAGCAGCCCTCTCTCAGACCCATCTTAGGGTCACAGAGTAACTATTGTTATTAATATTAATATTATTATTAACACCCCTTGGCACACATCAGATGTCATGGTGAAGTAGCCCTCTCTAAGACCCAGCTTAGGGTCCCAGAGTAACTATTGTTATTTATATTAATATTATTATTAACACCCATTGGCACACATCAGCTGTCATGTGGAAGCAGCCCTCTCTCAGACCCAGCTTAGGGTCCCAGAGTAACTATTGTTATTAATATTATTATTAACACCCATTGGCACACATCAGATGTCATGTGGAAGCAGCCCTCTCTCAGACCCAGCTTAGGGTCCCGGAGTAACTGTTGTTATTAATATTAATATTATTAACACCCATTGGCACACATCAGATGTCATGTGGAAGCAGCCCTCTCTCAGACCCAGCTTAGGGTCCCGGAGTAACTGTTGTTATTAATATTAATATTATTAACACCCATTGGCACACATCAGATGTCATGGGGAAGCACACTTCTCTCAGACCCGGCTTAGGGTCCAATAATAACTATTGTTATTAATATTAATATTATTATTAACACCCATTGCTACACATCTGATGTCATGGGGAAGCTGTTGTGACTCAGCCTCAGAGTGACTCTGATGAGGATTTTGGGATACAGG
Organism: Anolis carolinensis; assembly: GCF_035594765.1. Taxonomy (NCBI): domain Eukaryota; kingdom Metazoa; phylum Chordata; class Lepidosauria; order Squamata; family Anolidae; genus Anolis; species Anolis carolinensis. The sequence goes on from NC_085841.1 coordinate 365,603,728, forward strand.
TTCAAGATGAAGGGATTCAGGTTCAGGATAAGTTTCAAGATGACTCTGATGAGAATTATGGGATTCAGGTGCAGAGTGTTCCTGCTGTAGAAGATGGGAAACAGGGAGGCTTTCCCACAGAAGGAAATGGTGTTGTTGATGCTGATGTTGAACAGGTGTAAGAGGCAGGAAGGGAGAGCAGCTCCCAGCTCATAACACTAACGAACAATTTGGCCTTGATGACATACAGCATCTCTGGACTGGGCCAGCCACTTGGAATTTAGGGGGGGGGGCGGTCTCAGAAGTCTTAGAATAGCAAATAAGAGAGAGGTCAAAGGGCAAAGGAATGCCTTCATGTTATGCTATTAAAACAGTCTGCTGAGAGTAGAATCTTTGTCAAAGCAATGTCTCTTACAATCAAGAAGCAAGTTCTGCTTTCCTGGGTTATCTTGTAGCCTTGATGTATTTTCACTCATGGAACTTTGTCATGTACTGAAAGGACTTCGTTTCATGCCAAGTGTTTCTTTGGATTATTTCTTACAGCCTTGTTTTGCAACTATCTTTTGGAACTGAACTTTTGCCTTTTAAGAACTATCGTTTCCCCTATTTCCAATAAACTACAAAAGACTATAACCTGTGTGCAGCCTGGTGTATTTTAGCAAGGTGAAGCTAACCTGAGGTGTGACAGAAGCAACCATCTCTCAGACCCAGCTTAAGGTCTCAAACTATTGTTATTAATACTAATATTATTATTAACACCCATTGCTACACATCAGATGTCATGGGGAAGCAGCTCTCTGTCAGTGCCTGCTTATTGTTACACAGCCTGAAATGAAATGAAAATGAAAGCAAGCATGGTAAGCTTGCAGCTTTCTCTTTCGTGTCGCCTTTTGTTTCATCCGAAAATGGCATCTTTTGTTTCGTGCATTCGGATGGACGATACTAAACAAATAGTTGAATGACACAGATGAAACAAATACCATGGACATCCCTAGGAGTAAGTCAGGAGTACTTACTACCAGCTTTGGCTGACCCACCAGTTGTACCCCTTCCTAGATTTGGAAGACCTGCAGATGGTAGTGCATGTTTTGGTCACATTAAGATTGGACTTCTGCAGCGTGCTTTTGTGATGAAATATGATATATGATTTGAATGGAATTGAATGAAATTGTATGAAAGGAGTGTCTTTGGGACCTATATAGCCTAAAATTAAAAATAAGTTAAACATGGCACAGTCAAGCAAAGTAAAGCACTTTCCATTCTTGATTTTAGATTTTCAGATCTTGATTTTAGCACTATTGAATTCCCGTTTCCAGAATTTTTACAATGTTTATGTTTTTAATTATGCTGTAGGCCGCCCCAAGCCAGGAGGAGAGGCGGGTAAGAAATAACATGATGATGATTATGATTTTTCCACAAGTCCAAACCTCTTCTGTCCTCTTCTGATGGAGGAAGACATCATCCAATCTCTCCTGACAGATGGCCATCCAGCCTCTGCTTGAAAACCTCCAGAGAAGGAGATTCTACTATGCTCCAATGAAGCAATATATTCCACTTCTGAAGCAGTATATTCCATTGCCACATATATATTTATGTGTATGCATATATATATATATATATATATATATATATATATATATATATATGCTCTTGTTTTTGTTCTTATGTTTTGCAGAAGAGCCAGTCAGGGGTGGAGGTCTTCTGGAGACCCTTGGAGAGAGACAGGTGATAAAATAATAATAATAATAATAATAATAATAATAATAATAATAATAATAATCCAAAATGCAGACTGTGCAAGGAAGCTGATGAAACCATTGATCATATCCTCAGCTGCTGTAAGAAAATTGCACAGACAGACTACAAACAGAGGCACAACTATGTGGCCCAAATGATTCATTGGAACTTATGCCTCAAGTACCACCTGCCAGCAGCAAAGAACTGGTGGGATCACAAACCTGCAAAAGTATTGGAAAATGAGCACGCAAAGATACTGTGGGACTTCCGAATCCAGACTGACAAAGTTCTGGAACACAACACACCAGACATCACAGTTGTGGAAAAGAAAAAGGTTTGGATCATTGATGTTGCCATCCCAGGTGATAGTCGCATTGATGAAAAACAACAGGAAAAACACAGCCGCTATCAGGACCTCAAGATTTAACTTCAAAGACTCTGGCAGAAACCAGTGCAGGTGGTCCCGGTGGTGATGGGCACACTGGGTGCCGTGCCAAAAGATCTCAGCCGGCATTTGGAAACAAGAGACATTGACAAAATTACGATCTGCCAACTGCAAAAGGCCACCCGACTGGGATCTGCAAGCATCATCCGAAAATACATCACACAGTCCTAGACACTTGGGAAGTGTTCGACTTGTGATTTTGTGAAACGAAATCCAGCATATCTATCTTGTTTCCTGTGTAATAATAATAATAATAATAATAATAATAATAATAATAATAATAATAATAATAATAATAATCCAATTTCTAGCATTCAGATAAAAGGTTAGCAGGCACTGGGGAGCTGCTTAACAAAGGGGGAGGCTGACTCACATCAGACGTCTATTGATCAGGCCTGCAGTGATATCTCCTACTGACAAAATGCATTATTAGCTCCAATAAAAAAGAGCCGACAGGAGACACTTCAACAACTGGATTTCAATTGGATTTAAATTTAAAGGTCAGCAGGTTAAGACATGGGCTTAAAAAACAAGAAATATGATTCATGGGAGACGTTGGGGAGGGAGGAGAATTAGTCACAGGAGGCATCTGCACCATAGAACGGATGCAGTTTGATCCCACTTCAGCTGCCATGGATTAATGCTGTGGAACCCTGGGAGTTGTAGTTTTGCAACATCTTTAGCCTTCTCTGCTCAAAAGAGCTGGTACCTCACCAAACTACAAATCCCCAGGGTTCTATAATATTGAAGCATGGAAATTAAAGTGGGGTCGAACTGCATTAATTCTCCAGTTCAGATGCACCCTATGTTGCACATGTCTGGGAAGGGTTGTATGCGATGCATCTATTGATATTCCCAAAAAAATGCACTTATACCTTGGATTATGTTCAACTACTTCTGTAATGGAAGCTATGCAATAATAATAATAATAATAATAATAATTGCAAAAGTATTGGAAAATGAGCACGCAAAGATACTGTGGGACTTCCGAATCCAGACTGACAAAGTTCTGGAACACAACACACCAGACATCACAGTTGTGGAAAAGAACAAGGTTTGGATCATTGATGTTGCCATCCCAGGTGACAGTCGCATTGACGAAAAACAACAGGAAAAACTCAGCCGCTCTCAGGACCTCAAGATTGAACTGCAAAGACTCTGGCAGAAACCAGTGCAGGTGGTCCCGGTGGTGATGGGCACACTGGGTGCCGTGCCGAAAGATCTCAGCCGGCATTTGGAAACAATAGGCATTGACAAAATTACGATCTGCCAACTGCAAAAAGCCACCCTGCTGGGATCTGCATGCATCATCCGAAAATACATCACACAGTCCTAGACACTTGGGAAGTGTTCGACTTGTGATTTTGTGAAACGAAACCCAGCATATCTATCTTGTTTGCTGTGTCATACAACGTCGTTGTGTCAATAATAATAATAATAATAATAATAATAATAATAATAATAATAATAAATTGTATTTATACCTTGGTTTCTTATTTTAATTGAGACTCAAAGCATCTTACGACACTGAAAACAATGCAATATAAATCCTATAAATATTAAAATTGTATATTTTAATATTTTAATACAATTAAAACTGTCTGACGATGACGATGATAATAATAATAATAATAATAATAATAATAATAATAATAATAATAATAATAATAATTACATTTTGTTTGTTATCTGCCTCTCCTCATGGCTCAAGGCAGTGCACAACATAATTAAAACACATAGAAAAAGCACAATGCCATTAAAGTACATTTACTTTCATACAGTACTTTACGGTGCTCCTGATTCATTCTCAAAAACTGTCTGCTTTGCAAGCATGTCTGAATGTAGATTTTAGCCTGACTCCTGACAGGGAGTTCCTAACAGGACAACAAACAAATAACTAATATCTCTTTTTTTCTGATAGAGTTACAAGCTGGGTTGATGCATGGAACGCCATGGATGTAGCATATCTAGATTTCAGGTCGGCTTTCCTTCAACAAGGCCTCCCATGAAATTCTGGCAAGCAAAACTACAGTGAGGTGGATCTGTAACTGGTTAAGTGAACAAACCCAAAGGGTGATTCTCCCCAATGCTGCTTCTTCACCCTGGAAAGAAGTCACGAGTGGAGTGCCACCAGCAGGGTTCTGTCCTGGGCCCGGTTCTGTTCAGGATCTTTATGAATGACTTAGATGAAGGGATAGAAGGCACCACCATCAAGTTTCCAAACGACACCAAATTTAGATGGATAGCTAATGCTCCAGAAGACAGGAGCAGAATTCAAAACGATGTCCACAGATTAGAGAGCTGATAGGCCAGAACTAACACAATGAACCTCAACAGGGACAAATGCAAGAGACAGAATGGGGGACGATGCCTGACTCGACAGCAGGATGTGTAAAAAGATCTTGGAGTTTTCATGGGGAGGAATGGGAACATGAGCCAACAATGTGATGCAGTGGCTAAAAAAGCCAATGGGATTTTGTCCTGCATCAAGAGGAGCCCAGTGCCTAGATCCAGGGAAGTCCTGCTTCCCCTCTCTTCTATTCCGCCTTGGTCAGACCACTTTACCTGGAATCACACTGTGTCCCATTCTGGGCACCACAACTGAAGGGAGAAGTTGACTCTAAGCTGGAACATGTCCAAGGGTCTGTAGAACAAGCCCTATGAGGAGCAACTGAAAGAGCTGGGCATGTGTAGCCTGCAGAAGAGAAGGTGGAGAGGAGACTTGATGAAGGCCATGGGTCAAGATGTGATGGAGGGGAAGTCATAGGGAGGAGGGAACAAGCTTCCTTTCTGCTGCGCTGGAGACTAGGAGGCAAGGGAACAACGGTTTCAAACAACAGGAAAGGAGATTCCACCTGAACATTAAGAAGAACTTCCGCACTGTAAGAAGAGAATGAGCTGTTCAGCCGTGGAGCTCTCTCTCTGCCCCGGAGGGAGTGTGGTGGAGGCACCTTTTTTTGAAGGCTTTTACGCGGAGCCTGGATGGCCATCTGTCGGGGGTGCTTTGAATGTTGACTGTCCTGCTTCTTGGCAGAATGGGATTGGACTGGATGGCCCACAAAGTCTCTTCCAACTATATGATTCTATGATTCTAATAGGACAATAGATAGTATTTTCTTTGCAAATAATATCTATTTAACGCACACAAAAACCCAAACCCAAGCATACTTTTGAGCAGAGGAATTCATTTCAGGATGTGTAAGTACTAGTGTTGTGTACGGATCCGTTTTCGTTGTTTTACTTCGGCCAAACTGGCTTCTTTAGCTCTACCCGATGACCCTAATGGCAAGGGTCCAACCATCATGTTTTCCCATCCGTAACGGGACCACGTGACAGCCTATAATAATAATAATAATAATAAAACTTTATTTATAACCCGCCACCATCTCCCCGATGGGGACTCGGGGCGGCTTACATGGGGCCATGCCCAGACACCATACAATATAACAAAATAAAACAATATATCATAACACAATATAATAGTACAAAAATAATCATATACATTACAACACAAATCAGAGCAGACAGGGCGGGCCACATGAACATCTAATTAAAAACTCGGGAGAGAGAGGCATATAAATAAAGAGAACAGGGGTATAAGATGGAACAGTCCAAACAGTCCAAAGGCATATAAATAAAGAGAACAGGGGTATAAGATGGAACAGTCCAAACAGTCCTATCACAGCTTCTTCTCTCCTATTCGTCATCACAGTTGCATCCTGCTTTCAGTATATTTTGTTACCTCTCCTCTAGAGTAGAAAGGAGAAATAGATTTAAGGAAGCATTAAATCCAAAGCAGAAAGACGCAAGGGGGGAAAAAGACAGGCAGGGGCTTGCAGTGCAAAAGCAAATCAAGGGGAAAGAGAGGGTTTTTTAAAGGAAGCCTAGAGGATAGCTCCAGATCATCAGTCTTCCTTTCCAGTTGGAAGTGGGAAGCCTCCTTAAAATGCCTTAATGGAAAGTTGCTGCCTGACTGCTCTAGAGTAATAATAATAATAATAAAACTTTATTTATACCCCGCCACCATCTCCCCAATGGGGACTCGGGGCGGCTAACATGGGGCCATGCCCAGAGCAATACAACATAATAAAATATAAAAACAACATATCATAACACCATTTAAAATACAATAAATAATAATAGAAGCAGCCTTAAGGAAGCATTAAACCTAGGGTTCCTCTGTTATGGTTTGATGATGATAAATGGAAGCTCTTACTTGTGTCTGCGATCCAGAGTCACCTGCAGAACAAGAGCATGCCACTCAGGTTTGCAGAACAAAAAATTCAGGAACTTTACTGATTCTAAGAGATCAAAAACAGTAGTATTCACAATGGTCCCTCTGATCACTTACAGAAGTCTACAGTCACAAATGGTCCTTTCTCAGTCCACAAATCTGCTTCAGAGAAGAATACAATCCTGGTTGTTCTCCCTTTTTTCTCAGCAGCAAACAGGCCTCAAAATAGCAAGGCCTCTCACTGCTCTCTTCACCAGCAGTACTCAGCCAGCACTGAAAACTTGTCCAAACTGGTTCTGCAGCAGCAGAACAAAAACAGTATCAAATCAATCCCCAGGTCTTTTCAGGCTCAGCCAATCGGCTTCATGCTCTTCATTTTCCAGTTAGCACACACAGCACAGTGTCTTTGCAAACCATGACATCCTCTACAGACCAAAGGGAAAGGATCGCAGAAAGAGTGATATCTTAACTCTGATGCTGTATAATCCAGGTCTTAATGAAGGATATAAGGACAAACAATGCCATTGCCTAAAATGATGAGAAGGGGAGCCTGAGGAGCCCCTACATTGCTGCCAATGGGCTGGACCTAGTCATGTTTATTGGCTGCAGTCCGAAAACTCCATCTGACCGCGTGCCTGTTTTGGGAGACATGTGAAAACGGATATGGGGGTCTACCGGTATGTGGCCAGCAGAAATGGATTGAGGTTCAGTCGAAATGCACAAGCCTAGTATGTGCCAAGGGAAAATGGCATAGATTCCCAATTTTTGCAATATTCTTGTATTCTCGATGGTCAGCAACCATTTTTCTCAGCCAGGAAATGGATAAGCGTGAATATTCTTCCTAGGCTCAGAGGCTGATGGGTGGAGGCGTCCGAAGGAGATTCCACTGCTTTTCTGTCTCAAAATTGGAATTCATCAAAGAAGTAGTTAGAGATGGGTAGGAAACATACAAGGAGCCTTTTTGCTGCTTTTCGAGGCAAATGTCATGACTTTTCATTACGTTAAAAGCCTAGGAAGTCAAAGCAAAAAAAAATTCCAAAGAGGGTTAAATAGGATTAAATGCATTCTTTTCTTTCACAAATCTCTGCTGAATAATTGAATTCAAAGACAGAGTGAAAAGGGGGGGGAAGGAGGGTTGATACATTCTATTTTTCCATAGGATTATGTTCAAATAAGTGTCAAGGCCTCTTGTGAACCCATGTGTGGTATAATGCTTTGGGCTTTGGGGTGCATCTTCACCGAGAATTAACACAGTTTAATACCCCTTTAACTGCCATGGCTCAACACTAAAGGATCCTGGGAGTTGTAGGTTTACAAGGTCTTTAGCCTTCTCTGCCAAAGAGTGCAGGTAATTATATGAGTATACTAGTCTTGTGCATTTGTATGGAAGTGTGATCTGTTTTGTTTTGTTTCATTCATTTCACCCCATTTTTGTTTTCATTTGCTGCTTCTGAAAACGGGGTTTCTAACTGAATGGGAGTTTTGTCCCACATCCGAAAGAACAAAAGATTTCAGACCATTGGCGGCAATGGGAAGGCTTCCAAGGCTTGCCTGTTGTAGCTCAGCCTGAGCCTGAGCTTGGGCCCATTCAGGCAGTAATTGTCCCTGCACCTGATTTGCCAGAGGACACTGGGTTTGGGCCTGACATGTAGACAGAGTTTGGGCCTGAGATGCAACCAGCTTTGGCAGAATACTCTGGATTTGGGCCTGAGAGGCAGCCAGAGTCTGTTCCAGTGGATTCTGGGATGAGAGACAGAATGGTTGCAAGCAGGCATTTTGAACCGGATTCCTCTCCGCCGTCAAGGCCAGTTCACCAGGTGTCAGATGGACATTTTAGTTTAGAGGAGGATAATGAGTTTGACAGGAGGGAGGCGATAACTCATCGAAGGAGGGAACGAGAATGTTTACGGAGAAGTAGATGACTGCTTTTGAAGTGCTCTAATTAGTAGTTTTCTCATGGAGAAAGAGTTTTCTCATGAAAGAAAGACCTTGGATTTTCCTTAAATGCCTGGTTCTTCTCGGCTATAGCAGAGGTGTCAACATTGCAATTCGAGAGAGAAAGATCTTTGCTCTGTGTTCCTGTATATTCTTGCAGCCATTGATTTTGCTTCAAGTTCCAGCCTTGTGTTGCCTTTGAATCCAGTTGAATGTTCCAGTAACTTTGCCATTTGGATTTCTATTACCTTGGATTACTTTGGAGTTTGATCCTCCATTCTAGTCTTGTTTCCTGTGGTTCCAGTTTGTCTCATGCCTTGGAATTGAATTTTGTTTGGACTATTCTTGATGCCTTTCGTGGGACTGAGCTCAATATCAGGTTTGGACTATGTTTTTTGAGTGACTCTCTTAGACTCTTGCTTTAAGACTTTTAAGTGTATTGCTCTTGTGGATTTAAACCCATTTTATTGAATCTGAACTTTATTTGCTTGTGCTTACTTATAACCTTAAAAAAAACAGCTTGTTTGCTTACATTCTGGGGCTCCAGTGTGGTTTTAAGGTGCCTACGCAGCCAAGGGTGCAGCATCACCCTCCCCTCAGTTTTAGGGCTAGAAGGTGAAAATCGCCATAAATGGAGGGCACATCGACCGCTTTTAGCCGAGCAACTTGTAAAAGGTTTTCTAAACAGGGAAGGTAAAAGCCCAACAATTTCTTTCATTTCAAAAATATTTGGGGAGGAAAACGGGGGGGATTTTAAACAAAGAATTAAGATAAAAGATTTAAAGATTTAAAAATATTACAATACAGCATAGAGAAAATAGAGGGAGAAAACATGGAGGCAGGGACAGACTTTATATTTCTAGGCACGAAGATCACTGCAGATGCAGACTGCAGCCAGGAAATCAGAAGACGATTCCTTCTTGGGAGGAGAGCAAGGACCAACATCAATGATAAAATAGTGAAGAGCAGAGACATCACACTGGCCACGAAGGTCCGCATAGTCAAAGCAATGGTATTCCCCATAGTAACCTATGGATGTGAGAGCTGAGCGAAGGCTGAGTGAAGGAAGAGAGACGCTTTTGAACTCTGGTGCTGGAGGAAAATCCTGAGAGTGCCTTGGACCTTGGCAAGAAGATCCAACCAGTCCATCCTCCAGGAAATAATGCCCAATGGCTGCTCACTAGTAAAAAGGTAAAGGTTTCCCCTGACATTAAATCCAGTCGTGTCCGACCCTGGGGGTTGGTGCTCATCTCCATTTCTAAGCCGAAGAGCCAGCGTTGTCCGTAGACACCTCCAAGGTCATGTGGCCGGCATGACTGCATGGAACGCCGTTACCTTCCCGCCGGAGTGGTACCTATTGATCTACTCACATTTGCACGTTTTCGAACTGCTAGGTTGGCAGAAGCTGGAGCTAACAGCGGGCGCTCATTCTGCTCCCCAGGTTTGAACCTGGGACCTTTCGGTCTGCAAGTTCAGCAGCTCAGCATTTTAACGCACTTCGCTACCGGGGCTCCTCTAGAGTCTACACTGCCATATAATCTTGTTCAAAGCTAACTGGCTCTTCCAAAAGGCCTTTGACACTTAATTTGTTGTTGGACTGATCTATCTGCCCATTTTATAATAGCCCCATTCTTGAGGTGTTGCCAATGTTATTTTGCACTGTATTGTCCATTTCAATCGTGAAATACCTTCCCCATTCCGGCACATTCTGTACTGGGTTTTATGAATTAGTCTTCTGTTTTAATATTGTATGCTTCATGTTGATTTTATCGATTGTTTTACTGATAATTGAGGTTTTATTGGTATAATTGTTTTATTGTTTTATCATTGATATTTGATTGTTTTATCGGGCTAGGCCCCATGTAAGCCGCCCTGAGTCCCTTCGGGGAGATGGGGCGGGGTATAAAAATAAAGTTATTATTATTATTATTATTATTATTATTATTATTGACACAACGACGTTGTATGACACAGCAAACAAGATAGATATGCTGGATTTCGTTTCACAAAATCACAAGTTGAACACTTCCCAAGTGTCTAGGACTGTGTGATGTATTTTCGGATGATGCGTGCAGATCCCAGTAAGGTGGCCTTTTGCAGTTGGCAGATCGTAATTTTGTCAATGTCTATTGTTTCCAAATGCCGGCTGAGATCTTTTGGCACGGCACCCAGTGTGCCCATCACCACCGGGACCACCTGCACTGGTTTCTGCCAGAGTCTTTGAAGTTCAATCTTGAGGTCCTGATAGCGTCTGAGTTTTTCCTGTTGTTTTTCGTCAATGCGACTGTCACCTGGGATGGCAACATCAATGATCCAAACCTTGTTCTTTTCCACAACTGTGATGTCTGGTGTGTTGTGTTCCAGAACTTTGTCAGTCTGGATTCGGAAGTCCCACAGTATCTTTGCGTGTTCATTTTCCACAACCTTTGCAGGTTTGTGATCCCACCAGTTCTTAACTGCTGGGAGGTGATACTTGAGGCATAGGTTCCAATGAATCATTTGGGCCACATAGTTGTGCCTCTGTTTGTAGTCTGTCTGTGCAATTTTCTTACAGCAGCTGAGGATATGATCAATGGTTTCATCGGTTTCCTTGCACAGTCTGCACTTTGGGTCATCAGCTAATTTTTCGATCTTGGCCTTGATTGCCTTTGTCCTGATGTCTTGCTCCTGGGCTGCAAGGATCAGGCCTTCTGTCTCCTTCTTCAGGGTCCCATTCGTGAGCCAGAGCCAGCTCTTCTATTATTATTATTATTATTATTATTATTATTATTATTATTATTATTATTATTAAAGCAGATAGTCTTTATTTTGTATGGCAGTGGAGAAGAGGCCTTGGATTGAGATACCACCCAGTTGTGCTACTCTATTCTGCTCTGATCTAACCTGGATATGCTTGTAACTATAATAACCTAACAGGGAAAGGAAGCATGGCTGCTAGGCAGAATTTGAACCCTGTGCCTGCGACTCATGGCGTCTTTTTCTGGGACTTTTCTATTTCACTTCAAGCATCAGGAAGATGGGTGAGTCTTTTTGTAGAAAAGGATGACCTTACCGGTATTTACAATCTGTGAGGCCAGAGGTGGGTCGATGGTACGGCTCTTCATTAAAAGCAGGTAATTAAAATGTACCCTTTTGCAGAGGGCTTGAAGTACAGCTCCGTGGATCCCAGCCTTTGCAGATGTCAGAAGTTTCTGAAGGCAAAGGAGGCAGAGGGGGAAGAGGCCACTTCTCCCAGGGAAATAATGAGGTCTAATTAAAGTGTCCAGGCTCAGAAGAAAGCGCTGCCTCGTCGGTCCACACCTTTTTCATGCGCTCCTCCTTGGACTGAACATGCCTCCTTTCAGGTCCTTTGCAAGTGGGCTTTGATCAGCCCCATTCGGATTCTCTCTCTTGCTATTCAAAAGGTATCTCGGGCCAGAGAGAAGCTCTACTGGAAGGCAGCAAAGCAGGTTGACAGATGCACCTGTCAAGTACGCTTTGATCCCAATGCTATTCAGCACCTCTATTAATGTTTGGGGTTTTAAGCAGAGGCTGGGTGGCCATCTGTTGAGAGGGCTTGGAGTGGACCTTCCTGGGTTTGGACTGGATGGGCTTTGTGGTCTTTTCCAATGGATCAAAGTTGCAGGCGACCTCAAATTGGGAGGGAGAGCTAATATCCCAGAGGACAGGATCAGGACCCAAAACGACACTCACAGAATAGAGAGCGGGGACAAAACTAACAAAACAAACAGGCAGAAAGGTCATGCACTACATGCAATAAAAATGAAATGTGCTTGAAATGTAATGCACAGGTTGCATTATTTGAGAGACACCTGGCTTGGAAACAGTACATAGGAAAGTGATCCAGGATTCTTAGTAAATCACAGCTTGAACATGGGCCGGGCTGTGGTGCAGCTGGTTAATAGCCAGCTGCAATAAATCACTACTGACTCCGGTCATGGGATCGAAGCCCGGGTCAAATTGAGCTCCCGACCATTAATAGCCTAGCTCGCTGCCCACTTAAGCAGCTCGAAAAACAGTTGCTCTGTTGAATAGAAAATTCTAGATACCGCCTATGCAGGGAGACTAATTTAACTTAAATTTATGACACCATAAAAACTGCCAGCATCATGTGGGAAGGAATGAGGAAGTACTACCATCAAAGGACTCGGTGTCACAGCGGACGATGAAGTGGAAAATCAGGCAAGCCCCCACCCTGGTAGCATTCAGAAAGAGCTTGAAAACCAGGCTCTTTACTCAGACCTTTAGATAAAGATTGCTCATCCCCATAGCAATCTGTATCTGTGACCATTCTTGTACTGGTTTGCACTTTTTACCTTTGTCAACTTGATATAGACACAGGGTCTATTCCCATCCCAATTTGCACTTCCAAGAATTTGCAGCACTTTATCAGTCACCTTGTTTATAATATTTATATGGTGCACCTTACCCAGTCTACTTTTACAACCTCTCTGATTTAATGCATGTTTTTATTAGTTCTTGTCATTTGTTTTTTATTGGCTAATGTTTAAATTTTTAATTGTGCATGTTTTTTGTCTATTGTTGTGTTTTATACTGCTATTGTTTTTAATCGGGCTTGGCCCCATGTAAGCTGCCCTGAGTCCCCTTTGGGGAGATAGAGGCGGGGTATAAAAATAAAGTTATTATTATTATTATTATTATTATTATTATTATTATTATTATTATTATTATTAAGTGGCCGCTCCCCCTGTGGCTGGAATTGAGCATGCCCTCATGATGCCAGAAGCTGGAAAATGTTCAATTGCCTCTGTGTCTGTCTATATGTTGTATGTCTAAAAATGGCATTGAATGTTTGCTATATATGTGTGTATTGCAATCTGCCCTGAGTCCATTTTGGAGTGAAAGGGGCAGAATATAAATACTATAAACAAACAAACAAACAAACAATGTGATGCAGCAGCTAAAGAAGCCAATGCAATTCTAGGCTGCACCAATAGGAGTCTAGAGACTGAACAATGTTTTTAAACTGCCTTTACTATATATATATATATATATATATATATATATATATATATATATATAGGCCTAGTAGGCATTTTGTTTTGCCTTGTCTTGTAACTTCAGCATGGGCCCTTTTAGGGCTGTGCTGTAGCACATCTGGTAAATCACCAACAGTAATAGCATCTATTTATTTATTTATTTACAGCATTTATATTCCGCCCTTCTCACCCCGAAGGGGACTCAGGGCAGATCACATTACACATATAGGCAAACATTACACATATAGGCAAACATGCCTTTTAACATAGAACAAAGACAAGACAAACATAGGCTCCAAGCGGGCCTCGAATTCATGACCTCCTGGTCAGAGTGATTCATTGCAGCTGGTTGCAGCTGGCTTGCTCTCCCGCCTGCACCACAGCCTGGGCCAACGGAAAGCTGGCTGGTTCAAAGCCTGGTCAGGGTGAGTGCTCGACCTCAAGCCCAGCTCACTGTTTACCTAAGCAGTTCAAAAACAGCGTATAAGCTGTAAGTAGAGAAATTAGGTACCGCAAATTGTGGGGGAGGTATTTTACGACACCATAAAGAACAAGACCAGAAATGCTGTGATCGTGAGGAGGGTGGAAAGAAGATGGCTCTTTTTTTATAGAGAATGGAGCAACAGCACCCCCGTGACTGAATCTGAGCACAACCTCAACCTCCAAGGCACCAAAAAACTGGACTTCAAGACTACATACCCCCTTCTGTCTGTCTTGTTCTGTTCTGTCCTGTCTCCAAAAGGCATTGAATGCTTGCCGTGTATGTGTACTGTGATCCGCCCTGAGTCCGCTTGGGGAGATAGAGCAGAATATAAATAAAGTGTTATTATTTTGTTTTAGTTTACCTTATAAGCCTCTTTGGGTTCCTTGCTGCGAGAAAGGCAGGGTCTTAATGAAATCGATAAATAAACCTGAGCCAAAGACAATTTTGAGATTTCAAAATTAAAACGGAACGGAACGGCATAGAAGCAAATAGCATTAAAAAAGGAAAATGTGACTGCGGGGCGCTTCCGAAAACTAGTTTGCAAGGGAAGAGCTGAGACTGGGGGAAACCGAGGATTTGCAGCAAGTGCAGAGAATAACAAGCGAAAACTCAAACTAGAAGCAGCTCAATGGACCCTTGATAAATGTACATCCCCTTTTAAACTCTATTTTATGTTTACTGGCTCCAGATTTGTTTTCACCTCATCATGGCAAGGTTTATGAAAGTTGGTGGCCCTCCTGGCTAGATCCACCATGGGTACATCTACAATGTAGAGTGAATGCAGTCTAACTCCACTTTTACTGCCTTGGCTCAAAGGTGTGGAATTATGGGAGTTGTAGTTTTACAAGGCTTTATTGGCCAAAGAAAGCCAGTGTTGCAGCTCAGCATGCAACAGAGGAATTTTCTGATGATGGGTCAGAGACTGATGGGGTTGATAATGGGTTTCAAAGTGAGGAGTCTGTGACTGATTGGCAGATGAGACCGATGTTGTGGATTCCTGTGCTTGTTCCCAGGCAACGATATAAATACTGTAAATAAAATAAAATAAATAAATAACAGGGGAAAGTGAAAGTTCCAGTTCCCTTGAGAAAAGGCCTTGGGCTGATGGGGAGTGTTCTCAGGAAACTAGATTACGCCTAAGAACACGAGGAGTGAAAAATAGATAAACGAGATATTCTCAGAGAATCCAAGATAAGACCTTGAAGGCCAGATGTTCGGTCTTAAATTAAGAGGTGTGAGATTCAAGCCTTTCCGAGGAGACGATGTTTCCAATAGGGATGGCTCTCCTGTCTCTGCTCTCGAGTCTTTGATTCAAGTATTCTCAAGTTTCCTGCTCTGTTTCATGCCTTTGTTTCCCGAAAGTGTTTACCTTGGAAAAGTTCCTGTTTTCATGTTTATGGATTTATGTATGAAGAACCACTGTGGATTTTGATTCTCTTGACTTTGTGTACTTTAGCATTTTTAATCACTGCTATTTTGTACTTTTTATTCTACTGACCCTTTTGGACTGGCCCCTTTCCCCCTTTTTATCTGCTTTTTAAAAGAGAAACACTTTTACCACTTCATCACATAATTTAAATTCCACTGAGTTCTACACTTAAAATCTAGTATTCCACTGGGTCCACTACATTCGTTTTGGTTAAAATGCAGTTTTTGAGTCTTTTAAACGTCGAGGGCAGCATTTTTTCCAACATATCAGGAAGAGGTGAGGAAATTGATTTTTCTCAAAACTCCAGATGTTTTGCCAAATTTTGAATGAAATAGCCCTCGTTGCTCTCAGTTTAGAATCACCCAATTTGTGTGAGGAGAAATTGAGGGAGGAGTCAAAATAAACTTTTTGGGGCAATTTCCTTTTGCTACCTCATAACGCTTCTACTTTGCAAAAAATTAAAATAGCCTTTGAGGGAACCTTTTCTCTTCCTTCCATGATTTGTCTGTGTCCTGTGTTGGGAGGACCAGTGCTGTTGCCCTTCCAAATGGGTTTCCCTTCCACCCCTTCTCTCTCTCTCTCCGCTGTTGGGAATTGTGGGAGTTGTAGTCCAAAACACCAGCTGAGCCTTTACTGCTGACATTCCAAATGGGATTCCCTCCCACTCCTTTTCTTTCTCACCCTCTCTGCTGTTGGGAATTGTGGGATGGTGAGCGGGGCCAAATGTCTGCAGTGTGGAAACCTCTTCATTGAAAAATACGCAAGACAACTGAGTGCACTAAACAGTGTGATTGTAAGATAGGGAAAAACTCCTTTTTGTTACAGAATAGAGTTAGAATCATAGAATCACAGAATCATAGAATAGTAGAGTTGGAAGAGACCCCATGGGCCATCCAGTCCAACCCCCTGCTAAGAAGCAGGAAATCGCATTCAAAGCACCCCCGACAGATGGCCATCCAGCCTCTGCTTAAAAGCCTCCAAGGAAGGAGCCTCCACCACGGCCCCGGGGAGAGAGTTCCACTGTCGAACAGCCCTTCTCACAGTGAGGAAGTTCTTCCTGATGTTCAGGTGGAATCTCCTTTCCTGTAGTTTGAAGCCATTGTTCCGTGTCCTAGTCTGCAGGGCAGCAGAAAACAAGCTTGCTCCCTCTTCCCTATGACTTCCCTTCACGTATTTGTACATGGCTATCATGTCTCCTCTCAGCCTTCTCTTTTGCAGGCTAAACATGCCCAGCTCTTTAAGCCGCTCCTCATAGGGCTTGTTCTCCAGACCCTTAATCATTTTAGTCACCCTCCTCTGGACGCTTTCCAGCTTGTCAACATCTCCCTTCAACTGTGGTGCCCAGAATTGGACCCAGTGTGATTCCAGGTGTGGTCTGACCAAGGCAGAATAGAGGGGAGCATAACTTCCCTGGATCTAGACGCTATTCCCCTATTGATGCAGGACAGAATCCCGTTGGCTTTTTTAGCTGCCGCATCACATTGTTGGCTCATGTTCCCCTTCCTCCCCACAAGGACTCCAAGGTCTTTTTCGCACACACTGCTGTCAAGCCAGGCCTCGTCCCCCATTCTGTATCTTTGATTTCCATTTTTTCTGCCGAAGTGAAGTATCTTGCATTTGTCCCTGTTGAACTTCATTTTGTTAGTTTCGGCCCATCTCTCTAGTCTGTCAAGATCGTTTTGAATTCTGCTCCTGTCTTCTGGAGTGTTAGCTATCCCTCCCAGTTTGGTGTCGTCTGCAAACTTGATGATCGTGCCTTCTAACCCTTCGTCTAAGTCGTTAATAAAGATGTTGAACAGAACCGGGCCCAGGACGGAGCCCTGCTTGTGGCACTCCACTTGTCACTTCTTTCCATGATGAAGACGACGCATTGGTGAGCACCCTTTGGGTTCGTTCGCTTAGCCAATTACAGATCCACCTAACCGTAGTTTTGTCTAGCCCACATTTTAGTAGTTTGTTTGCCAGAAGGTCGTGGGGGACTTTGTCGAAGGCCTTACTGAAATCCAGGTACGCTACATCCACGGCATTCCCTGTATCGACCCAACTCGTAACTCTAGACTAAACTCTCTTCTTCTGAACACTTCTGAACACGTCCCAGTGTAATCTGATGAAGTCCTTAGATAGAATTATTGGACTCTGGTATTTCAGTGCTAGAGTCCAACAGCTGGTGCGTCACCAAACTAAAGCTCCCAGAATTGCATAGTATTGAGCCATGGCAGTTAAAGTGACATAAAACTACATTCATTCTGCAATCTAGATGCACTCTCTGGGTTGTAATTGGACCTCTTGAGGAGCTCTCCAATGTTCTGAACCAATCTGGCAGGATGGGTTTCAGCATTTGAAAAAGCTAAAAAGTGGCTTCAGGACCTTGGATAGCTGTTTGGTAGTTGGTTATAGTTTCAGGACCTTGGAGAGCCCCTTGGGGACATTTCTTTCACCTGTTTAGTCCTGTAGTTTTGGATAGTTCAAATCACTTCATAAGCACAAGTATGACTGACACTTATCTTGGAAACAGTCCATGTGAAAGGGGCCTAGGAGTCTTAGCTGTGGATGAGGGAAGAGTGTGAAAAGGCAATTCTGAGCTGTATCAATAGGAGTCTAGTGTCCAGATGGAGACACTAGGAAATCATAGTCTCACTTTGTTCTGCTTTGGTTAATCATCCTCACCTGGAATAACAACCCTGTGTCCACTTCTGGACAAAGCAATTCAAAGAGGAGATAGACAAGAGAGAAGGTGTCCAGGGAAGGGCCACCAAAATGATCAAAGGTCTGGAAACTATAAATCTCTCTGAGGAGTGGTTTAGGGAGACAGCTATGTTTAGCTTGGAGAAGAGAAGGTTGAGAGGAGAAACATGTTACATTATGTGAAAGTCTATCATATTAAGGAAGGGGCAAGCTCACAGTAAGAGCGGTAGAATTAATGCAGTTTGATCCCACTTTAACTAACACAACTCCATGCTATGGAATCCTGGGATTTGTAGTTTGGTGAGACACCAGCACTTTTGGGCAGGGAAAGCTCTATGCGATGCTGGTTGTGACGTGATTTATAGTTTCCAAATCACAACCTCCCTGATCTGCTGCAAGCTGGATAGAAAGGGTCCCAGAAGCAAGCAAAAATAGAGCAGAGTGCTTTTACAGCAAACACTGCCAGCTCCTGGCTTTATCTATACACACTGTTTAGTAAACTCACGGATTCAGGTTTTCATTCAAAATATCCGGAGGCTTCAATCTTCACCATTGCAATATATACAAATGTACAATCAGGATTCGCAGATCCTCATTCCTTGTACTTGCAAACAATCAGAATAATCAGATAGTCACATAGAACTCAGGCAGATACTCACGCTGAGTCACACAGGAGAGAGGAAGATGGATTCCTCCTTGTTGATAGTTATCAGTAAGGGACACTGGCTGATGCAACTCCTTTGCAATAACCTCACACAGTTAGGACTCAGCCATTACCACATTCCCTTAGGTGTTGCATCATGTCATTCACTGTCATTATTCAGGTGCTATCAATATTCCTGTTCTGTTTTGTCTTTCAAGAAGAGCCTTAAAACAATGTGGTAAGTAAATGAAAACTGCTTTGCTTCAGGAAAATATACAGAATAGCACACTCAGTGGGATGGGCTGTTGCGCAGCTGGCTAGTAACCAGCTGCAATAAATCACTGACTGAGAGGTAATGAGTTCAAAGCCCGGGTCGGGTTAAGCCCCCGACCATTAAATAGCCCGGCGTGCTGTGTTACCTACGCAGCCCAAAAGAAAGTTGGATCTGTCAAATAGGAAATTTAGGTACGCTTTATGCAGAAGACTAATTTAACTAATTTACACCATAAACTGCCAGCAACATGCTGGAAAAGGAATGAGGAAGTACAGTCACTAGTGGATGGTGAAGCAACAGCTCCCCCTGTGGCCGGAATCGTGAAGCTGGAATGTTAAATGCCTCTGTGTGTGTCTATACTGTATGTTGTTTGTCTGATGGCATTGAATGTTTGCCATATATATGTTCATTGTAATCTGCCCTTTGGGCTGAGAAGGGTGGAATATAAATACTGTAAATAAATAAATAAATAAATATAATGCAAAAGAAAGCAAGGAAGTCTTAGGGCAAACACGGTCACTGATAAATTCCCAAATCAAGTAGCAGTCTTACTTCAGATAAAGAAACAGCAATAAATCCTTAGGAGCAGTTTCCCAGATGCAGACTCGAAGCAAGCACAAGGGAGCGAAGCATTAGAGTCAGTTTGTTACCAGCAAGAGCTGGCTGCACCTGCTTCTGCTTCGTAGCCCTGAATTCCCCCACAGCTGCCAGGACAGTTCCCAATTACTCAGCTGCATTTCTGGTAGCTATTCTAGCTGAACAACGTCTCTGCTCTATTTCCTTTCGCCTCTCCTGAAATGTGGGTACTTGCAAAATCTCCTCCTCAGATTCCAACTCACCCTCAGATTCCCTTCCTCTTCTGAAGAAGAGGAATCTCTAACAATTCAACATGTTCTTCAAACAATATTTTATTCTATGATCATAAATGCTTTGCCATTTCATTCCAACAATCTCAAGACCTCGTGAACCTACAACTCCCAGAATTCCATAGCATTGAGCCAGGGAAGCTAAAGTGGGGAGCACCCAAAGAATTTCTCAATGTGTTGTATTTGTTTGAATTATTTTTATTTCCTCATTGCTTTGGCACCCTTTGTGGGTTGAGAACTAATATGAAAAACATCTTAGCTATTTTTAATGCATCTGAAATGCCAGTTAATATAGAGATCTCCTTAGAATGCAGGTCAGGTTCCCGGCGTCTCCACTCGTTACGGCGAAGTCAAACACAGGCCTGCAACCACACACACCATCTTCTGGCAGTATAGATTTTAAAATAACTTAGTTTTAGAGGTGTTATGAATTAGTTCCTTTTCCCCGGGCTGTTCCCAGGTTTTTTATGGAGCATAAGCTGAGATCCAGAGTGAAATATTATGAGCCTTAATTAAGCAGTATATGATATCATCACCCAGTTTATCTTGGCATAAAAATAAGGGCTGGATTGATTCCTTCCTGGCGACGTTCTCCCCTCTCCTTTCCTGTTCTCTGCCTTCCTTCTCTTTCATATTTTTTCATTCTGTTTCTCAGAAAAAATGACAATGCTTTGGAAGCAGGATGTTTCAGCCTTTCTCGCAGCCTTTCTAATCAGTTTCCAAAATGTGAACCGGCTCAAAAGCGGAACATTGATACCAATTTAACTGCTCTGGATCAATGCTACGGAATCCTGGGAATTGTAGTTTTAAAAGGCTCTTGTCCTTCCCTGCTAAATAGTGCTGATTCCTCACCAAACTATAAATCCCAGGATTCCATAGCATTGAGCCATGGCATTTGAAGCGGTGTTAAACTGCATTAAACCTGTAAAACTACAACTCCCAGGATTGACTAGCAGGGTAGATGAACCCCCTGCTGTATAACGAGTGCAGTTCAATCCTACTTAGATTCCCATGGCTCAATGCCATGTACCCCTGGGAGTTGTAGTTTTACAAAGTCTTTATTGTTTTCTGCCAGAGTATGAGTATACATCATCATTACAAATCCCAGGATTCCATATTGGTGTCACACTACATCCATTCTGCAGTGGAGATACTCCCTGAAGGTGTATCTACACTCAGTTATGTAAGCCAGTTTCAAACCAGCTTCGAAAAAAGTGGTCTTGCTACAGGGAGTTGTAGTTTGACAAGGTTCTTAGCCTTCCCTGAGTGCTGATACCTCACCAAACTACAAATCCCAGGATTCCATAGCATTGAGCCATGGCAGTTCAAGTAGTGTCAAACTGCATTCATTCTGCAGTGAAGATTCATCTGCAAATAGAAGGTCGTCTGGAGAGTCATCAAACTGGAAAGTCGTCAAGATCATTAATGTGCTTTTTTTTTTCAGTCATTCAACAGCTTTCCTCCAATTGGTTTCTTACCCTGTGCTCTTTTGGGGAAGGTTGGTTGCTGCCAATCTGGTGCCAAAAATCTGGTGCCCTGAGTCCCCTGATGGGTGAGAAGGACGGGGTAGAAGTGATGAAATAAATAAATAAATAAATAAATAAATAAATAAATAAAAGGGTTTATTGATGCACTTTATTTCCATTCCAGCCTTCTCCCAATCTAACGATGTAAAGTGCCTGCTCTCCAAGATGCACAGCTTCACCTTCTGAAATAGGCCCAGCACCCTGAATAGCATCTCAACTAAAGCCCTGTTTGCACTTGTGATATAATAATAATAATAATAATAATAATAATAATAATAATAATAATAATAATTACCCTCGCAGTGATGTTGACCGGCTATATCTGCCTAGAAGATCAGGGGGCAGAGGACTCTTACAAGTAAAGCAAGCAGTCAAAGAAGAAGAACATGCCCTGGCAGAATATGTAAAGCAAAGTGAAGAACCTGCTTTGATTGAAGTCAAAAATCAGAAACTCCTCAAAACACAGCAGACAAAAAACCAGTACAAGAAAACTGCACTACAAACTAGAGCTGACAGCTGGCACAACAAAACACTGCATGGAAAGTTCCTTGACAAAATTGAAGGAAAAGCTGATAAGGAGAAGACCTGGCTCTGGCTCACGAATGGGACCCTGAAGAAGGAGACAGAAGGCCTGATCCTTGCAGCCCAGGAGCAAGACATCAGGACAAAGGCAATTAAGGCCAAGATTGAAAAATCAGCTGATGACCCAAAATGCAGACTGTGCAAGGAAACCGACAAAACCATTGATCATATCCTCAGCTGCTGTAAGAAAATCGCACAGACAGACTACAAACAGAGGCACAACGATGTGGCCCAAATGATTCATTGGAACTTATGCCTCAAGTACCACCTCCCAGCAGCAAAGAACTGGTGGGATCACAAACCTGCAAAAGTATTGGAAAATGAGCACGCAAAGATACTGTGGGACTTCCGAATCCAGACTGACAAAGTTCTGGAACACAACACACCAGACATCACAGTTGTGGAAAAGAAAAAGGTTTGGATAATTGATGTTGCCATCCCAGGTGACAGTCGCATAGATGAAAAACAACAGGAAAAACTCAGCCGCTATCAGGACCTCAAGATTGAACTTCAAAGACTCTGGCAGAAACCAGTACAGGTGGTCCCGGTGGTGATGGGCACACTGGGTGCTGTGCCAAAAGATCTCAGCCGGCATTTGGAAACAATAGACATTGACAAAATCACCATCTGCCAACTGCAAAAGGCCACCCTACTGGGATCTGCACACATCATCAGAAAATACATCACACAGTCCTAGACACTTGGGAAGTGTTCGACTTGTGGTTTTGCGAAACGAAATCCAGCATATCTATCTCGTTTGCTGTGCCATACAACGTCGTTGTGTTGATAATAATAATAATAATAATAATAACAACAACAACTTTATTTTTATACCCCGCCACCATCTCCCCGAAGGGACTCGGGGGGGCTTACACAACAAAAAACATGAACAACAGTATAGCATTAAAATACACACAATATAATTAAACAATAAGGTTTTAAAGACACTGCAAAACAAGATAAAACAACATCACAGTTTCTTAAAAATCTAAACATAAAATTGTTCTGCACAGCAGAGGGAGACTTGTGTAGAATTCCATAGGGACTAAGGCTAAAATCCAAGCAAATAAGGGTGGAACATGGGAACAATTCCACTTAAAGTGCTATAACAAATAGAGTGAGGAGCAAGGTAAAGTGTCAAACGGATTCGTAAACATGAAATAGATACCGAGTCTGATGGGCTATTCATTCAAATGTGTTCCAGAACATCCACGTCTTCAGTTCTCGGCGGAAGATGGACAATGATGGAGCTAGCCTGATATCCCTGGGGAGAGAGTTCCAAAGCTGGGGGCCCACCACCAAGAAGGCTCTCTCCCTCGCCCCCACCAACTGCACCTGAGACAGGGGCTGGAGTGAGAGAAGATTTATTTATTTCCAACATTAATATCCCGCCCTTCTCACCTGAAGGGACTCACCAGATGACCTTAGGGCCCATGTAGGTTTGTAGGGGAGGAGGCGATCACAGAGATAGGCAGGTCCTGAACTGTTTAAGGCATTTGGAAGCTAGCTTCAGACAATAAACTCCCACTGAAGCCTGAAAAGGAAACTCCTTGGTGAGCAACGGTGGTGCTCTGTTGTTCCAGGATTTCCTCTGTAATCTGCATAGCAAAACCACTTTCTTCAAAGCTGGTTTGAAACTGGCTTACATAAAGAATGTCGATACACCTTCAGGAAGCATCTCCACTGCAGAACAAATGTAGTTTGACACTACTATGGAATCCTGGGATTTGTAACCATGTGCTGTATACTCATACTCTGGCAGAGAACAATAAAGACTATGTAAAACTTCAACGCCCAGGAGTCCATGGCATTGAGCCATGGGAGTTGGAGTGGGATTGAACTGAACTAGATCTACGGTATAGATGTGCCCTGTGACTCTGGAGACTTAGTTGCCACAAAGCCCTCTTTGGGCTGCTAGAATTTCAATAAATAGCCTTGCTGCTTCAAAGCCTGGCTGCTAGCTACCTAGGTTTTTTTGATTGAAAGACATAGATTGGATGACTATCTTTTGTGGCCAGATTTGGTGTGATTTGGTTCAGTGGTTTTGTTGTTTACTCCATAGTAAAATGTCACATTACATTTTTATATATATATATAGATATAATTGAATTTGTGAATGCAGAATCCATGGGAATGGAGTTCCAGCATTACCCTCCCTCCCTCCCTTCCTTCCCTTGGAGCAGCTTGGGAATTCTTCAATCAACAGCTGGCTGGTAAATAAATTACACCAATTAAAAAAAATAAATAACGTCCGGCCTGCTTTGGCGCTTGGCTAAGCCTGGAAGCCCGTTGCCGCTCAATGCGCATCCATTTCCAGGAGCATCTGATTCACAGGGAATTCCTTGTCACATAAAATATGAATAGGCTGTTTTGAATTATGAAGATGGAAATGTACTAGAACATTTGGGGAGGACAAGACAAGTGTTTTGCTCGTGTTTCTGAGAAGCCTCGTCCTCACTTTACTCTCATGCGGAAGGATGCTGCTGATCTTTGCTGCCAGTTTACTACTGCTAGTTAAGGTTCTTGTGATTGGTGGAGCAAGTTTAGGGGAAACTTGGTGATAGTAGATCTCTTGTGGATGATCTCCCAATGAAATGGCCATCACAGAATTTCCTCCATGATGTTGGAGATCTTCAGAGGAGGCCCTATTGCATGTCCCGACATCCTGTGAAGTTTGGTTGGTGGGTTGTACACTTAACAGTCTTCTTCGGCTCTGTTTACACTGCCATATAAAGTGGTTTGAATCTGCATTATGTGATCAAGTGCAGACTTCTATAATGCTGTTTGGTGCATTATATAGCAGTGCAGATGGAGACTGCATAGCAGCCCCTGGAATGAGTAACTAACTCCCTATCCAAGAAAATTGTCCTGATCTTTCAATCTTCTGGTGGAGATCACAAACAGTGCTGTTCAATGGGTTGTTGTATGTCTTTCGGGCTGTGTGGCCATGTTCCAGAAGTATTCTCTCCTGACGTTTCGCCCACATCTATGGCAGGCATCCTCAGAGGTTGTGAGGTATGGAGGTGCTGTTCAATGTCTGAAACTGTTCTGTTCTAAGGCTATTAAAACTGAATTTCATGATAGGTTTTTAAATTGCTTTAAAGGTTTTCTCACAGTGGGAAGATACCTCCAGGGCCATTCATCCAACTGCCTTCTGCTAGGCAGGAAAACACAATAAAAGCCCTCCTGACAGATGGCCATCCATGCCTCTGTTCAAGAGCCACCAGAGTGGGGA
Source organism: Anolis carolinensis (assembly GCF_035594765.1). Taxonomy (NCBI): domain Eukaryota; kingdom Metazoa; phylum Chordata; class Lepidosauria; order Squamata; family Anolidae; genus Anolis; species Anolis carolinensis. The sequence continues at coordinate 365,628,782 of NC_085841.1, forward strand.
ACTCCACCTAAAGTCCAATGTTTACATCTTGAGAGTACATAGGATCCTAGAGTTGGAGGTTACCTCCAAGGGCCATGCAGTCCAATCTCTGCCATGGAGGGAAATACAACCCAAGCCCTCCCAACAGATGGCCATCCAGCTTCTGCTTCAAAACCTCCAGAGAAGGAGACTCTACAAAACTTTGTAGTTGCAGCCTATCCCACTGTTGAACAGCTCTTATCCTGGGTTGTTGTTATCTTCCCGCCCCAATGAAATGTTACATCAGTTCTCAATTTTGTACTCCAAACTAAAGAAACAAGGTTGCGCAGGGAAATGCAGCCTCCTTTTCTTTGCCCTTGGAGCCCAGACCAGTCGCAGTTTCATCATCCGAACTGTCTTCCAGTCTCTGCTGCTTTCTCTCTGAAAAGCAATGACAGAAAAAGAAACAAAAGGCTAGATCATAGTGCCCTGCCCCGCTACCCTGAGAGATTCGTTTACCCATCAGACACACTTAAAATGAGCCAATGTCTCATAGAATATATATGTCACACTTTCAGGTTAGCTTCACCTTGCTAAAGACACCAGGCTACACACAGAAACTTCTGTAGTTTATTAGGAAATAGGGGAAAAGCAGTTCATAAAAGGCAAAAGTATAGTTCCAAAAGAAAGTTGCAAAACAAGGCTGTAAGAAACAAATCCATGGGAACAATAGACATAAAGCAGAGTCTTTTGAATAGACACCAAAGTCCCAGAAACGAGGTTACATCCAAGCCATAAGATAGTACAGGAAAGCAGTCTTGGTTCTTGATTCAAGCGAGGAAATTGCTTTGACAAAGATTTCCCTCTCAGCAGACTGTTTTAATAGCATAATATGAAGGCATTTCTTTGCCCTTTGACCTTCCTCTTATTTGCTATTCTAAGACTTCTGCACAACCCCCGAAATTCCAGCCAACTAGTTCGATCGAGAGCCCCATCATCAAGCCCACAGGCCTCGTTAGTGTTATTAGGCTGAGGCTGGAAGCTGCTCTCCCTTCCTGCTTCTTGCACCTGAGAACCATCCTCATTAACAACATCATTTCTTCCCATGGGAAATTTATTTATTTATTTATTTCCATCATTTCTATGCCACCCTTCTCACCCGAAGGGACCCAGGGCGGCTCACAATCTGGCAAATTGATAGAAAATCTGGAAAGCCTTGCTGCTCTTCATTTTCCACAGCAGGAACATCCTGCACCTGAATCCCATAATTCTCATCAGAATCATCTTGAAACTCATCCTGAACCTGAAACCCATCATCTTGAAACTGTATCCCAGAATCCTCATCAGAATCACACAGAGGCTGAGCCACAACAATATATTTCTAAAACTGGAAGAGACTCCAAAGGCCATCTAATCCAACTCACTTTTGCCAGACAGGAAGGCACCATACAAACCTTCCCAACAGATGGCCATCCAGCTTTAAAAGCAGAGGAGACTCCACCAAAAATCCATTGCACCTGGAGTGTTTATACCATGAAAGTTCATAGGACTGTAGAGTTTGATGGTACCTTCAAAGGCCATTCAGTCCAACCCCTTTCTGCTAGGAAGGAGGATGCCATTCAAGCCCTCCTAACAGATAGCCGTCTAGCCTCTGTATTAAATCCTCCAGAGAAGGAGACTCCAATGGACTCCACGCTAGCATTTTCACTGTTGAACAGCTTTGCTCATCAAGAAGTTCTTCCTAAAGTTTCGGCACAATCTCTTTTCCTGCCATTTGAATCTATGGCTCCATTATGTCCCAGTCTCTGGAGAAGCAGAAAACAAGCCTTGCCCCTTCCTCCTCAATGGGACATCGTTTCAGATGTTTTAACATAGCCATCATGTGTTGTCAAAGGCTTTCATTGCCACAATCACTGGGTTGCTGTGAGTTTTCAGGGATGTATGGCTATATTCCAGCAGCATTATCTCCTGACATTTTGCCTGCACCTCTGGCTGGCATCTTCAAAAGTTCTGTTGGCAGTGAGGCAAGTGGAGTGTATATTATGTATATACCTGTGGAATAATGTCCAGGGTGGGAAAAAGAACCCTTGTCTGTTTGAAGCAAGTGTGAATGTTGCAATTAGCAAGCTTGAATAGCATTGAGCAGCCATGCAGTTTGCAGTGTCAATCAGTGAGGGTATCTGCATAGAAGTAGCCTGGCCCCTGTTGCCTGGAGGCATCCTGCATTTGGGAGGTGTCCACTGACTATTCAAGCTTGCTGTCGCACTTCAGGTTAGCTTCACCTTGCTAAATACACCAGGCTGCACACAGGTCTTTTGTAGTTTATTAGGAAATAGGAATTAAATAGTTCTTAAAAAGCAAAAGTAAAGTTCCAAAGGACTGTTGCAAAACAAAGCTTAAAAGAATAATCCAAGAAAACATAAAGCATAAAACAAGGTTCCATTAATGCATGGCAAAGTCCCATGAACATGAATACACAAGGCTGTAAGATAATCCAGGAAAGTGCAAGCTGGCTTCTTGACTCAAACGAGAAGTTGCTTTGGCAAAGGTTCCTCTCTCAGCACACCATTTTAATACCCTTTGCATAGCATGAAGGCATTTCTTTGGCCTCTGACCTCCCTCTTGTTTGCTATTCTAACAATCCTGCAAATCCTGAATTCCAAACGGCCAGCTCGATCTAAAGATTCCGTTTCGTCAAGGCCAGACAGCTTGTTAGCGTTAGCGTCTGTCTGCGTGCTATCAGACTGGGAGCTGTCCTCCCTTCCTGAGTCAAGTTCACCTGGCTAGCTTCAGTATCATCAACACCATTCCCTGCCATGAAAAAACCTGCCTGTTCCTCATCTTCCACAGCAGGAACACTCTGAACCTGAATCCCATAATTCCCATCAGAGTAATCTTAAACCTGAATCCCATCATCTTGAGCCTGAATCCCATAATCCCCATCAGAGTCTGAGGCTCTAGCTGAGTCACAACACTTGCTAAATGCAACAATCACACTTGCTTCAGCCAGACAAGGCTTCTTTCTCCCACCCTGGACATTATTCCATGGATATTTACACACCCCACTTGCCTCATTTCCAACAGACCTCTGAACAAACTTCTGAAGATGCCAGCCACAGATGCAGGTGAAACATCAGAAGAGAATACTACTGGAATATGGCCATACAGCCTGACAAACTCACAGCAACTCAATAGCCATCCTGTTCCCTCTTAATCTTCTTTTCTCCAAGCTGAACACACCTTGCTTCCTAAGTCTCTCCTTAAGGGAATTCCAGGCCTTTGACCATTTGGGGATCCCTTCTGTGGTCAGATTCCCACTTGTCCATACCATTCCTCTTTCCACCTTATGTGACCGTCTTCATCTTTCCAGCAATGTCAATCTCTTTCTCACTTGAGTTATATCTAACTAAGCCAGATGTTCTTCTTGTGGGAGAAATGCCCTCTGAAGAGCATTGGTGGGCTGGCACCCGGACGTTCCTGCGCTACTTGAACCTCCAGGACACTTCACATTTTCCATGCTTGGGAGGCTATTTTTAAGAAGTCATCTGTTATCATTAGGGTCTTGCCATTAGAGTTATATTATGCACCTCGAGTGAAAACTTTTAAAGGTCCAGTTTGACTGATTTAACAGCTTTCCTCCAGTACCGTAGTTAAGCAGCAGTTACCATTCTAAACTTCCTACGGTTTATACACTCCTGCTAATGTTTCCCAAGCCACACTTCTCAGAATAATGAAGCGGGATCCCATCCAGTTTTATGGAGAGAATTTAGAGTCAGCCAAGATCCTAAATCAAGGAGACAGAATGCAGCTTTACACTCGACTGAGTCACACAGCATTTCTGGAATGCCTCCATGTTCAGGAATTGCAATGCTTTTCAATGCAGGCTCAAATCTAGGCGTCTTAGTGGATCACAAGTTGAACATGAGCCAAGAATGTGATGCAGCAGCTGAAAAGGCCAATGTGATTCTAGGTTGAGGAAAGTCATAGTCCCACTCTGTTTTGCCATCTTCGTCACCATTATACTGCACCTTGCTGATGGGAAGTTTCCCACCAGTGTGGAAGTCATCTATCAGAGAGATGGCAAGCTCTTTAACCTCAGCAGAGGTTAAAGCCAAAACCAAGGTCACAACAACATATAGAACTCCAATATGCTGATGATAATGTAGTCTGTGCACATTCAGAAGAAGACCGACAAGCCACTCTCAACATCTTTGCAGAAGCAAATGATAAGTTTGGCCTCTCATTGAACATCAAGAGTGCTTTTCCAGCAGTCACTAGCCAATTCCTCTACAATGCCAGAAATGCAGCTTAATTTCCACTCCTTTGGCAGCCACTTCTGCACAAAAGTCAACATTGACACTGAAATACAACACCCTTTGAGCTCTGCGAGTGCAGCATTCTTCCGAATGAAACAGAGAGTGTTTGAGCATCGGGACATCCATAGGGAGATCAAGATGCTTGTTTAGAAAGCCATTGTCTTCCCAACCCTGTTTTATGCCTGGGAAACGTGGACCGTCTACGGACATTACACTCAACTTCATCAGTGTTGCCTCCGAAAAATCCTGCAAATCTCTTTAGAAGAAGACAGATGGACAAATGTCAATGAGTCAGAAGAAGTATTAAAGCGATGCTCCTCTGCTATTAACTCTGTTGGACTGAAGGTCATGTTGTCCGGATGCCCAATCACCGTCTCCAAGCATTTACACTACTCCCAACTCAAGAATGAGAAATGTAATGTTGGTGGACAGGAAAAGAGATTGAAAGATGGACTTAAAGCCAACCTTAAAAACTGTGGCAGAGACACCGAGAGAGAACTAGGAAGCCCTGGTCCTCAAGCGTTGGAGGTCAGCTATGACCAAAAGTGCTGTGGAATTGGAAGAGAGATGAATGGAGGGTGAAAGGGAGAAACAGGCAAGAGAAAGGAGGCACATCATGTCAACTCTTTCAACTACTTTCCACCTGGAAATTGATGTCCTCATGGCAGAAGAACATCATCATCATCATCATCATCATCATCATCATCATTTAATTACTTATTAATCGCCCTCCATCCACGATGCTCTAGGCGATTTACAAGATAAAATTGTAAAGGATAAAAATACATACGTACAAATATTAATAAAATTAACATAGATTAAAAGCTCTAGTAAAGAGCCAGGTCTTGAGTGCGAGGGTAAAAGGCCCCAACTCACGCATGGCTCTCATCTAGGGCGGCAAGGCATTCCATAAGGCAGGGGCAGAAACAGAAAAAGCTCTGCGTCTGGTCCTTTCCAAGTGCACTTCTCTAGGACCCAGTATATAAAGTAAGTCTCGTTGGGATGGTCGTTGCGACCTCCGATGATGGGAGAAGGAGGTAGGGCCCTAAGGTACGATGGGCCCTGGCCGTAAAGAGTTTTAAAGGTCAGAACTAGCATCTTATATAGACCACGGTAATCAGTTGGAAGCCAATGCAGATGCTGCAGCACTGGTGTTACGTGGCATTTCATGGGTGTTCTTGTGAGTAGCTTGGCTGCCTCATTCTGAACAATACGGAGCTTTCGGGTCGTGGACATCGGAAGGCCAACATACAGGGCGTTGCAATAGTCCAGCCTAGACGTGACCGTGGCATGAATGACTGTTGCCAGCGCCTCATCAGATAGATAGGGTGCCAGTTGCCTCGCTTGTCGTAGGTGGAAAAAGGCCTGTTTGCTGGCAGCAGCGACCTGAGCTTCCATTGTCAGCTGCGAATCTAAAACGACACCCAGGCTCTTAACGGTGGGCGAAGGAGATAGGGCAGCACCATCGAAGGTGGGTAGCAAGTGGGTCAGACCAGTCGAACGGCCATGCCAGAGAATCTCAGTCTTCGCCGGGTTCACCTTCAGTCTACTAGCACGTAGCCAGTTCGACAGAGCCTCCAGACATAAGGTGAAGTTGTCTGGTATTGACGTTGCTCCAGGCTCCAAGCGCAGAAGGAGTTGGGTGTCGTCCGCATATTGATAGCAGTCTAGGCCGAAACTCCGAACCAAACTAGCAAGGGGTCTAACGTAGATGTTGAAGAGAAGAGGGGAGAGAATTGCACCTTGGGGGACCCCACATAGGAGGGGAGATCTGTCAGAGACTTGATCCATATACTCCACGCATTGGGTCCGGTTTTGCAGAAATGAGTTGAACCAATTGAGGGCCTGACCGCGAACTCCGGACATGGTGAGACAGTGAATCTTTAGATCGTAGTCAACGGTGTCAAACGCTGCGGTAAGGTCGAGAAGTACCAGTAGCGCTGATCAGCCGCTATCAGACTGGCGACGAAGTTCATCTGTGATGGCAACCAGGACTGTCTCCGTCCCATGGCCAGGGTGGAAGCCTGACTGGAAAGGGTCCAGGCCGGCTGTATCATCCAGAAATTGTTGCAATTGTCCCAGCACAGCCCGCTCTATCATCTTACCCAAGAATGGGAGGTTGGACACAGGACGATAGTTGGCAAGGGCCATGTGATCCAAGCTAGGCTTCTTTACCAGGTCAACATGCAGGTCAAGAATAGGTCTCCATGGTCACCTACGGACCCACCACCAAGACCCAATGCTTGGAAAGGAATCAGACTCGGACAGTTGCCTTTGTAAGTAGTAAGTGCTTTGTTCTGCATTGGTCAAACCTCATCTGGAATAGCCCTGGGTCCAGTTCTTCAGTTTGGGAAAGTGCTAGAACAAAGAGTAAGGTCTCTCCAGGAAATCTTGGCGCTTTAATGGTCTCCAAGTCCTCAAAATAGGGAAGGAGTTCCAGAGCATGGGAGCAACAACTTAGATAGTTCCCAGCAAAGGAGCTTGAAAAGGAGATGGGACAGAGAGAAGAGCCTCTTCTGATGACCATAGTGATCTTAGAGCTGGCATGGGCCAACTTGGGCCCTCCAGGTGTTTTGGACTTCAACTCTCACAATTCCTAACAGCCGGTAGGCTGTTAGGAATTGTGGGAGTTGAAGTCCAAAACACCTGGAGGGCCTAAGTTGGCTCATGCCTATCTTAGAGGCTTATACAGAGAGTCATAGTCTGGACTCAAGCCATACTTTGCTCTCCTTCTCTGGACCAACAAAAATTTCTCTATTCTGATAGGCTTTTAGAACCAGACGACAAATGGCTTTTCATGATCTCTGGGTTGCCTTATCTTCGAATGAATTTTTTAATGGTTTTAATTTTATAGATTGTCACTAGGATTTTATAAAACATAATGATGCATTTTACTGATGCTTTGTCCATATTTCCTCTGTATTAGTGTCAACGTACTACAAGCTGCCTTGATTCTAGGCTGCATCAACAGAAGAGTATCTAACTTGAGGAAAGTCATAGTCCAACTCTATTCATGTCAGAATGTGTAAATTACTCAGCATTTATTTAAGTGCGAACAGAATTAATGTCTCAAGATCAACCATAGGTGTCACTGTAATTAGGGAGTGATTTCAGAGTGCTGAGACTGTGGCGTGTAAGTTTGTAGGAAGAGACTTTCCATCCTGGAGGTTGTAGCTTCTTCCCTTCTTTTCTGGAGGTTGCATTTCTTTTCTGGCACATTAGGGCGCCATCTATAGGGCCTCTTGGGGAGTTTGTTCCCAACGATCTGCCGCAAACTCATCCTTGTATGGAAAGGAAGAAACCTTGCCAGCCATGCTCATCTGGATTCATCCAAAACGTTGATTAGCTGATTAGCAGACACAAATGAACATTAGGCCCAATCCCTTGCTACAAATAGGCAGCTTTCCCATTTCAAATCAGCTCGTGAGTGATGTCCCTTCCGATCCAGGCATGATAGGAGCAACGAGAAAACCCTGCGGAGGTCAACTGTGCCAAAACCTGACAGGTGACCATTGTATTAGAATGGTTGCTGAGTGATGGCCGGTCAAGATGAGCCAAAAACTCACCTCAAATGAAAGGCTGGGTGTCCTCATGATGCACTGATACCTTTGGTTATAGTATCTGGTTATTGAGTGAAAATCAACCTGCTCTGCTTTGGGAGTTTGCTGGAAAGTCCAGAGCAAGGGTCCCCAAACTAAGGCTTGTGGACCGGATGCGCCCCTCCAAGGTCATTGACCTGGCCGCTGTCCTAAACTTTAGACTTAGGGTTGACCTAAGTCTACCTGGTCTTTGGAGATCTCTTTGGTTACCTATGAGGTGTCTAGATGGTCTTTGAAGGTCTTTTTACTTAGCTACGGCCTTATGAGACCATCTAGATGGCTTTTGGAGGTCACTTTCCTTACCTATGGTCTCATAAGACCATTGGTAAGGAAAGGGACCTTCAAGGGCCATCTAGATGATTTCTTCAGGCCATCAGAAGACCATCTAGATTGTCTCATAGGACCATAGGTAAGGAAAGTGACCTCCAAAAGCCATCTAGATGGCCTCATAAGGCCGTAGCTAAGTAAAGAGACCTTCAAAGACCATCTATGAGACAATCTAGATGGCCTTTGAGGGTCCCTTTCCTTACCTATGGTTTTAGGAGATTGTCTAGCTGGCCTTTGGGGACCCTTTCCTTACCGATGGTCTTATGAAACCATCTAGTTGGTTTTTGGGGGTCTCTTTGCTTACCTATGGTCTTATGAGGTCGTCTAGATCAGGGGTCCCCAAACTAAAGCCCTCCAAGGTCATTGACCTGGCCTCTGTCCTAAATTTTAGACTTAGGGTTGACCTAAGTCTGAAACGACTTGAAGAAACAACAACAACAATTCAAATTTTGGACTATTTCATCATACTCCGGCCCCCCAACAGTCTGAGGGACCGTGAACTGGCCCTCCACTTAAAAAGTTTGAGGACCCCTGGTCCAGAGTATCCAAAGGTTTCAGGGAAGTCCAGAAACATCCGATTCAGCCTAATCCACTGTCCGGATGGATCACCAGCACCACCACTCTTTCCTTGCACAGGGAAAGGGAATCGATTGTGCCACTCCCAGGTGGACACAGACTTCACGTGAGCTCCTGACCATCATGGGCACCTCTGCTGATGGAGCCCCCAGTGTTGCAGTGGGTTAAGCCCTTGTGCCGGCAGGACTGATGACTTGAAGGTTGGGTTGCTGACCTAAAGGTTGCTGGCTCGAATCCAATGCGGGGAGAGCTTGGATAAGCTCCCACTATCAGCTCCAGATCCCCATGTGAGGACATGAGAGAAACCTCCCACAAGGATGGTAAAAACATCAAAACATCCGGGCAATGTCCCCTGGACAATGTCCTTGCAGACGGCCAATTCTCTCACACCAGAAGTGACTTGCAGTTTCTCAAGTTGCTCCTGACATGAAAAAAAACCTCTGCTGACCTCAGAAGAGAGTGTCCACACAGCTAATATGAAGGAGAAGAGTGAGAGAATGATCCAATTTCGACATTGGCAGAAGCAACGGAACAATCAGCCGATCTTCCTACTTCTTCCCAATTGTGGGGACATTGGAAGAAATATCCTTGCAACCAGGCCATCTCCTGTCTCTCCTTCTTCATAGCCATGTGGACACGGCTACTGACGTTGGAAATCCTACACAATAGGGAAGAATAGAGGGTCTTGCCCCTCCTTTGTGATGGTAAATCAGGGGCCTCCTTTAATGTCAATACAGGTGCCCTCAATGGACAGGAACACCCATGGTCTCTGTGGACAGCTAGGAGGGGCGGCAGTAGTGACATGGAGGAGGGAAATACGTTTCATCCCACTAGACAAGTGGTTTATTTATTTATTTATTTATTTATTTACAGTATTTATATTCTGCCCTTCTCACCCCGAAGGAGACTCAGGGCGGATTACAATGAACACATATATGCCAACAGACAAACATCATACAGTATAGACAGATACAGAGGTATTTAACATTTTTACAGCTTCACAATTCCGGCCACAGGAGGAGCTGTTGCTTCACTGTCCATGAGTGGCTGTACTTCCTCATTCCTTTCCTCGTGTTTTGCTGGCAGTTTTATGGTGTTGTAAATTAGTCAAATTAGCCTCCCGCATAAAGTGTACCTAAATTTCCCTACTTGACAGATGCAACTGTCTTTCGGGGCTGCATAGGTCAACAGCAAGCCGGGCTATTTAATGGTCGGGGGTTTAACCCAACCCGGGCTTCGAACTCATGACCTCTCGGTCAGTAGTGATTTATTGCAGCTGGTTACTAGCCAGCTGAGCCACAGCCCGGTCCTGGTTCTCAACCTGGGGTCCCCAGATGTTTCTGGCCTTCAGCTCCCAGAAATCCTAACAGCTGGTAAACTGGCTGGGACTTCTGGGAGTTGTCGGTCAAAAACATCTGGGGACCTAAGGTTGAGAACCACTGCAACAGACCAATGGTGCTCCTTGGCCAAGTGACCAAAGACCCAGATCTGCCACCAATGGGCCAGATCCAGGGTACATTTGCAGTGGACTAAACTGCTCAATATACAATGACACCCCCCCCCCCCAAGGCTGTGAAATTGCTGAAGTGTAGTCAATCATTGCAAAATGTCTTTGTTGAATCACCTATGCTTTGTCTGAAGTCCTTTGAGGTTTGAGGATGAGCACTCCCGTCATACTACTTCATCATCTGTGCTGTTTCGGTTGGAGCTGCAGTCCCAAAATCCTGGATGCACACATGTTCTCTTTCACTGGAGTGCTTGCCTCCATGGAGAACAATCCAGAGAAATTTTCTTAGAACTCAGAAGCATGTTGGTGACGGACTCATAGAGTTGAAAGGGAGTCCATCCCATTCCTCCCACACATGCCGGTACTACAACCCACAGCTGAAGCATCCTTGAGAAAGAGGCCTCCAATCTCGACTTGGGAACCTCCAGAAAAAGAGATGCCACCAAGGATGGTTCTTACCTCCAGCCCTACATGATTTGCCTCTATCATTAGGATGGAGAACAAAATATGGGAGGGAAGTTTGAAGAATCTGACCATGTTTAGCTGGTGAGGAGAAGATGGAAGCGTGGCATGACTGTTCTCTTTCAATGCTCCAAGAGCTACAAAAAGAAAGGACAGGGTGAGTTCTTCCCTTGTTACTCCAGAAGCTAGGAACAGGTCTCTGTCAGAGTATTTGCAGCGCAGCAGTAGTTGGATGGAAGAAGTGGAATGCAGAACGAAGAGACACTCAGAGACGTTGGTAAAACTATTTACAAAGTTTTATTGTATGCAGCAATAATCAATACAAACAGACTTGCAGACAACAGACGAACACAGGACTGCTCTGTTCTCCAACAGAACTTCACTCGAACTCTAGGCAGACAGAACTCAACTGAACTGAACTGATGCAATCGTTATGCACAAACTCTTGTGTCTGGATACTCCCTAGTTCCAGCCACACATCAAGGTCATCATAGCTTCTTAGCAATTAACTGTTTCCACACTATGATACAATCTGGATGATGCAATCAGTTGCAATACAAGGATGGCACAAATTGCATTTAAACACTATCAATACACAAATCCCACATTAATAGTCTCATTGGTTCAAAGGGATTTTTGGATGGTAAAAAAGATGGAACCAACTGCCTGGGAAGATGGTGGGGTCTCCTTCTCATGAGGTTTTCAAAAAGGGCGGCTCTGCTTGAAGCTCCTACATTGAGCAGAAAGTGGTTGGACTAGATAGCCTCTGGGGGTCCTTCCAACTCCATGTTTCCGTAACAACTGCACAGAATTTGTCTAATTCTTGAGGCTCCTCGTCCTTCGTGGATTTGCCTGATCTGCCTAATTTGAAGTCCTCTCAGGCCATTGCAGTCCCCAATCTTGAGGCAATATCCCATAAATTATTTGATATACCCCGAGTGATTAAATCCTGTTAATGGATGTGCATGCCATGCTTTCCTTCTACATGTACCTTTCAATTGCCTTTTAACTTAATGGTCTTTTAATGATGCCACTTGTTTAATTGTGTTTTAATATTTCAATTTTATCTCTGTCTGCTTTAGCGAGGTAATGGGTTGCCCTGGATCCCAGTTTTGGAGAAAATCAAGAAACAAATCTCCATATATACATATTTTTCCCACAAATATTCTGTTCACCGTGAAGTGATCCTGGATTGCCACTCTATAAAGAAAAGAGTAATTTTCTGCCCTAGCATTTCCCCCTGCTATTGCTAACATCATCAGACACTATCATCTGTTTTCCAATTTAGTTCTATTTTCACAGCTTTAAATCAACCAGCCCCAAGTGATTTAGTCTTTCCTTATGAGCAGATTGTTATTTCTTTGGATTTTCCTATAGATAAACATTGGAATAACTTCCTGACAGCAAGAAGTGTTCAGTAGTAGAAGAAATTGCCCTGAAAGATCTTGAAAGAGAGTTTGGATGGCTATATCTTTGGCCATATCTACACTGACCATTTAATACAGATTGAACATCAGTATATGGTCAGTGAAGATTTACATAATGCAGCTTAATGTATTCACTGAGTCTACACTAGACATACAATGCCATTTGATCTGCATTGAATAGTCAATGTAGATGGGGGTCTATGTCTAGATGTCCAAAATAAAGTGGACTCGCTGCTCGACTCTGTGAAGCTGACACACAACTCATGGCTGGGTTCATGCAGACGTGATGCAGCCAACTGTTGGATTTAGGATTGATCCTGGAACTTCTGGAGCGATCCCAGAGTTTTGGAAATGTGGACAGTTGTATCCAGTTCACTGTCACACCTCCAATTTATCCTTTGCTGCATTGCCACCAAGAAGCAGCTCCCTGCCAGAGACTTGTTGAAGACGTCCCATTTCTGGCGTTGTCCTCAAAAGGCAAAGATGCAACTTCACCAGCAAGCAGCAGGAGCATCCTCCATGCATCCTTGGCCTGGCTGACCATGAACATACATGAACAATGGATTTTGATGATTGCCTGTCTGGGAAACAGCCAGAGGGATTTGACCAAACTTTCTGTTCTCAGGGAAATGCCTCAGCGGGGTTATGGGAAGGTGACTATCTCTGGGCTACGGCTTGTTACATTCTATAAAGAAGTTTATACATTTTTATGTAAGAAATTGATACAGTAAACGGAAAGATTCAAGTTAAACAGAAAGTCAAGGAAGGCAATGTGTTGTCAAAGGCTGGAATCACTGGGTGCTGTGAGTTTTCCAGGCTGTCTGGCCATGTTCCAGAAGCATTCTCTCCTGATGTTTTGCCCATGTCACACCTCAGCCTTGATTCACCTTGCTCTAACACACAAACTCCACAGCAGGTTTGAGTCTGTTTAGTTTATTAAAGATAGATAGTAAAAAGTTCTTCAAAAAGCAAAAGTAAAGCATCAAAAGTCAGTTACAAATATAGTCTTGAGATATAAGTCCAGAGCTTATAAGGAATAAACAACATCCAAAGAGAGCATGGCAAATTCCAAGAAACATAGATACATGGGCTGCAATATAATCCAAAGCACAGCAAGAAAACTGGAGCTTGCTTCTCTGGTAGCGGGAAAGTTGCTTTGACAAAAGCTTTTCCCCGAACGCACCCCTTTTAACACTCTTTGCAAAACATGAAAACATTTCTCTGCCCCCTCACCTCCCCCCGCCTGTTTGCAATTCTCACATTACTCCGTACCCTCAATTCCAAACGCTCAGCTCTATCTAAGGAGCCCATCCCATCAAGGTCAGCTTGCTCATTATTTCGCTGAAGCTCATTATTAAGCTAGGAATCTTCCATCCTCCCTTCTTCCGTTCCCATGTCAGTGTGCACCTGGCTGGCTTCAGTGGGTTCAGGATCATCCACTCCAACCCTCTCTGTGCGAAACTGAACCTGCACCCTCTGCTCCTCATTTTCCAAATCTACAGGCCTTTCGGGGAGATTCTGAACCTGAATCTCTTTCCTCATCAGAGGCAATCCTAAATTCAAGCTGAGTCACAACAGCCCACATTTATGGCAGGCATCCTTAGAGGTTGTGAGGTGTGTTGGAAACTAGGCAAGTGGGGTTTATATATCTGTGGAATGTCCAGGCTGGGGGAGAGAACTCTTGTCTGTTTGAGACAAGTGTGAATGTTGCAAATGGCCAGCTTGATTAGCATTTAATTTAATGGCATTGCAGATTCAAAGCCTGTCTGATTCCTGCCTGAGGAAATCCTTTGTTGGGAGGTGTTGGACCCACAAAGGAAATCAAACAAATGTTCCATTCAGCAAAGGACAAAAGGGAACCTCTCCCCTCTGCAGGAGTCTATCGTATACCATGCAGCTGTGGACAAGTCTCCATATGGACCCCCAAATGCAGCAGCATTGCCCAGACATGAATCAAGGAACATGAAAGACTGCAGACTAGGGGTTGTTGTATGTTTTCCGGGCTGTATGTCCTGTTCCAGAAGTATTCTCTCCTGCCGTTTCACCCACATCTATGGCAGGCATCCTCAGAGGTTATAAGGTATGGAGAAACTAAGCAAGGAAGGTTTATATATCTGTGGAAAGTCCAGGGTGAAAGAAGAACTCTTGTCAGTGGGTCTGTAGATAGTTTGTAAGTTGTGTTCTATGAACAGAAAGATGGAGTAGCCATGGGGAGCCCTCTCAGCCCAGTAGTGGCAAATTTCTATATGGAACACTTCTAAAAAACAAGCCCTAGAAACAGCGCCAAAAAAGCCAACTATGTGGTTCAGATATGTTGATGACACCTTCACCATTTGGAGCCATGGGGAAGAAGAACTCAGCAAGTTCCTGGACCATCTTAACAGCATCCACCCAAACATCCAGTTCACTATTTGGAGCCATGGAGAAGAAGAACTCAGCAAGTTCCTGGACCACCTCAACAGCATCCACACAAACATCCAATTCACCATGGAAAAGGAAAAGGAACGAAAACTGCCATTTCTAGATGTTCTGGTCATCCGCAAACCCAATCAACAGTTGGGCCACACAGTCTACAGAAAACCTACACACACAGAGTTGGATAACTTCATAAAAACTCCAACCATCACCCAAGTCAAAAAAGAAGCACAATCAAAGCCCTGACAGACCGTGCACAAAGAATCTGCGAACCTCACCTCCTCCAAGGCGAACTAAAACACCTAAACTGGGCTCTACAGGCCAATGGAGACTCCACCACAGACACCAGAAGAGCTGCAAGGCCAAGAACAAGACACGGGAGTCAAGACAAGGATCCACCCAGAGGAAAGGTGTTCTTACCAGACATCAAGGGAAACACTGACCGCATAGGCAAACTGATGAAGAAGCACAACCTACAAGCTATCTACAGACCGACTAAAAAAATCCAACAAATTCTCAGTTCAGCAAAGGACAAGAGGGATCCTCTCTCCTCTGCAGGAGTCTACCGTATATCATGCAGCTGTGGACAAGTCTACAGAGGGACCACCAAACGCAGCATTGACCAAACACGAGTCAAAGAACATGAAAGGCACTGCAGACTAACTCAACCAGAGAATCAGCCATAGCAGAGCACTTGATGAACCAACCTGGACACGGAATATTATCTGAGAACACAGAAATGCTGGACCGCTCTCACAACCACCATGTCAGACAACACAGAGAAGCCACTGAAATCCACAAGAAGCAGGTGGACAATTTCAACAGAAAGGAGGAAACCAGGAAAATGAATAAAGTCTGGCTTTCAGTATTAAAAAAAACTCTAGAATCAGGACAGTAAATAAAGAGTGACACTCAGAAAACAGAGGAATTCCAGACAAGAAACAATTAGGGCCAGCTAACAAAGGATTCCCCCAGGCAGGAAGCATCAAGGCTTTGATGCTGCATGGCTTTTCAATGCCAATCAAGGTGATTAATTGCAACATTCACACTTGCCTCCAACGGACAAGTGTTCTTTCTCCCACCCTGGATATTATTCCACAGATATATAAACCTCCCTTGCCTAGTTTCCAATATACCTCACAACCTCTGAGGATGTCTGCCATAGATGTGGGAGAAACGCCAGGAGAAAATGCTTCTGGAACATGACCATACAACTCAGAAAACTCACAGCAACCCAGTGATTCCGCCCATGAAAGCCTTTGGCAAATTATGTTGCACAATTGGCTGTTTGGAAGGTAAGGAAATGTGTTTGCGAGTGCACGTGTGTGATACAAAGATTCATAAACTTTGTAATAAAAAAACTGGGCATTTTTTAAAAAAACGTCTCATTTCTTTCCTGTTGGATCCTTTTTGCACACGTAAAAGAGAAGAGAAGGTTCTCATCAGTTCAATTGTTGAGTTGCATCAATTGTTTCGACACTGGCAGCATCCTCTTGCATTAAGCTAACTTATATGGCAGTGTAGACTCAGTTCAATTATATGCTAGGGGAGATGGGGTCAGCAACTCAGTTTGGAGGTAAATCCCATGAGCTCAGTGGTTTTACTCCTGTTGGGAGAAGGAAACAAGAAAAACAAGTCAATGTTTTCGAAGGACTTGATCACACGATTGGGTCATGATTCTCCTGTTGTTATGATACAATAATCACAAAAATGCAACGTAGCGGCACAATGCATTTTAAAACTTCTTGGATCACATCTTTGAACTGATAGAAAAACACAGCTATGGCTCCAATATCATTGCTGTTCAAGTATTGTTTCTGGTGCAATTGCTCTGTTCTGCCAATATTCCATCATTCATGGGGTGACTTCTCCCTTTCCCTCTCCTTAAGCATTGTAAAGTTACAGTGTTTTACTCTCTTCCCCAGTTTTCATTTCATATTTTTAAAAATTGTTTTGCCATAATGGTGCAAAATGAATCATTATGGTGAATTAAATGGGATGCGGCAATTATGCCATTGTGCTAGCTCCCTCTATTTGTAAAGGCTATCTTTTACTATATGAGGGTTGAATGAAAAGTAATGCCTCCACCTTCGTAACTCCTCAACAGATGTCAGTCCTGGTCTGTGGCAGGTCCTGACTTGTTCAGTAGACTCTCCTCTACAGTTCCATTTGGCACACTTGAACAGTTGTGTTGTTAAAGTGTGAAGTATGTAATCCTGCGCAGAAGGTCAGTCAATGCGACTTAAGCAACGTGCAGTCATTGAATTCTTGACAGCAGAAGGTGTCACCCCAAAGGAAATTCATCAGAGAAGGCAATCTGTTTATGGTGATTGTGTTGATGTGAGTCCTGTGTATCGTTGGGCGAGTGAGTTTAAAGATGTTGAGGTGGGAACATCTGACTTGCGTGACACACTAGGAGTTGGATGTCCTGTGACAGCAACCATCAAGTTTCACAAGCAAAGGGTTGACAGATTGATTCAGGATGATCGTCGTATCACTCAGAGAGAAATTTCAAGCATCATCGGCATTTCACAAGAACGTGTGGGTCACATTATTGCTTTGCTTGGCTATCAGAAGATCTGTGCATGATGGGTCCTGTGAGATGCTGGTTGCAGAAACAGAGTGTCAACTTCTTCTGTGACAGCTTCAGAAAACTTGTTCATCGTTGGCAGAAATGTATCCAATTGTCTAGTGATTATGTAGAAAAGTGAATAGTGGTAGTTAACAAGCACATTCTAAGGATTATTTCTGTGTTTGATTTATTAAAATATTCCCATCCAAACCCAAGTAACGAAGGTGGAGGCATTACTTTTCATTCAACCCTTGATTGTGTTTTAATGGTCTTATGTTTTTATCTATGCAGTTTAACTATGTTCTACCCCACCTCGAGCCGTGAGGAGAGCCAGGTAATTAATAATAATAATAATAATAATAATAATAATAATAATAATAATAATAATTTGAAACACAACAAGATGAGTCCACAACAGACACTCTGCTGGCTGTTGTAGTGGATCACACTTTCCAAGTGTCTAGGGCTGTGTGATGTATTATCATTATTATTATTATTATTATTATTATTATTATTATTATTATTATTATTATTATTTTGTGTCACCTAGGTAATACTAATACTCATCTCCTTGCAAAATAGTATCAGGCTCTCAAGGTTATTTCCCGTCGGAATCGTTCCTGTCCCTGGGAGATGAAGTGCCTTTGGGTTCTGAACTCTCATTTTATCTCCTCGTCTTCAGAGGCTGAAGGTCTGTATAGATTTTAACAAGCTGCTTTGATCTTCTGCAGGTTGTTTTGTTTCTTGCAGACTTCCAGACGCACCTCATTTTTCTTTCTCGAGCTGCAAACACCGGAGGAACCTGAAGCAGGTGCTTAGAGAGCCGGACACGTCTTACAAGGCAGGGAGCTGTAATAGGAACCGAATCCTACCATTCATGATCAGAAAGCAGCTAAAACGAGAGTTTATTTGGCTGAGGCTCAGATTATCCATCGTTATTTTAGAAGATGATGGCTTGGTGCAAGAGAATGCATCTACACTGTAGAGTGAATGCAGTTCGACACTGCTTTGACTACTGTAGCTCAATACTATGGAATTCTGGGAGTTATAGTTTGGGGAGATACTAGCACTCTTTGGCAGAGAAGTCTGAAAACCTTATTAAATTACATATCCCAGGATTCCATACCATTGACTCATTGCAGTTAAACTGGGTGCCACTGAATCAATTCAGCTGGATATCAAACTGCACTCATTCATCCTGTTTGCTATTTAGGTATAAAACATAATAGAAAGGCAGCAATAACACCATGTAACACTATGATTTTTGTTCCTGGGTTATAGGTGTCATTTCCTCATTGGTTCTATCATGGAAAAAGATGGGAAAAGTTTATTAAACTGCAAAACTTTGTTTCTGCGGGAGGACATTCTGCAGCACGTCTTGCTCTAGTTTTTCGCTGAATATCTCACTGAGTCTCAACCAATTCAACATAGTTTGTGGCAGCCAGAAAAACAAAGTTTCTGGATTAGAACAACTCCTCCAGGAAATAACACTTTCAAATCAGGAAAAGAATTTGTTTCAAATTTTGTTACATAGTGTAATATATAATACTAGCTGTGCCCGGCCACGCGTTGCTGTGGCGTTGTCTGGTGGTGTTGGTGAGAAATTGTTGAGGTAGTGGTGGTATTGAATGTCTGTTGTATGGTTGTCTTTATGTTTAGTATGCACACTGAAGTGGATTATATGGCAGTGTGGAGTCAAGATAATCCAGTTCAAAGAAGATAATATAAGATTCTAAATGGGTTATATAGCTGTGTGGAAGGGCCTTGAGTCTACACTGCCATATAATCCAGTTAAAATCTGATAATCTGTGGAAGAGGCCTAAGTGAGGCCTAACTGTGCCTGTCCCCTGGGCTGAGTAGGTTGCTAGGAGACCAAGTGGGCAGAGATTAGCCCTCTAAACTGGCAGCAATTGGATAAAAACAATTATTGCTCTCCCTCTAATTAGGACTTTATTTTTCTTTTCTTTTTGTTGTATCAACCTAGTGGCATGGATGATGGGTTGTGTTGTCAAATTTCGAGGTTGGGGGGCCTGTAGTTTTGTTGTTTTGTCCGCTGCCCTGATGCCATCACTCTTTTATATATATAGATATAGATGTATCAATAAAACTATACAGCTACATTCTAGCTAGCTACTACAATAAACGACAAAACTACATCCCAGCACAAACATGCAAGGAAAATACACATCTACAAAGGAATACACATACAAACTGCATTGACAAACAAACAGTTTTGCAAGCCTCATGCTCACTATCTGATGGTTCTTATTCCTTATTATTCTACTCTCTTCCACTTCTGCTTTTGGTAACACTCTTCAAATCCATAAATCTTGCGATTGACATTTGCCCTCATCATTGTTATGAAAAGGTATGAGACAAGTCCCAATCTTTCTTGAAGTTGAGCAAAGGTTCCTCCTTAATCTGCATCGTCAGTTTGTCCACCTCACCTAATTTGCGGGTCTTCTCCAGCCATTCTTCTTGTGTCGGAATGACCAGTTCCTTTCCTTCCTGAGAATAAATGAGTCTCTCTGTGTTGTAGATGACGGGAGAGATAACGCAAGAGAGATCCTTTGAGAGGCCAAAAAATCCGGTTTATTATATTCAGCTGAGTCTCTGGAAGTGGAATCTCTTCCAAAAGGCAAACCAGAGCTCCGTTCAAGGCGTTGACTTGCCTTTTATACATTTTCAGACAAAGAACATGCTTCTACATACATCTCGTCATTAGTACGTCACTTCACATGCTTACATACATGGACATAAATATGCACAATCAGCATTTTCCTATCTTAAGCACTCTTAAAAGCCTGTAGCAAGTCACAGACACCAAAAGAGAGATCCATCAAGAGGCCACTCTTGTCCTGTCAAAAGTCTGCTCTCCCTCTAAATGGAATGTATAGATAACTGGCCCCCCTTCTCCCAGCTTGTACATTTACACAGAGCCTTTGCACTTCCTATGTGCCTGGTACAGAGAGAGCATGATTTTTTTTACATTTCAGTGCTTCTAATGTGCATACAATATATGTCTAAAAATCTATATTTTTCAGTTCCTCATCATCTGCAGTTGTCGTCTATTGCAATGATTTTCCATTTCTTTTCTTTCTTGATGGTCGTACTGCAATCTCAACAGATCAAACTCTGGTCTTGTGAATTTAACCATATCTTACAGCATCCTTATGTGCATGAGTTCTGTATTTCTGGACTTTTATTCAAGACCATCACAGAGGACAAAATGTCCCAACATTGTGCTCACATTTCCAACAGGAGTGAAAACAAAATTCCACCCAACATTTTGCAATTATTTCCTGTTGATAGAAAATTAACAAGGAAGAAAATCATGCAAGCATGAGAAAAGACCCACCTCTCAGTGCCATGAGATGTTGTTGTTGTTGTTGTTGTTGTTGTTTCGTACCTACGGCAGCCTTCTGAGACTGAGAGAGTGTGATTCACCCAGGGCCAAACAGTGGGTTTCATGGCTGAGTGAGCAAGGATTCGAACCATGGTCTTTAGAGTCCTAGGCCCCCTCTACACTGCCATATAAAATCCAAATTATCATCTTTGAACTGGATTACATGGCAGTGTAGACTCAGCCCCCTTCTACACTACCATATAATCCAGATTATCAAAGCAGATAAAGTACATTATTTGCTTTGAACTGAATTATATTAGTCTACACTGCCATATAATTCAGTTCAAAGAATATAATCTGGATTTTATATGGCTGTGTAGAAGGGGCTTCATATAATCCAGTTAAAAGCAAATAATCTGGATTATTTGATTTGATAATCTGGATTATGTGGCAATGCAGATCCAGCCCTACACTGCCATTTAAAATCCAGATTATCATCAATGAACTGGATTACTTGGCAGTGTAGAGTCATATCATCCAGTTCAAAGCGGATAACCTGGATTATCTGCTTTGAGAATTTGGATTATATGTCAGTGTAGATCCAGACTCCATCCAACACTCAAGTCACTACATCACACTTGAGAGAAACATGGCTTTCCCTACAGATCTGACTACAAATTTTGGAACTAAAACAGTTGCAAATAAATGTGGCGGAAATACTTAACTGGTGAACAAACAAACAAATGCATCTTTGTAAACCAGAGTCTGAGTGATTTGTTTTGCATTACTGGTGCATCACTCCTTATGTATCACATATATTTCCTCCCACAGAAACCAATATTGCGCAAAACAGTCTCCCAGGGGCTTTCCTGCCCCATCTGTGTGTTGTGTGACTGAGCGATAGAGGAAATAAAAAAGAAAGTCCAAGTTGTTGTAGCAATCGTTCCCCAAATAAAGCTGGACCGACAATGCCATACGATGCCGTGTAGATACATATAAGGGAGTTTGAAGAACCCTGGGATCTGTAGTTGGGTGAGGCAGCTGTACATTTGGGCAGAGGAGGCTCGAGATCTTATCAAACTACAACTCCCATGATTCCATAGCATTAAGACACGTCCGTTCAAGGGATTGTTGTGGAATTTCGTTTGGACGCGGGTGAAGAAAACAGACTGACAGCAGAAGTTGTCTTCAAGATAGTTTACTTTTGGCCAAGAGCAAGTGACAATGTTAGATAATGCCAAGAAAACACAATGCCACACCTTGCCTGTAGTGGCTTTCCAATGTATACAATTTTACACAAGCATGCGCAGAAAGCTAACTGACAATGGAATTTGCTGACTATTATAATCCTTTTGGACATGCGTAGTTGCCTTGTAACTTATATAACTCATTACTCATCACATCAGGTGAAGTGTCCATAGTTTGCTCCACGTATGCACTATCCTCAGGTGACATGTTCATAGTTCATCCCACGTATGCATCATCCAGCAGCCAAATCATTACTGCAGTTTGCATGACCTTATATTGTGAGCGAAGAGCAAATGTCAGGCATAACATGTCCTGTCAACACTTTCATGGGAAAACAAGATTTTTGAGTAAGGGTCTTCTAGGTAAGGGATTTTTAGGGTTTTTAAATAAACTATTCAAGAGCTGCTCCATTAGGATGTCCAACTAACTGCATTAATCCTGTGGTGTAGATGCCCACTTACATATGCGTATCTGTTTCCAATGCAAAATCATCCAACTGCAGCATTTGGGGACAATTGGATACAAGGCGAACATTCTGTAAGATTCTTCCTGGTCTATTATTCTCCCCAGTGGGGTTTCTGACTGTGCTGACCCCCATTCTTTTAACCTGGGGAGGAATAATAACAAATATCCCTTCCATCCCCGTCTTGCTGTACCTGCCTGGGAAAGCGCTTCCCGTCTTCCGTGATCTTCAATTAGCCCGTGCGATTGGCTCGGCGGAAAAGAATTAATGCAACATATGCTAAGTGTATGCATGACCTATTTAAACTGGCGGATAATCTTTTATTTCTCCTCCTTGGTGAAGGCTCTTTAATGGTATAGGCCTGGTGCGCATCAGTGCGTGCAACCTTTTTGAGTCTAAGTAGCAGCATTAGGCTTCGAATCAGCCACTCAAGATAGACACTGTCTGGCTGCTGGGATGTTTCTTTGGTCTTCAAAACGAGGGTGGAATGACCCCAGGATCATCCAGTCCAACACAATCCAAGCCCTCCCAACAGATGTCCATCCAGTCTCTGATTAAATACCTCCAGAGAGAGAGAGAGAGGGAGAGAGAATGAGACAATTGGACTCCAAGGTCATTGTGGATTCCCCCGTCCAAGACGTTCTTACAATCCTAGAATCACAGAATAAGGAGAGACCCCTATGGCCATCTAGTCCAACCTGATTCTGCCATCAAGGAGACCCAATCCAAGCCTTCACAATAGGGTTGTGCATCCGGTGTAAACCTTGACCCGTTTCGTGTCTGGAGGGCTTGGATTGTGTCTTCCTGTATTTCAGAAGGAAGTTGGCCATGCTGACCTTTGGGGTCTCTTCCTTTTTTTTTTTTTTAAAAAAAAATTTTTTTTATTAATTTATCAATCAAAATGTATAAGTTTACATTTTCCTCATTTTACAATATCTTAAACATATCATGTTGTATACAATCAGACAGTTAAAAAAAATCAAAACATCTTTAAACATATTTCTTATCAGTTTTAGATTTTTTCCATTACAACTTTACTACATATCTCTCTACTACACCCTTTTATCTACTTATACATGTTTTATTTATTATTATTACTATCGTTATTATTGTTATACCTTTTCCCCGTCTTCCCTTCCCCTTATTTTGTGCCACCTTCACCAGGACCAACCAACTCATACTGTTTCACAAGTCCAAAATTTCACTGTCTCTGTTGCTGGCTTATACCCCTTTCCCTCATTAAAAATATACTCAATAAATTTTCTCCATATTTTCAAAAAATCTGTTTGTTTCGATATTCCCTTTTTAATTTTAATATTGCAAGTCAGCTTATCATTAAGTGCTATATTCCAAATTTCCCTGTACCATTCTTCTAATTGAATTTCCTTTTTTTCTTTCCAATTTTTTGCTATTAACAATTTTGCTGCAGTTATCAAATTAGAACCCAGTTCTTTCTCCTCTTGTGAGAGGATATTATCATGCATAAGTAATAATGCTGATTTAGGTGTATTCACTATCTCTGTTTTTATTATTGCTCTCATTTCTTTAAATATCATTTTCCAAAATTTTTGTATAATTTTACATGACCACCACATATGAAGATATGACCCTATTTCCTGACAGCCTCTCCAGCACTAATTTGCATATTTTTTATCTATCTGATTTAATCTGATGGGAGTTAGGTACCACCTCCATACCATTTTGTAACATTTTCCTTAATTCTTATGGACATATTTTTTAATACTCTCATACTCCATATCCTTCCCCATTCTTGATTATTCAATTTTCCCCCCAAATCTACTTCCCATATTTCCTTCAAATGAACTTGTTGCTGTTCGTCCGTTAGTACTAGTTTATAGATATTGCTTACTGTACCTTTTAATGCTACATTCTCTTCTTTAGTCTCCCTTTGAATTATCATCTTTTCTATTTTTGTATATTCCCTACCCCCAGTATACTTTTTTCTTAAGTCAATTGACCATTTCCCCAATTGTAAATACTTGTACATTTACAATTTGGGGTCTCTTCCAACTCTAGAATCATAGTCCAACCCTCTTCTTTCTGCCATGCAGAAAAAGCACAATCAAAGTATGCCTGACAGATGGCCATCCAGAATCTGTTTAAAAGTCTCCACAGAAGGAACTTCCACCAGACTCTGAGGAAGAGGATTCCACTGCTGAATAGTTCTTCTTACTGTTAAAAAGTTCTTCCTAATGTCCAGGTGGAATCTCCTCTCCTGTCATTTGAACCCATGGCTCCATGGAGTTCTAGTCTCCAGGGCAGGAGAAAAAAAAGCCTGCTTCCTCCTCCTTATGACAGCTTTTCACACATTTAAACATGGCTCTCATCATGTCTTCTCTCAACCTTCTCTTCTGCAGACTAAACAGACACAGCTCTTCATGGGAATAGAATAGAAAAGCTTTATTGTCATTGTGCTATTACACAATGGAGGGCCCAGGCTGTGGCGCAGCTGGTTAGTAACCATCTGCAATAAATCATTACTGACTGAGAGGTCATGAATTCGAAGCCCGGGTCGGATTGAGTGCCTGACCATTAAATAGCTCCAGCTTATTTTTTACCTAAGCAACCCGAAAGACAGTTGTATCTGTCAAGTAGGAAATGTAGGGACCACTTATGCAGGGAGGCTAATTTAACTAATTTACAACACCATAAATAATATGTCCAGCAGCGTGCGTGTGGAAGAATGAGGAAGTACTCCACCAAGGACTCAGTGTCACAGTGGATGATGCAGCAGCAGCTCCCCCTCTGGCCAGAATCGAGCATACCCTCACAAAGTCAAAAGCTGAAAATGTTAAATAGCCTCTGTGTCTCTATCCATGTGTGTCATATGTCTAATGGCATTGAATGTTTGCCTTATATGTGTACAATGTGATCCACCCTGAGTCCCCTTCGGGGTGAGAAAGGCAGAATATAAATACTGTAAATAAATAAATAAAATTAAAAGCCTTTCCCAGCACACACCACAAAACAACAAGCCCATCAATCACACCCCAACCACAGTCTCCAAATGTTTAATCACAGGATTAATCACAGGATTTTCTCAAGTTGCTCCTGCCACGAAAAAAAATATATATCACAGGGCATGGTCTCCAGACCTTTAATCTCATGACTCGCCTTCTTCTGGACACCTTCCAGCTTAGAGTCAATCTACATACATACAGTAGAGTCTCGCTTATCCAACATAAACGGGCCGGCAGAATGTTGCGAAAATGCTGGATAATAAGGAGGGATTAAGGAAGCGCCTATTAAATGTCAAATTACGTTATGATTTTACAAATTAAGCACCAAAACATCATGTTATACAACAAATTTGACAGAAAAAGTAGTTCAATACGTAGTAATGTTATGCTGTAATTACTGTATTTACGAATTTATCACCAAAATATCACGATATATTGCAAACATTGACTACAAAAACATTGGCTACTAACAATCTGACTACAAACAAAGATAGAATTGCATAAAATGAACTTACAGTAACAACATTTTTGGAAATTACAGTATATACTCGAGTATAAGCCGACCCAAATATAAGCTGAGGCACCTAATTTTCCACAAAAAAACTGGGAAAACATTGACTCCAGTATAAGCCGAGGGTGGTAAATTTCAGAAATAAAAATAGATACCAATTAAATTACATTAATTGAGGCATTGGTAGGTTAAATGCTTTTGAATATTTACATAAAGTTCAAATTTAAGATAAGATTGTCTAACTCTGATCAAATCATTATTCTCATCTTCTTCAATGTAAATGTTAGGCTTGTCCGATCGATGGAAAAAATGTTTCAATTCTCGTTTCTAAAGTAGGAGGTGCCGGCTCTTTGATGTAGAAATTATTTCTTAATGTTTCACCCAAAATTTTCGGATATTTCCGAAAATTCGTAATGTTTCTAAAATGTTTCTAAAATGGCAGATGCGCATGCGCAATCGCCAAAAAACAGGAAACCGGGGGGACTTTTCTGGGGGTCTCCCACCCTCATTTCTTGAGCTATTCGCATCAAATTTGGTACAGTGGGAGAACACATTCCACACTCTTTGCTCAACAAATTGCAGAATGTTTCCTGTCTCCTATGATTTTTGGCGAATTTTCATAACTTTTTATAATACACTATTTTTCAATATTTGAAGAAACCTGTTCCTGGTTTGAAAGTCTTATTTCCTGTTCAATTGGGTTCTTATCACTGTAAAAGTCCCTCTTCTACTTGTGTAGACTTTGGATTAGAAATGCAGCACACGCCAAGCAATGCCTTGGCAGGATTGGCAACGTCCTTTGGAAACTATAAATTGCTGTGGCCCCTCTATTGAATCAAATCAATGTCTGACTTTGTGATTGCAGAAATAAAACTCAGCCCAAGGCTTGGGAATAGAAATGGAGCGTGAGGGAAGCAATGCCTTGGCGGGTGCCCCACGTCCTTTGGAAACTATTTCTTCCAATGTACCCTTTAGGTTTGAAAACAATGTGTGTCTTTGTGATTGCTGCAATAACACTCAGCCCGGGGGCTTGGGATTACAAACGGAGCAGGAAGGAAGCAATGCACTTGCAGGAACGCAGATGTCCTTTGGAAAAAAAAAGTTCCCTAAAGCCAGCCACAGCAAGGACTCTGCCCCAAGCCCCCAGCCAATTTCCCCCCCAAAAAACACAATATCGAACCAGCAACAACAGAAACACTCTACCCCCAGTTAGCCCTCTCTCCCCCAAACAAGCAAGCAGCAGCTTCCCAGCGCGCGCCAAACACCCTCTCTCCTCGGTATCCCAACCCAGAATGGCTTGGGTCGGCTGCGGAGGGGATTTTCATAGAGATCCTCCACGTGGACACGGAGGACGCTAGCCCCCACCTTTGGCAGCCATCGTGGAAGACTCTGATTGGCCAGGGAGCGGCCATGTTAGGCTGCGCTAGGCTCCCATTCATGTTAGGTTGCAGAAACAAAAACATAAATGAAAAATAATTTTTTAAAAATATTTAAAAAAATTTTGGAAGGAAAAAAATTAACGGAAATTTTAAGAAACAATTAGAGAATGGGCCAATGATGGTTCAAATTACATTGCCAGTTGCGCCCAGGGAAAACGTTTCAATACTCGTTTCAAAAAACGAGAACAATCCGAAATAATTACGAAACAAGAAACATAACGAATATTTGGACAACCATAGTAAATGTGCTACGTATCCTTTTAATAATAATAGAGTAAAAGAATACATGTAATAATAATAATAATAATAATAATAATAATAATAATAATTACAGGAAAATAATACATGTAATAATAAATAGAGTAAAATAATAAATGCAATAATAATAATAATAATAATAATAATAATAATAATAATAATAATACAGTAGAGTCTCACTTATCCAACATAAACGGGCCGGCAGAATTTTGGATAAGCAAATATGTTGGATAATAAGGAGGCATTAAGGAAAAGCCTATTAAACATCAAATTAGGTTATGATTTTACAAATTAAGCGCCAAAACATCAACAAATTTGAAAGAAAAAGTAGTTCAATACGCAGTAATGCTATGTAGTAATTACTGTATTTACGAATTTAGCACCAAAATATCACGATGTATTGAAAACATTGACTACAAAAATGCGTTGGATAATCCAAAATGTTGGATAAGCGAGTGTTGGATAAGTGAGTACTGTAATAATAATATCAGAGTGAAATAATAAATGTATTATTATTATTATTAATAATAATAATAATAATAATAATAATAATAATAATAATAATAATAATGAGATGCTGCAGAAAGGAAGTATCAGTGAATGGCTAACAACTGGAAGAACTTACCTGATACAAAAGGATCCAGCAAAAGGAGCAGCACCAGGAAACTACAGGCCAATAACGTGTCTGCCCACTATGTTTAAACTACTGACTGGCATCATAGCTGACAGAATTCAAGACTATCTTGAAGAAAAAAACATCTTGCCAGATGAACAGAAAGGCAACAAACGGAAAAGCAGGGGCACAAAAGACCAGTTATTGATTGACAAAATGATTCTGGAGAACTGTAAGAGCCGAAAACTAATCTTCACATGACGTGGATTGACTACAAAAAGGCCTTTGACTCACTCCCACACAGCTGGATCATCAAGTGCCTGGACGCCATCGGGATTTGTAAAAACGTTGGCACCTTCATTGAAAACATGATGGAGCACTGGAAAACTGAACTGTTTGTTGGAAATGAAAGCTATGGACTTGTCAACATCAGGAGAGGAATTTTCCAGGGAGACTCATTGTCCCCTCTGCTTTTCATTATTGCCATGATCTCTCTGTCAACAATCTTACAAAAAACAAATCTCGGCTATCAAATATCTAAGAATTCTCACAAAATTTCGCATCTGATGTACATGGATGACCTGAAGCTGTATGGAAAAACGAAAACTGAAATCCAGTCTCTGACTAACACTGTCCGAATTTTTAGCACTGATATCAACATGGAGTTTGGTTTGGACAAATGTTCGACAGTGGCATTGAAGAAGGGAAAAATAATTGAAAGTGAGGGCATAAATATGTCCAATGGCCAAACAATAAAGTGTCACCAGCCAGAGGCCTAAAAATATCTGGGCATATTACAGCTGGACAACATCAAGCATGAACATGTGAAGACTGTGGTCAGTAAAGAATACACACAAAGGGTCAGAAAAATTCTCAAAAGCAAGCTCAATGGAGGCAACACCATCAAGGCCATAAACACCTGGGCCATGCCTGTCATAAGATATACTGCTGGCATTATAAACTGGACACAGATGGAACTGGACAATTTGGACAGAAAAACAAGAATACTCATGACCATTCATCATTCACTGCAGCCTCGCAGTGATGTTGACCGGCTATATCTGCCTAGAAGATCAGGGGGCAGAGGACCCTTACAAGTAAAACAAGCAGTCAAAGAAGAAGAACATGCCCTGGCAGAATATGTAAAGCAAAGTGAAGAACCTGCTTTGATTGAAGTCAAAAATCAGAAACTCCTCAAAGCACAGCAGACAAAAAACCAGTACAAGAAAGCCACACTACAAAATAGAGCTGACAGCTGGCACAACAAAACATTGCATGGAAAGTTCCTTGACAAAATTGAAGGAAAAGCTGACAAGGAGAAGACCTGGCTCTGGCTCATGAATGGGACCCTGAAGAAGGAGACAGAAGGCCTGATCCTTGCAGCCCAGGAGCAAGCCATCAGAACAAATGCAATTAAGGCCAAGATTGAAAAATCAGCTGATGACCCAAAATGCAGACTGTGCAAGGAAACCGATGAAACCATTGATCATCTCCTCAGCTGCTGTAAGAAAATTGCACAGACAGACTACAAACAGAGGCATAACTGTGTGGCCCAAATGATCCATTGGAACTTATGCATCAAGTACCACCTGCCAGCAGCAAAGAACTGGTGGGATCACAAACCAGCAAAGGTCGTGGAAAATGAACACGCAAAGATACTGTGGGACTTCTGAATCCAAACTGACAAAGTTCTGGAACACAACACACCAGATATCACAGTTGTGGAAAAGAACAAGGTTTGGATAATTGATGTCGCCATCCCAGGTGACAGTCGCATTGATGAAAAACAACAGGAAAAACTCAGCCGCTATCAGGACCTCAAGATTGAACTTCAAAGTCTCTGGCAGAAACCAGTGCAGGTGGTCCCGGTGGTGATCGGCACATTGGGTGCCGTGCCAAAAGATCTCAGCCGGCATTTGGAAACAATAGACATTGACAAAATTACGATCTGCCAACTGCAAAAGGCCACCCTGCTGGGATCTGCACGCATCATCCGAAAATACATCACACAGTCCTAGACACTTGGGAAGTGTTCGACTTGTGGTTTTGTGAAACGAAATCCAGCATGTCTATCTTGTTTGCTGTGTCATACAACATCGTTGTGTCAATAATAATAATAATAATAATTGGAAAATGAGCACGCAAAGATACTGTGGGACTTCCGAATCCAAACTGACAAAGTTCTGGAACACAACACACCAGACATCACAGTTGTGGAAAAGAAAAAGGTTTGGATCATTGATGTCGCCATCCCAGGTGACAGTCGCATTGATGAAAAACAACAGGAAAAGCTCAGCTGCTATCAGGACCTCAAGATTGAACTTCAAAGACTCTGGCAGAAACCAGTGCAGGTGGTCCCGGTGGTGATGGGCACACTGGGTGCCATGCCAAAAGATCTCAGCTGGCATTTGGAAACAATAGGCATTGACAAAATCACAATCTCCCAACTGCAAAAGGCCACCCTGCTGGGATCTGCACGCATCATCCGAAAATACATCACAGAGTCCTAGACACTTGGGAAGTGTTCGACTTGTGATTTTGTGATACGAAATCCAGCATATCTATCTTGTTTGCTGTGTAATAATAATAATAATAATAATAATAATAATAATAATAATAATAATAATAATAATATCAGAGTGAAATAATAAATGTATTAATAATAATAATAAAAATAGAGTAAAATAAATGTAATAGTAGCAACAATAATAGAGAAAAATAATAAATATAGTAATACCAATAATAATAGAGAAAAAATGTAACATATATTCTCGAGTATAAGCTGACCCAAATATAAGCCAACCAAGACCCTCATCTGAGTATAAGCCGAGGGGGCTTTTTCAGTCTTCAAAAAAGGGCTGAAAAACTAGGCTTATACTCGAGTATATACAGTAAATCTGTAAAAGTTCAGTGGGGTTTATATATACCTGTGGAATAATATCCAGGGTGGGAGAAAGAACTCTTGTCTGTTGGAGGCAAGAGTGAATGCTGCAATTGGCCGCCTTGGTAAGCATTGAATAACCTTGCAGCTTCAAAGCCTGGCTGCTCCCTGCCTGGGGGCATCCTTTGTTGGAAGGTGTTAGCTGGTCCTGATTGTTTCCTGTCTGGAATTCCCCTGTTTTCAGAGTGTTGTTCTTTACTTACTGTCCAACAGACGAGAGTTCTTTCTCCCACCCTGGATATTATTCCACAGGTATATATAAACTCCACTTGCCTAGTTTCCAACAAACCTCCCAACCTCTGAGGATGCCTGCCATAGATGTGGGCTAAACATCAGGAGAGAATGCTTCTGGAACATGGCCAGACATCCTGGAAAACTCACAGCAACCCAGTGATTCCAGCCATAAGCGAATGTTGGATAAGTGAAACTCTACATGATTAACAAGCCCAATGTACATCACTCCCAATGGGCATCGCTTCCAAGGCTTGATGGGACCAATGTGTATCTCTCCCGATGCATATCGGTCACTTTGCCAGCTCCTCTATGTAGTAACATAACAGAAACTCTTTGCTGGTTATGGAAATTGCAGAACTGCCAGCTCTGTTTCCTGCAGACCCAAATCCACTTGCAAAGACTAAGGTCCCCAAATGGATGAGCTCCATCTTCTGTAATGCAACCCAACAAAGACCCCTCCAGCGCCTCCTGCAGCAACGGGTTAATTAATTGTGTGGCTCAGGAACCTCTCGGTGGCATTTCCAGCCCTCCACCGACTGCCAACCAATTTCCTTCCGTAACCTTAGTCCTGGGTTATGAGTTGCGGCGGAGGAAAGTTTAATCATCTGCAGAGAGTTCTTAAAGGGGCCTTGGAGTCCCTGCACCCCAATAAGCAATGCAGCAAGGTTTCTTCATCTTCTGGTTTTTATATAAACAAGATAGCACTGGAAACTGAACTGTGTCTGCCTTTTATGCTAATACTGTGTTGATTAAAACTGGACCTTCCCTTTGGGCGCCAGGCTCCATTCGGATCCCCTTTTTATTAATCAACGCCGCTTTCGTAGGCAAGGTTTTTCGGTCACTAAGCATGCAAATGAAGGCCTTGACCTCTGTCCTTGCCCAGAATAATGTATGAAAACAGCCTGATAGTATTTTTTTTTCCTTTTTCTAAAAAGGCCGAGACGAAGTGACCTGTCTCTAAATGATATGTGATCTTACATGGAAACTGTCAGAGTCATCGGGCTGCTTTTCCATCATTTCAGCAGAAGTGACAGTTGGCTTGTTACTGAAATGTGTTCTGATGCAGAGCCTGGGATCCGTTTCGTTGACCTTCGTCCTTCTTGATCCATCTCTCCTGACATTTGGGTCCTTCATCTACTTTTGAAAATAAGGGCCAGATCCAGCCTCCTTGTGGAAAGAAAAAAGTGGGGTATAAATAAATATAACAATAATAATTCTACATCAGCCACAATTGACAGATAGCAAAATATCTTCTGGTCTCCTTGGAGTTACCAAAATCCATAGATGTGTGATGAATACATGATGATGTGGTTTGAATGAAACTGTTTGCAAAGAGTATGGTTGGGACCTATAGAGTCTAGAGAAGCCATCCTAAGATTGAAGCCTGGAAAACTACAAAAGAAGAATTCATGAACTGTAATTAAAAGTTGCCAATGAGAACTGCTGGCATTGAGACAAATGATTAACTCTTGGTGGAAAACAACATGTTTCCATTACCAGAGACAATGATGCTTCTAAGTTAAGGAAGTCAACAATGTGTTGTCAAAGGTTTTCCTGGCTGGAATCACTGGGTTGCTGTGAGTTTTCCAGGCTGTCTGGCCATGTTCCAGAAGCATTCTCTCCTGATGTTTAGCCCACATCTATGGCAGGCATCCTCAGAGGTTGGGAGGTTTGTTAGAAACTAGGAAAGTGGGGTTTATATATACCTGTGGAATAATATCCAGGGTGGGAGAAAGAACTCTTGTCTGTTGGAGGCAAGAGTGAATGTTGCAATTGGCCACCTTGGTAAGCATTGAATAACCTTGCAGCTTCAAAGCCTGGCTGCTCCCTGCCTGGGGGCATCCTTTGTTGGGAGGTGTTAGCTGGCCCTGATTGTTTCCTGTCTGGAATTCCCCTGTTTTCAAAGTGTTGTTCTTTATTTACTGTCCTGATTTTAGAGGTTTTTTTTTAATACTGGCAGCCTCCTTTGTGTTGAAATTGTCCACCTGCTTCTTGTGGATTTCATTGGCTTCTCTGTGTTGTCTGCCATGGTGCTTGTTAGAATGGTCCAGTTTCTGGAACATGGCCATACAGCCCAGCAACCTAGAAGTCAACAATGCTTGGTTGAGAAGGAAAACCAACATTGGTTAAGAAGGAAAGCCAACACTTGTTTGGAATTGATGGGAGTCAGCAAGTTTTATCTGGAAAACAACTTGTCATACATTTACAACTATTTGGAACCACATCAGCAAGAAATATTGCTATGTAAGAAACACTTTACTATTCCAAAATTGTGGCAGGCAGAAGAGTTTGGTCAACACACCATCTTCTCCAAGAAATGGAGAGAGATGGTATATTCGCAGAATGGTAGATTTTCAGGGAAGCAATTTGGCCTACGTGCAGGTTTCTCTTCCAGGAGAAGGAAGAAGAGATGGTAATGTGTGCATGATGAGGAGTGAATGTATATATGTGTATGAATGTTGACTAAAATGTAGTCTCCTCTTTGTTTGTAGTTACATGTAACTACAATATGTAGCTATGATACTGTTGTGAATGCGCCTTCGGAGACTGTGAATGATAGTGGTGGGATCAGGAAAGGAAGGAAAAACCCTCGCAAGGAGGGCTCGTTGGAGGATTTGTTTAGGAAAAGGGTCAGGGAGACTGATGGGGAGTCTTCTGAGGAGGATTCACGTGGGGATCCTGAGGTGGAAATGGATGCTGGGGAACAGGTGTTAATGGAGGAATTGGGCACGGTCTGGGCACGGGCACCGGAGATGCTTGGGGACGAATCGGAGCCCATGGATACTGCTGATGCTGGGGAAGCTTGGGTGTCTTCAGAAGCAGATCCTACTTGGTCTGCTTGGAGGAGTGAGAGGGGGTCCACAGATGTGGATAGAGTTGGGTATGGGCAGGATGATTGGGACTCTGATGAGGAATTCAGAACACCTGACCCAAGGGCATTGGCTGTGTGGAGTTCTGATTCAGATTAAGAAGTTGAGACACCTACTCTTTGGACGTGGATAGTTTGAAAGCCCAGGGAGACCTGGATATATTGGGGTTGTTTGGCCATTATACCTTGCGTGTGGCAAGGTGTTGCTGGGCGCCATTCACATTGACGACATTCTCCCGCTCTGCTCCTTTAACTCCTGGCTTGGCGTTTGCTTCTGCAGCAGCTTGGCGCTGCTGGTTTATCCCGACTTCGGACCGCTTGACGACGCTTTCCCGCTCTGCTCCTTTAACTCTTGGTTTGGTTATGTTCCAGCAACGGTTACTGCGAGCTCGCGAGCGTCTCACTGTTTTGCTGGCTTTGCTGCTCTCAACTGGGAGTTCCCTAGCTCAGTTTGGGCATTTGTTTGTTTTGAACTCCTCTTGTACTTTTGAGATTTGGGAAAGGTTTGTGGGCTTTAATACTGCTTGCTTTAGTTCATGCCTCCGTTTTTCAGCCCATTGTGAACTTTTGGGTCAAGTTCTAGAACTTTAAGTTTAACCCGGATTATATCTCTGGCTAATCCGGATTATTTGCCAGTTCTTGTTTTTTGGGGTTTTACCCGCTTGTTCTACTTAATAACACTGAAAGTTAAGTGTTTTAAGTCTTTTTAGTTTGTTGAGCTATTTTTTTGGACTGTTGCTTTGATAAACTCTATTTTGCTCTCTAATTGGCATCTGACTTTTGACAGATACTACATGCAGAGTCTGTGTAGCTGTAGAATCTATGAGTCTACCTTATTTCTCTGTAAAGTGCCAAATACTCTGTCTCAACGTGAACAGAATAAAAGAACCTTTTAAATCTTTTAAATGCTTTTTAAAGTATTTATGACTGATGCTCAGGACTTAAAAACAATGTAGT
Source organism: Anolis carolinensis (assembly GCF_035594765.1). Classification (NCBI taxonomy): domain Eukaryota; kingdom Metazoa; phylum Chordata; class Lepidosauria; order Squamata; family Anolidae; genus Anolis; species Anolis carolinensis. Next base: position 365,663,801 of record NC_085841.1, read on the forward strand.
AAATAGAATAGCTTTATTTGTCATTGTACTATCTCACAATGAAACTACACGCCTTTCCCTGTATATAGTGTTCTGTATATAAAAGGGCAAAATCGTGGGATGACAAAGGACAATGGAATTACGATTCACTCCCCAAAGTTCTTGCATTGTAATACAGGAAAGTTTCACCAAAGAAAAAGGGCAGGGAAAGAGAGCAAGGAAACACAGCTATGGAGAATATCCCCATCTCACTCTCTGCCATGCTAGAAGTTTGGGGACAAAAGGAAAATGCCATGGGGTGGGAGGGTTTCTATTGGGGGCAATGTCCCCATTATTTCCCCCCAATAGCGGCATTTCTGACTGAGGTGCATCAAGTGCAGGAGGGCTTCCTACGCTCATTATTCACCAAAAAGTGGTGAGTATTACTATTTAAAAATAATAGACGCAGAGGGTGTTTTTATACCCCGGAGACTCCATTTGCCACATTGGGATCGGGTCAGAAACAAAGCATTCCTTTTGCCCGTTTTGTTGTTTCGCCCACTCTCCCTTGCTGGGTGCCAGGGTTTCTGCTGGAGAGCCCCAGCCGCAGAGCGGAAAACGACGGGAGGCCTTTGAAGACGGCTCTGTTTTGGGAAAGCGGCAGCCGCGAGGCTTCCCATCCAGAACTATCATGGATCTGAAGTGCTGTAACTCTCTGTTGCTGCGCTCTGGCTCCCAAAAGAGAAATAGAAGGAGAAGGCGAGGCATCCCACGGACAAGCAGCACAACACAGGGCTGGCAGGTGCATTTGAGATCAATGAGGAAGACGGTACATGCAGACACACACATAGACAGTAGGCTCTCTGTTATCTAGAACTCAAGCAGCCAGAACTCTCAAGTGACTGGTTCAAAATGAAGAAATAATAAGGTAAAGGTAAAGGTTTCTCTCTAACACTGAGTCCAGTCGTGTCCGACTCTGGGAGTTGGTGCTCATCTCCATTTCCAAGCCAAAGATCCGCCGTTGTCCATAGACACCTACAAGGTCATGTGGCCAATGGCATGACTGCATGGAGCGCCAATGTTACCTTCCCACCGGAGCAGTACCTATTGATCTACTCACATTTGCATGTTACCTTTCCGCCAGAGCAGTACCTATTGATCTACTCACATTTGCATGTTACCTTTCTGCCAGAGTGGTACCTATTGATCAACTCACATTTATTTATTTATTTATTTATTTATTTATTTACAGTATTTATATTCCGCCCTTCTCACCCCGAAGGGGACTCAGGGTGGATCACATTACACGTATAAGGCACACATTCAATGCCTTTAACATAGAACAAAGACAAGACAAGCATAGGCTCCGAGCTGGCTTTGAACTCATGACCTCTCGGTCAGAGTGATTTGTGGCAGCTGGAAAAGATATATATCTGTGGAGAGTCCAGGGTGTGGCAAGAGTCCTTTGTCACTGGGAAGCCAGCAGTGTTTAGGACTGTGTGATGTATTTTCGGATGATCTCAGTCGGGTGGCCTTTTGCAGTTGGCAGATCGTATATTGTTGTTGTTGTTGTTGTATAACACAGCAAACAAGATAGATATGCTGGATTTCATATCACAAAATCACAAGTTGAACACTTCCCAAGTGTCTAGGACTGTGTGATGTATTTTCGGATGATGTGCGCAGATCCCAGTCAGGTGGCCTTTTGCAGTTGGCAGATCGTAATTTTGTCAATGTCTATTGTTTCCAAATGCCGGCTGAGATCTTTTGGCACGGCACCCAATGTGTCCATCACCACCGGGACCACCTGCACTGGTTTCTGCCGGAGTCTTTGAAGTTCAATCTTGAGGTCCTGATAGCGGCTGAGTTTTTCCTGTTGTTTTTCGTCAATGCGACTGTCACCTGGGATGGTGACATCAATGATCCAAACCTTTTTCTTTTCCACAACTGTGATGTCTGGTGTGTTGTGTTCCAGAACTTTGTCTGTCTGGATTCGGAAGTCCCACAGTATCCTTGCATGTTCATTTTCCATTAACTTTGCAGGTTTGTGATCCCACCAGTTCTTTACTGGGAGGTGGTACTTGAGGCATAGGTTCCAATTAATCATTTGGGCCACATAGCTGTGTCTCTGTTTGTAGTCTGTCTGTGCAATTTTCTTACAGCAGCTGAGGATATGATCAATGGTTTCATCAGCTTCCTTGCACAGTCTGCATTTTGGGTCTGGATTCGGAAGTCCCACAGTATCTTTGTGTATTCATTTTCCATTACCATTGCAGGTTTGTGATCCCACCAGTTATTTACTGCTGGGAGGTGGTACTTGAGGCATAAATTGTTGTTGTTGTTGTTTTTGTTGTTGTTGTTGTTGTTGATAATGATGAAACTCCTATCCCTGTTGATAAATTTCCCACTTTCATTGATAAAATTAAGGGTTATCTCTGCTCAGGACTCAACACTCAGGCTTCAGGCTAGCTTCTCCCATTGACTTGGTTATCACGAGTACCTATTGTGAACACTGCACACCCTATTGTGTGTTCACCCATACTAAACCATCAAGCTCATCATAGACTCTTTTACATATTGCCACATCGCATTCCTTCCAACCACGCCCCCCTCATGTTAGAAAGAAATGGCAAAGCATTTCCAATGACATAAAAACACTGTTTGATGAACATGTGGAATATTGATAGCACTTGGGTAATGACTGCTAATGTCATGATGCAATCTAAGGGAATGCAGTAATACCTAAGGGGGTGTGGTAATGGCTGGGTCATAACCATGTGAAGGTTATTGCAAAGAGGTTGCATTAGCCAATGTCCCTTGCAGATGACCCATCAGCAGGTGGCTTTATAAGGAGGATGAAATAATTCCTCTTTCTCTCTCCTTGTGAGTATCTGTGTATGTTGTATGTAACTATCTGATGACTCTGACTATTTGCAAGTACAACAACAACAATAACAATAACAACAACAACTTTTTTTGTATCCTGCCTCCATCTCCCCGAAGGGACTCGGGGCAGCTTACATAGAGAGAAGCCCAATCAACATTGTTAAAATGTAACAGCATTAAAATTCATAAACACACAAGACAAGGGAAGTGGACCTGCATATCATGTTTGTACATTAGTATATATTGCAACTGTAATGACTCAAAGCCTCTGGCTATTTTGAGTGAAAACCCTGTTAATGTGGGATTTGTGTATAGATAGTGTTTAAATGAAATTTGTGTCTTGCCAGTATTGCATACTGATTGCATCATCCAGAGTGTACTATAGTCTGGAAAGAGTTAATTGCTGAGAAGCTGTGTTGACCTTGATGTGTGGCTGGAACTGAGGAGTGTCCAGACACAAGTGTGTATGCATTACTGATTGCATCAGTTCTGTTCAGTTCAGTTCTGTTTGCCTAGAGTGAGAGTCCTGTGTTTGTCTGCAAGTCTGTTTGTCTTGATTATTACTGCTTACAGTAAAACTTGTATATAGTTTTACCAAAGTCTCTGGGTGTCTCTTCGTTCTGCATTCCACTGATTCCATCCAACTACTGCTGCGCTGCAATTACTCTGACAAACCCAAATCCATGAGTTTACTATAGAGTGTGTAGATACAGTCAGATGCTGGCAGTTGGATTCTGTTATTAGATGGGCTGAAGCACATGCTTTGCTGTGAAAAGACTCTGCTGTATTTTTACTTGCTTCTGGGACACTGGCTATCCAGCTTGCAGTGGTTTGGGGAAGTCATGATTTGGAAACTATAAATCACTTCATGACCAGCACATGCCGAGACATTTTAGGGATGGATCATTAAAGGGACTGACCCTTCAAATCAATTAATGCCAGTTTGTTGAATTTCCCACCACCAGCGAGATCCAATCAGAAAAGCTGCTCCACAAAGTCATCAGCCAACCAGAAGATGGATCCCAGCCGGGATGATTTTCAACCAATCAGGGGCTGGAGCGGGTGTTCTGAATAGCTGTAAAAATAACAAAAGCTTTGTATTCTCCATTGCTATACGTCAGTACTTTAGAGTGCTTCTCTCTGCTGACATCCTTTCTGGACAGGAAGAATAAAAACCTCTCTGTTTTTGCCTTCTGACTCGTACCTGTTGTGATCTGACCTTTTGGAATAGTGAAGTGTGACTGGCTTTGAAATCTGTGGTTTAGCTATAGATGAAATCACTCAACAACCGGGACTCAAGGAAGTGTCCATCAAATCAGTTTTCCCCATTGGATCCACAGATCAGGTGATGCTACACCTCTTATGTATCACTAGCAGTTTATTCATGCTTAGACCATAGCTGCTTTGAAAACACAATAAATAAGTACGATATAAAAGTGCTACATAAAATAAATGGCTTATAGCTTTTGAATACTAAAACAATCTATACAATTAAAGGCATGTTGACTGATCTCTGGTTCAGCTCAAGTACATGAACATTTCCTTGTTGCTTATATTTGGAAGTCCAGGCCACGGTTTCCTTGCATCCTTTGAACAATATCACAAAAGCATTTATTCTAAAAAATATTCATTAAGAAGTGCAATTGCCTTTCTCTGTCAGCGGCCTGGGCCAAAACGCTTCGTACCATGCTGCCTTCATTTTCAGCAAGTTAAGCAGGAATTTTTTAAAAAAGAAAAAGCAAATGAAAGAAAAGAAAGAGGGCTTCCAGGAAGAAGAACCCTGCAATTTCTCTTTATTTATAATTCATAGGCCTCTCATAAAGGCGCTGGTCCTTCCCTGCTGAGGCAGAAACCGATCCAGAGAGTTGCATTCTTTGCTGAGCATGGAGAACATGGGGCCTCCCCTTTGAAGCCCTCCATTACTCCTCCTCAGCAGAAACTCACACTACTTTGCAATAATAGCAGACAAAAGCAGGTGCAAACACGGGGTCAGGAGAACATGCAATGGGGAATGTACCAAGCCCTTGGGAGCAATCCTGCATAGTTTGCAGAAATTGCGTGGAGTGCCTCTTTCCAAGGAAGGGTAATGCTGTGCCCTCCTCTGGTGAGCTGTTCTTGGAATGCGTCAAGAAGAAGGAGACCAAGATGGCTGAATCCTAGAACCCTAGTGAAGATGAAATTTAAAATTCTAAGGACTGTGGATATGGAGGGCCCGGGCCTGGCGAGATCTGCTAACTGCCAAAATTCCAGGAAGAGACTACCACCCACAAGTTGAAAGCAAACGACAGAGACTTTATTCAACTGCAGAAGGGATGTGTTGTGACTCAGCTGGAATCTGGGATTGACTCTGATGAGGAAACAGGGGTTCAGGTTCAGAATCTCGCCGAAAGGCCTGTAACTTTGGAAGACGAGGAACAAAGAGTGCAAGTTCAGTTTCCCACAGGGAGGGTTGGTGTTGATGACTCTGAAACTACTGAGGCCAGCCAGGTGCACATTGACTTGGGAAAGGAGGAAGGGAGGATGGAATGTTATCAGCCTGAAAATGAGTCTCAGCGAAATAACAAGCAAGCTGACCTTGATGAGATGGGCTCTTTAGATCGAGCAGACCGTTTGGAATTGAGGGTACGCCGTAGTACTAGAATTGCAAACAGGCGTGGGGAGCCAAGAGGGCAAGGGAATGCTTTCATGTTTTGCAAAGAGTGTTAAAAGGGGACGTTTGGGAAAAAGCTTTGTCAAAGCAACTTTCTTTCATTGGAGAAGCAAGCTCTAGTTTTCCTGCCATGTCTTGGATTATCTTGCAGTCTATGTATCCATGTTCCTTGGACTTTGCCATGCTTTCTTTGGACATTGTTTATTCTTTGTGAGTTCCTGATTTATATTTCCAGATTATATTTTGTAACTGACTTTTGATATTTCACTTTTGCTTTTTGAAGAACTTTTTACTATCCATCTTTAATAAGCTGAAAAGACTTAAACCTGCTGTACAGTTTTGTGTGTCAGAGCAAGGTGAATCAAGGCTGAGGTGCGATAGGATGCAAGTAACACAAAAGATGCCGAAATGTACAATCATAAGCTTTATAGGATGTATAAATTAAACATGCATTAAAATTCTAGGTTCAAATTTCCCTCCCATTATCCTTGATTGGCTGCCTGTGCTGCCTGATTAATCAGGGGGAGGGTTCAGGCAGGCTCACTCTGTGATTGGCTCTGGCCCCAATGACACGGCTGGTGATTCCCTCCCTGCTCGGCAGGAATGCCCTGATGTCTGCCAATCAGCTGTTAGAAGCATCTCTTAAGATGGAGAGGAGCTTCTGGGAGATTAAATGGAATTTTGGAGGCAATGAATGTCCCGGGTGTGGCAGCGATGGGAGTGGTGATCCCCCAAGTCTGTTTCCAGACAGAACAAACAAGGAGTGGGTTTTCCAACGACTTACTGCCTTTAGAAAACTACAAATATTTTGAGGTGTGGGGATGCTATGTTTGACAACACTAGTTTGGAGGAGACTCTCAGAGCCACCCAGTCTGATCTCATTCTTTAATGCAGGACTCATAAAAGTTTGGAAGGAACCCCAAGGGCCATCCAGTCCATCCCCCTTCTGCCATGCATGAAAATGCCATCCTAGCCTTCCCAACCAATGGCCAGACTGCTTTTCTTTGAACATCCTCCAGAGAAGAAGGTCTCATTGGACTCCAGGTAGCTGCAGAATCCACTTTCAAACAGCACTCACTGATCAGCCTCGAAATCCCCTCATCAATCTACTTGGAAATCAGCCTCAGCTTCATTGACTTCAATTGAACTCTGTGTTTGCTTGAGAAGACTGGCTGCCAAGTGCAGTCATGTTGGATCAGTTACACTTAGGCCTGGTGTGGAAATAAGATGGCTCCTCAAGTGAGCCATGCAAATGAAACAGGCATCATGTGACGCCCATGTTGCTCATTCCCACCTGAGCGCATGCAAGATCATGGCCTCAATCAGGCACCCCAGCGACTGCCCCTTTTGAAATTACACAATAAATTAAAACATCAAATATTCATTGCGTAATCTCTGTTTGACATTTCATTCTCATCCGTGAGTTGTGGTGGGAATAGGCACTTGGCCGCCTTATTAATTACCCATCCATTATTTATGAACTGCTGTATTATTAATAGAAGAGCAATATTATTGGGTAGGGGGTTGTATCCGTGTTGGTGCCAGAGGGAGAAGCCCAAGCAGGCTCAGGCGAGGAAGCAAGACCCACCCTGACATTCTCCTTCTGTTGATGGATCCTGGAGGATGCACCAGGCCCCGTTCTGGGTGTTGTGGTAATCTCTGAGCGGTTAGACTCAATTTAACCCTTTCTGGGGGAGATTCCACCAAAATCAGCAGAGTAGCAAAAGCAAAGCTTTCAAATGCAATAGTTACTTACACGGGGCGAGCAAGAGAAGTCTTTGACCATTTAGGATTGCAATGGACTGCAGAGTCTCAATAAAAGTTCAAAAAGTATTTATTCAGGTAAAAAGAACTCCATTGTAAATAGAAAGGCTTGGGAGCTGTTTAGTCTACTCTAGACTGGTTTTTAAGGAAAAATAACAAACATCTAAATAGTTACATCTTGCCAGGAGAGATGGCAGGACGTGTTGTTAGCTTGAAGAATAAAGGGAGAAGAAACTGAACCAAAATGGTTCCAACCTCATGGTCCAGTTTATTGGGGCCATAAAAGACATTCTGACCAATGGGAAGTTAGTGTCTCTAAAGATTCACATTTTTACTAACTTCAAAGTAAGGGATGTGATGTACACAGGATAGAGTGAAACGCAGTAAAGCCTGTCTAGGCATGCTTTGGAAACAGGGAAAGGATTCCCTCAATCTAACTCCATCATCTATCTAACTACATTTAGACTTGAGTAGTCCAGGATGATTCCCAACACTGGGCTCCACAGTTCAGGAATGATATGGACCCGAAGCTGGACGTTGTCTAGAGAAGGGTGACGCAAATGGTCAAAAGCCTGGTAGCTATGGATCCCTCTGAGGAAGACCGGTGAGAACAGAAGGCTGAAAGGAGACATGGAGCAGTTCCCATTGAAGAGGGGGGAAAGCTTGTTTTATGCTGCTCCGGAGACTGGGACACAATGGAGCAATGGATTTAAACTCCAGGAAAAGAGATTCCACCTAAACATTAGGAAGAACTGGATTGCTGTGAGTTTTCCGGATTGTCTAACTATGTTCCAGTAGCATTCTCTTCTGACGTTTCACCTGCATCTGTGGCTGGCATCCTCAGAGGTTCAGTGAGGCAAGTGGAGTGCATATATATCTGTGGAATAATGTCCAGGGTGGGAGAAAGAATCCTTGTCTGTTTGAAGTAAGTGTGCATGTTGCAAATAGAGAGCTTGATACTCTCATTGATTGACTTTGCAGCTTCACGGCTACTCAATGCTATACAAGCTTGCTAACTGCAACATTCACACTTGATATATGTACACTCCACTTGCCTCACTGCCAACAAACCTCTGAAGATGCTGGCTACAAATGCAGGTGAAACGTCAGGAGGGAATGATGCTGGAACACGGCCATAAAGCCTGAAAAACTCACAGCAACCCAGTTATTCTGACCATGAAAACCTTCAACAACACATTAGGAAGAACGTTGTGGTGGCAAGAACAGTTGGAAATAGCAACCTCCCAAGCCTTCCATTATTTATTTGTTAATGTATATACAGTAGAGTCTCGCTTATCCAACGTAAATGGGCCGGCAGAACGTTGGATAAGCGAATATGTTGGATAATAAGGAGAGATTAAGGAAAAGCCTATTAAACATTAAATTAGGTTATGATTTTACAAATTAAGCACCAAAACATCATGTTATACAACAAATTTGACAGAAAAGGTAGTTCATTACACATTAATGCTATGTAGTAATTACTGTATTTACGAATTTAGTACCAAAATATCACGATGTATTGAAAACATTGACTACAAAAATGCGTTGGATAATCCAGAACGTTGGATAAGCGAGTCTTGGATAAGTGAGACTCTAACTATATTAGACTATATATTCTATGTGTATGTTGATTTGCCAGTTTGATTGATCTCTTTGGTGTGGGCGGGATTGTAGACATGTGATTGTACTGAGCATGTTCAGGCTCAGGACTCCATTTTGTGTTCATTTTTGCATCAGACCTTAGTGAAAGTGGATGCATGCATGTTGCTGTTTGGACTTCAATAGAGAAATATGATTATGGACTTCAGTGAGTACAGCTATACTTAAAGACTATAGACTACTGACAGAATGATACCCTGTATACTCAACACAAAGAGAAGCTATCCTACCTATAACTGAACTTCAATAAGAAATGTTTATGAGTAAACAAGATAGGTTATTTTTCAAAGAAGACTTTTTTTATTTCTGGGTGCATATTTTAAACTAAAGGGTTTTTAAAGGAAGTGTAAAGAAACAACCATCATCTGCTAACCAAATATATTTTTGTAGTGGCATGTGTTTATCCTTTGCAGTTTAAAGGCATGGTTCTTCAGTCTGACAGCTGAGTTACCTGTGTGCCATTACATGAATGCTTGTGAATATCACTTGTTCAAAGGGTTGACTTGTAACAAGGTGATGCTTTTCTTGACTAGCGGTTTCCAAAAGGTGGTCTCCACAAATTTACGGAAATTCACATTTGTCAAAAAAGATTTGTCAGAGACTGGATGCAGTTATTTTCCAATAGGTTATGTCCAATAAGAACTGTTTGGTGGGGAAATCCTCCCCTTCTCTGGAGGTCTGGAAGCAAAAGCTGTGTGGCCATTTGGCAGGAGGCCTTTGATTGTATCTTCCTGCTTGGAAGAAAGGGGTTGGATTGGATATCTTCCAAGTCTGTGATTCTATGTTTCTAAGGCCACAAATTGATGGTATTGCATTCTGGGATTTATAGTTTGGTGAGGAACCAGCTCCCTTTAACACAGAAGGCTTGAGACCTTGTGGAATGATCCTACAATCTTCAACAACTCCCAAACCAAAGAAGCCAGATGAGGAAAGTTCAAAAGAAGCTCCATGTAATTGCCCAACGAAGGTAGGAGTTGATCACCAAGCAGACCCCAAAGATGGGCAAGGAGGCAGGGCCTCTGTAGGGTCTCTTTGTGAAAATCTACACTTCAATAGTTGAAATGTTCCTAGTATTACATCAGTTTTCTGTTGAAGCAAGTAGTTATGCACCATCAGATAAAGTGCCAATGCACGCATACCCACATACACTTGTGGAATTGCACTTTGCACAACTAGGAACCGAACCGATCCATTGCACCATGGCCAAAAATTTAAGGAAGGAAAAGCAAACTTCAATGTGCGTGGAACAGGCCAACGGGGTTCCAACCACGACGCCTGCAAAGCAACTTACAACATTCGAAATGTGTAAACCAAAAAGCAATAAGCGGCCATCCACAATAAAGCAAACAGCAAGCTGCAGCAGAAAATCTATAAACAGCAGTCAATAAAAGCACAGGGCCAATAAGAAATTAACTAGCAGCAATGATTCAATTAAAAGGGTTGCTTTCATAAAAAATATATTCCCTACATGGAACCTGGCTCCTAAATTATAATAATACAGAAATATGTTTCAAATTTGACACAATGAAGGCCCTCAGGCAAAGGGTGCAGAAGCAAATCCAGGAGAGGAGGCAGGTTCTCCAGATGAGAAACAGAGGCTGCCTTTGGAAATCAAAGGAGCAGCTCAACAGCAAGCCAACAATGTGATGCCACAGCCAAAAAAGCCAATGCAATTGTACCACTTCATCACATTAGGCAGGGAAGTGTGTGGCAGAGGAGAGCAGTGAGGAGCTCAGTCGTACTCCATTTTTTAAATGAAACTGATGTGTGTTTTTTTTAAGAAATTGTTCTGGCAAAATAAAAAGTCGGTGAGCAAAAGGTAATGCTCTCCCTAAGAAGCCTACTTTTGGCTCCTCCCACTGTAAAGGACTATGAACGACTGAGGTTCTTTCAGGCAGGGGGAATCTTTTTATCCCACCACTGCCACCAATTTGGAAAGATGCAACCACCAAAGACTCAGGGAGGAGACCTTTTACTTTTTTTTCTTTCTTCTTCTTCACTTTAGATGGTAGCGTAACTTGGTTTAGAATATATGCGACAGAGGCTTAGATGTTGGAAGAACAATAACAAGTTTATTCAGGCACAGCGCTTAGTGGTTACAATGTGTTTCTCACTTAGAGGTATTCTTATTAACAGTTACAATACTAAAGTATCACTTCTTTTACTTAAAGTAGTTAAAACCTATTCCTCTGCTCCTTTCTAACTGTTACTTCAATGGATCTCTGCAAGTCCAGCTGGAATTGGTTCCCAAAATCTCAAACTTGGACTATCCAGTGAACTCAAACCACAGTCACCCCTAAGATATACTATCACAGATTCTCTATGCCTTACCAGGACACAGACTACATTAAATAAGTCACCAAACTTATTTAAAACTGACTCAAAATGAACAATTGAGTCTCCTTGATCCCATCAACCTAGAATCAATCTTCCCCGTGCCTCATCAGAGCACAGACTGACTTTCTTTTTTAAACTCTGCACTTCTTCAACTAAATGGCAGTTGGCTCCGCCTACTTCTCCATGGCAACCAGCCTCTGAGTGCTGAGATGCAATAACTGTAATACTTACCCTTTTAAAACATAAACACACAATTAAACATAACATCTGTAAACCAAAATTCATACTTCATTACACCCACAATCTCCCCTCCCACAAACTGGGGAAACTTTTCATTTTAAATTTGGAAGCAACGAATGCTATCACATTAGAGAACTGGCCAAACATCCAGATCGTTACCAAAAATCCAGTTCCTGAAACATTTGAAAAGAATGCTGGCTCCTATGCTTAAAATATTTAAAATACTATGCTTAAAAAGAATGCTCTATCCTACACTTGCAGCCAAACGAATGCGATGAGACAGTGGCTTCCTGGATTTTAAGTGTAGCACTCAGTAGAATTTAGTAAGTGTGATGAAGTGAATTAGTCTGCATCAAGAGTGTAGAGTCCAATTCTCTTCTGCTTTTGTCAGAATAACCTGGAATAATAATCCTGTGTCCAGTTCTGAGCAAAGCAGGTCAAGAAGGAGAGGGATGATTTGGAAGGTGTCCAGAGAAGAGTCCAGAGGGGTCAAAGGTCCAATGAGGAATGACATAGGGAGCGGAGGATATTTATCCTGGGGAAGCAATGGCATAATAGCCACCTATACAATTACAAAGTCTTTTAGGTAGAGAATGAAGCCAGCTTGATTTCTGCTACTCCAAAGACTAGCACTAATTAATTAAAATGTAAGTAAATCTAAACAAACCAAGTTAGGAATTCATGTTTACGGGACCTTTGGTCATTGTGGTTGCCTTTCTTGTGGCACTTTTTGGATTGTGATGCCCAGAAGTGGACTCAATGTTATTCCAAAGCAGAATAGACTTCTATGGATGCAGCCTAGAATCTCATTGGCCTTTTTAGCTGCTGCATCACACTGTTGACTCCTGTTCAACTTGTGGCCAACTTAGATCTCTTTCCTGTGGACTGTTTTCAATCCATCCTAAATCTATGTATTCCATTTTCTTTGCCAAAATGTAGGTAAGTGAAGGTAAAGGTTTTCCCCTGACATGAAGTCTAGTTGTGTCTAACTCATCTCCATTTCTAAGCCAAAGAGCCAGCGTTGTCCATAGACACCTTCAAGGTCATGTGGCCACTGGCATGACTGCATGGAGTGCTGTGACCTTTCCGCCAGAGCGGTACCTATTGAACTACTCACATTTGCATGTTTTCAAACTGCTAGGTTGGCAGAAGCTGGGGCTAACAGCGGGAGCTCACCCCACTCCCTGGATTGGAATTGCCAACCTTTCAGCCAGCAATTTCAGCAGCTCAGCAGTTTAACCCGCTGTGCCATCAGGGGCTCCTGTTAAAATGTGGTATCTTACATTTCTCCCTGTTTAAATTATTTTCATGTGTTTTGGTCCCACTTTCCAATCTGTTTTGGTCATTTTGGATTCTGATTTAACAGGACCATTTCCAGGTTCCACTTCTTGTTGGATTCTGGAGACATGGTGCCATTACAGGAGAGGTGCTGCGTCCATGAAATGTCATCCACATGTTTTGTACATTCTCACATCTTGGTCATTTTCCCAATCTGCATTGGGATGATGACTGCGATTGAGTTCCAGATCAACAAAGGGTGCATCTACACTGTAAAAATAATGCAGATTGACACCACTTGAGCTGTATTGGCTCAATGCTATGGAACCCTGAGAGCAGAAGTTTGATGAGGCACCAACCTTCTTTGGCAGAGAAGGATAAATACCTCATTAAACTACAATTCCCAGCATTGCATAGCATTAAGTAAGGCATGGCAGTTCAAGAGCTATCGAATTGCATTAATTCTACCATGTAGATGTACCTTAATGCCATTGAATTGCATTAATTCTACCATGTAGATGTACCTTGAACATCTTCCATAAGTACCAAGATCTCTGATGATGATGATGATGATGATGATGATGAGACTCTGGCAGTTAAAATGGAATGAAACTGATGCAGCTAAGTGGTGCAGATACTGTTTGATGTCAAAGGCCCCAAGGCAGTGAATCCCACAGTCTAAGGGCTACATCTTATTGGAAACTAACACCGTAATCAATGCAACAAGATTGCTTTTCCAGTTGAAAAATGTCAGGAGCTAAGATTTCCAAAAGTAAACTTGATAACCGTGGACAGGCCTTTTATCTGTCGGCAGCGAATATATTGATGCACAGGTGTTTGCTTTTGTACAGGTGCCACCGTTTTAATCCATAGAGGCTCAGAGCGACTGAGGCAGAAAACCCGCTTTTGCATATTTGGGGGAAAGCAACAGCTTGAAGTGTGAAGTCAAATCCATTTTGTTCTTTGCCTGCAGAAGTCCCTGGCTGTAAGTGGCCAGGGCACCAACATATCCCACTACTTCCAATACTTGCTGGAAGTTGACCATAGGACTTGTGCTGGAGGAACTCAAACCTTATAAGAACTATCTCGTAGTTCTGTAGGGTTGACCCTATGGCCAACTTCTATGGAATGTGAACCAAAGTATTGAACTGCAGAACTCAGAAACAGCGAGAAAAATGTGTATGTCCTCCAAGGTGACCATATGGTCAACCTCTGTTGGATTTGAAGATCTAGAGATTCCTAGAGAAATCTTCTTCCTAGGAATCTCTAAGTCCTACAGTGAGCTTCCAGTGGAAATTGACCACAGACTCACCTTGGAGGACCTAGAGATTCCAAAACATATTGTCCCTGCAGAGAAAAGATGTTGGATGTTTATTTAATTTTATTATTATATTATAACAACTGCCACTAGTGTAAAGATGTTTATAATGCGGCCACCAGATATAAAGGGGATTATCCACGCTTACCACCACTATGGGAAGATATAGCCACTAGCTACTTAGAGAAGAGACCTTTTAAATTTTGTTTTTCTTCTTTCTTCTTGTTTGTTTTTGATGGTAATATATATGACAGAAGCTGAGATGTTTAAAAGAACAATAACATGTTTATTCTGGCACAAAGCTTAATGGTTACAGTAACTTTCTCTTTTAGAGACACTTTGGTTAACAGTTACAAGGCTAGAATGAGGTGTTTCAAACTTCTTAAAATGTCACTTCTTTCTTTACTGCGCTAAACTGCAGTCACCCTGTGAATTACAATCACAGATTATCTGTTCCTCATCAGGAGATAGACTACCTTAAAATAAGTCACCAAACTTATTTTAAATTGACTCAGAAATAAGCATTTGAGTCTCCCTGATCCCTTCAACTGAGGATCAGTCTTTACTGTACCTCATCAGGGCACAGACTAACTGCTTCTTTTTCAAAGCTGCACTTCTCCACCAAAACGGCAGTTGGCTCCGCCCCCTTCTCCGTGGCAACCAACTCATGAGTGCAGAGTAACTCAAATATTGACCCTTTTAAAATGCAATTAAACATGACATTTGTAAACTAAAAAATTCACACTTTGTTACATCCCTATCTTCAAGAAGGGAAAATGGGACCCAAACAATGACCTGTGTCCCATCAGCCTGATCTCAATACCAAGGAGGATTCTGGAGTGGATCATCAAGAAGGCAGTCTGCAATCACTTAGAAAAGATGTTGTGATTACTAAAAGTCAGCATGGATTTCTCAAAAGGATGTCATGCCAGACTAATCTTATCTCTTTTTTCAATGGAGTCCCAAGCTTGGTAGATGCAGGGAATGCTGTGGATGTGGAATATCTTGATTTCAGCAAGACCTTCAACAAGGTTCCTCAAGACCTTCTTGCAAACAAACTAGTCAAATGTAGTCTAGGCTATGCCACTATTAGGTGGATCTGTAATTGGTTAAGTGACCAAACCCAAAGCGTGATTCTCCCCAATGGTTCCTCTTCATCCTGGAAAGAAGGGACTATTTGGATTCTATAAAGAGGGTTTGGTCCTGGGCCCAGTTCCATTCAACATCTTTATGAATGGCTTGGATGAAGGTTTAGTGGGCATGCTTATCAAGTTTGCAGATGGGACCAAATTGGGACGGAGAGCTAATACTCCAGAGGAGACAGGATCAACAAGGACAAATGTAAGATACTCCACTTAGGCAGAAAAAAATGAAATGCAAATATACTGAATGGGTGACACTTGGCTCAATAACAGAGTTCAGATCTTGGAGTCTTCATGGCCAACAAGTTGAACGTGGGCCAACAGTGTGATGCAGCAGCTATAAAAGTCAATGGAATTTTGGGCTGCATCCAAAGGAGTCTAGTGTCTAGATCGAGGGAAGTCTTGGTGCCGCTCTATTCTGCTTTGGTTAGACCGTTTCACCTGGACTAATAACCTTATGTCCAATTCTGGCACCACAATTCAAGAGAGATATTGACTCTAAGTTGGAAGGTGTCCAGGGGAGGATGAATAAAAGGATCAAAGGTCTGGAGAGTTGTGTCTCTTTAGCTGCAGAAGAGGAGGCTGAGGGGAGACATGAGAGACGTGTTTCTATATTTGAAAGGATGCCATAAAGAAGAGGGAGCAGGCTCCCTTTCTGCTGCCCTGGAGACTAGGACTCAATGGAGTCAAGAGCTCACATGACAGGAGAGGAGATTCCACCTGAACATTAGGAAGAACTTCCCAGTCATAAGAAGAGCTGTTCAGAACTCTCTGCTTCGGAGTCTGGTGGAAGCTCTGTCTTTTGAGGCTATTAAGCAGAGGTTTGATGGCCATCTGTTGGGGGTACTTTGATTGTGCTTTTCTTGCATGGCAGGAGGGGGTTGAACTGGATGGCACGCATGGTCTCTTTCAATGTTATTTTTGTGTGTGCATGTCAGGAGCAACCGGAGTTGCTTCTGGAGTGAGAGAATTGGCCATCTGCAAGGATGTTGCCCAGGGGACACCCGGATGTTTTTGATGTTTTGTGGGAGGCTTCTCTCATGTCCCCACATGGAGCTGGAGCTGATAGAGGGAGCTCATCCGCACTCTCCCCAGGTGGGATTCGAACCTGGCAACTTTCAGGTCAGCAACCCAACCTTCAAGTCATGAGGCTTTTATCCCCCTGGCCACCGGAGGCTCCTTCTTTCAATGTTATGATTCTATTATTATTTTTTGTGAGAATATATCTCTAGATCTTCCAGGGAAACTCTTTGGTTAACACCTGTCAGAAATTGACATTGGAGGATCTAGAGATCTCTAGGTTCTCTAGGTTTATTGAATAACCAACTTCTGGTAGAACTTGACCATAGACCTCTGCTGGAGTATCCAGAGATTCTCAGAGATATCTTCTCTCTAGGGATCTCTAGTTCCTCCAGGATGCCTGTATGGTCAACTTGTCAGACCTTGAGCATAGACTTCTGAAAAAGGGTTGGCTGTAACAGGGCTCTTCTAAATGATCTCTAAATGGTTCCAATATGGAAGAACGTATCTCTTCCATAACCCAGCCATGCTCCCCACCTGGGCTGTTGCTGCTGCCATCCTCTGTAACCTCTGCTTTGGTGCCAAGCCACCATCAGTTTCCATAGATACCAATCTCAATTAAACATCTGCTGCCCTCTTGGATCTGACTTATTATCCTGTGAATAATATGAAAGCAGAGCCAGTGGCTTGAGCTCTGGACGACAGTGCAAGGGTTTTAAAAAACCCTGCTTGGCCATGGGAACCTATTGGGTGACCTTGACCAAGTCCCACTCTCTCAGCCTCAAATAAAGGCTATGGTGCCAAACATTCCCTGAAGAAAGCTAGGATGCATCGGAAGAAGCAGATCGAAGTCTGTGCAAGTCGGGAATGACAACCTCTTTCAAGCTGTATCCACACTGCAGAATTATAACAGTTTGGCACCATATGGACTGCCATGGTTCTATGTTATGGAATTCCAGGATGTGTCACTTTGCAAGATATTCATCTTTCTCTTTCGGAGAATTCTGGGGCCACAACATACTAATAATACTAGGATTTTATAGTATGGAACCATGGCAGTAAAAGTGATCTCAAGATGCTATAATCCTGCCGTGTGGATGATTGATTAGTTTCAAAAATCCTATAAAGTCCCTTGACATGTTATTATCCCAGGCTAACCAGGCGATGCCTTTGAATTTTGCCATATGAAAGTCAGAATGGATTTTGGGTTTCGTATTTGGGAGACCAAGGCTCAAATCCCTGCACAGTGATGGAAAAATTGAGGAAGCCACACTCTCTCAACCTCAGAGAAAAGCAAGGAGAAACACGCCCTGAACACATCTTGCCTAGAAAAACCATATTTTTAGTATCAGTTCAATGTAATGATTTGGACTAGTATTCCCAGAGACCAGATCTCAAGCATCAACCAAGGAAACCTATGGGGTGATTTTGAGCAAGTCACACTCATCCTTGGAGGAAAGCCATGGTAAACCTTGCCAAAAAAAGCGCCAAGCATAGAATCTCCATAAATCAGACTGGATTTGAAGGCTCCCAACACCTACAGCAGCAGTAATGTGTTCCAAGAAGTGTGTGCTTCTCTTACAGCATATTTACAAAACAGATAAATGCACAAGTCAAGGTTCTTTAATGTGCTGAAGCACATGGCTGCAAAGTTCAATGGTTTTGTTGTTGACAAGATATTTATCGAACTTCAATTTTTTCTCTGTCAAGCCTCCTACTACTCTGCTTCCCAACTGAGATTAAATGGATTCAAAGCCTGACGGCTGCTGACCCTGAACTCTCCGACCTCCCTCTGCCCAAAGGCAACAGCTCTGTTTTCTCTGCCTGGAGAACAGGCTCCTCTTTCCACAATACAATCTATATCCCAGCTCCTTCCTTCATTCCTCGCTCTCACAGAACCCAAAAAGGCCACTTACCATGTTGTTGTGGGCCTTCAAGTCATTCCTGCCCTATGTCGACCCTACAGTGAAGCTATCATTTGGGGGGTTTGGGGAGATATTTCCTCAAGAGAGGTGCCCTTGCCTTCCTCTGGGGATGAGAAGGTTGATTTGCCCAAAGTCAAGGTGGAACATGGATCTGAACCTTGATCTCCAGAGTCTTCAGACACTTCTGCAACGTAGGATAAGTGACATTTGTCCCCATTTGAACCGTCATGACTCAATGGAGTTGTGGTTTTTTAAAGTCTTCAGCTTTCTCTGCCAAAGAGTGCTGGTGCTTCATGAAAACACTTGCTCAAGATCATCCCATAGGTTTCCATGGTTGATGTTTGAGATCTGGTCTCTTGGAATACTAGTCCAAATCATTACATTGAACTGAAACTAAAAATATGGTTTTTCTAGGCAAGATGTCTTCAGGGCAAATTTCTCCTTGCTTTCCTCTGAGGCTGAGAGAGTATGGCTTCCTCAATTTTTCCATCACTGTGCAGGGATTTGAGCCTTGGTCTCCCAAATACGAAACTCAAAATCCATTCTGACTTTCATATGGCAAAATTCAAAGCCTGGTTAGCCTGGAATTCCAAAACACTGACCCATGAATTAGAACCCTAGTCTAATGCTCAAAACACTCTACCATGCCAGGCCCTTAATTTACCTGAACATATCACCAATATAGGGATTCATAGAACCGTAGAGTTGGAAGGCCATGGAGTCCAAAACCTTCCTCAGTGCTACAGCTAAAGCATTCCCAGCAGGGAGCTGACTCTACTCTTTATGAAGACATCCAGAGATGGAAACCCAACATACTGTATCTCTGGGCAATTGGTTCCATTGCTAAACTGCCTGAGCCATCAAGAAGTTCCTTCTTGTGTACAATCAAAATCTACCCATTCTCTGGATGTTTTTAAGTAGAGGCTGCATGGCCATTTGTTGGCAAGGTTTGAATTGTGTCTTCCTGCCTAGCAAAAGGGGAATGCACTGGATGGCCTTGAGGATCTCTTCCAACTTTTTGATTAGATGATTCTACTCTCCTATAACTCATGGTCATTGAGTCTGATCATATGCTCTTGGAACAATTCTCTGTGAGAACCCAAGGGAAGCCCAGTCTCACTCTCTTCTGCCTTGGCCAGACCTTCTCACCTGGAATAACCCAGAATCCAGTTCTGGATGAAACAATGAAGAAAGGAAAGGACAGGATGGAAGGTGTTCAGAGGAGTGAGAACCAAAGCCTTATGAGGAGCGTCTTAGGGATCTGCGGATGTTTAGCTTGGAAAAGACAGGGATATGAAGTCCATGTTTAAACATTTGGAAGGATGACCTTTTTAAGTAAAGTGTCCAGGTTGAAGGATCAAAGACAGAACACAGAGATATGGGAAGAGGGACACTTGGCTTGACAACAGTGAAAAATTTCTCAGAGTCTTAGTAAACCACAAGCTGAACATGAGTCAATAATGAGATGTGGCAGCTAAAATAATAACAAGAAGGCCTGATTCTTGCAGCCCAGGAGTAAGCCATCAGAACAAATGCAATTAAGGCTAAGATTGAAAAATCAGTGAATGACCCAAAATGCAGACTGTGCAAGGAAGCTGATAAAACTATTTATCATCTCCTCAGCTGCTGTAAGAAAATCGCACAGATGGACTACAAACAGAGGCACAACTATGTGGACCAAATGATTCACTGGAACTTATGCCTCAAGTACCACCTCCCAGCAGTAAAGAACTGGTGGGATCACAAACCTGCAAAAGTATTGGAAAATGAGCACACAAAGATACTGTGGGACTTCCGAATCCAAAATGACAAAGTTCTGGAACACAACACACCAGACATCACAGTTGTGGAAAGGAAAAAGGTTTGGATCATTGATGTCACCATACCAGGTGACAGTCGGATTGACGAAAAACAACAAGAAAAAATCAAGCGTTATCAAGACCTCATAATTGAACTGCAAAGACTCTGGCAGAAAGCAGTACAGGTGGTCCTGGTGGTGATCGGCACACTGGGTGCCATGCCAAAAGATCTCAGCCGCCATTTGGAAACAATAAACATTGACAAAATTATGGTCTGCCAACTGCAAAAGGCCACCCTACTGGGATCTGCATGCATCATCCAAAAATACATCACACAGTCCTAGACACTTGGGAAGTGTTCGACTTGTGATTCTGTGATATGAAATCCAGCATATCTATCTAGTTTGCTGTGTCATAAAATAATAATAATAAAAATAATAATAATAATAATAATAATAATAATAATAATAATAATAATAAACAACTTTATTTATATCCTGCTCTAGTACTTCCCCGAGGGCACTCAGGGCCAATACAATTCTAGGCTGCATCAATGTAGCGTAATGTCCAGATTGAGAGAAGTCACCGTCCTACTCTATTCTGTTTGATAGTGAGTCTATGTGTAAAATACAGTTCTGATGGACATGTGATAACACACCTATGGAATGACTAAGAGGGTAAAGATGAAATGCCTAAGGGGCTGGCAGAAATGGATGCATCATGATCATGTGGTGTTTATGACAAGGGGTTGCCTCATTCATTGGTCCCTTATGATGACAAGTCAGCAGGTGGGTCTAAAAGGGGAGAAGAAATGCTCAGTCTCTCTCGTGCCTGCATTGCCTGCATGTGTCTCCTGCTGAGTGAACCTCCATGTGAGTCTTATCTCTGTATCTGCTAACTGTTTGATTGTGGCTCAGGGGATCCTGATCTGTGTGCAGCTGTAAATAGTACAAAGTGTCAAGAATAAAAGCTTCATGATATTTTTGGATGAAAACTGAATCTGTGAGTTTTCTAAACAGTGCGCTGAAGAAGGTCAGATGTTGCAGTTATCCTCTGTTGATAAGACTGATTAATTGAGCAAAGCTCATAGTTGATATGAATGAAATCTGCTTGCCTCTGTGACATTTGTTTGGTCCAGTGTGCAGCATTTCCAAGGAGGCTGTGATGGGAAAGCTATCAGTCATGAACCTACCCTGCAACATATTCTGGAAGTCCATATTTATTAATTATTTATTTACAGTATTTATATTCCGCCCTTCTTTCTCACCCCGAAGGGGACTCAGGGCGGATTACAATGAACACATATATGGCAAACATTCAATGCCAACAGACAAACCATATACATTAGACAGACTCAGAGGCATTTTTAACATTTTTCCAGCTTCATGATTCCGGCCACAGGGGGAGCTGTTGCTTCACCGTCCAGTAGTGGCTGTACTTCCTCATTCCTTTCCTCGTGTTTTGCTGGCAGTTTTATGGTGTTGTAAATTAGCCTCCCGCATAAAGCATCCCTAAATTTCCCTAATTGACAGGTGCAACTGTCTTTCGGGGCTGCATAGGTCAACAGCAAGCTGGGGCTATTAATGGTCGGAGGCTTAACCCGACCCGGGCTTCGAACTCATGACCTCTCGGTCAGTAGTGATTTATAGCAGCTGGGTACTAGCCAGCTGCGCCACAGCCCGGCCCCATATGAAAGGGATCTTAGTAACCCACAAGCTGAATATGAGGCGAAAGTGTGATGAAGCAGCTTTAAAAAGCAAATGCGGTTCTAGGCTGAGATGAGCATGATAGCCATCTTGAAAGGATGTCATATGAAAGAGGGATCCATATGGAAGATGGACTAAAACACAATGGAGCAACGGATTCCAATTTCAAGGAAAAAGAGTCCATATAAATATTAGGAATCAAAGAGCCATGTGAGAATGTAACCCACTGCTCCCTGGGAATCCAGTGGAGTCTCCTTCTCTGAAAGTCTTTAAACTGAGGCTGGATGGCCATCTGTCTGGAGGGCTTGGACTGGGTCTTCCTGCCTGGAAGATGGGGTTGGATTGGATGGCCCTTGGGGTCTCTTCCAACACTATGATTCCATGAGCTTCTCAAATGCCTCAATGAGCCCATTTTTGCTTTGGCAACATATCCCATGCTTCCTAGATCCCACTTCCGCACTAAAGGACCTGTGGTGGCACAATGGGTTAAACCCTTGTGCCAGCAGGACTGCTGACCTGAAGGTTGGGTTTCTGACTTGAAGGTTGGCGGTTCAAATCCGTGAGATGGGGTGAGCTCCTGTCTGTCAGCTCTAGCTTGCAGGAACATGAGAGAAGCCTCCCAGCAACACATCCAGATGTCCCTTGGGCAGCGTCTTTGTAGATGGCCAATTCTCTCATACCAGAAGCGACGCAGTATGTTCTCAAGTCGCTTCTGAATGAGATCAATTCTTGATTCTTTTCCAGCCCCTGGTTTTGAAATGTCTTTTAAGAACCATATTTGTTTGTTTACCCATCGCCTTGAGTGTTTTACCTCCTTGGCAGCAAAGCACATCCCAATGCAGGTGGGCCAAAGGAAGGTTCGTCTCCATGAAGCCATTCCCAGTAATGCCTCCCAACTGGCTCAGGTCTTGACCTCTGACAAGTTTGCTCAGGAAATCTCAGGAAAGGATTTTAGGACCCCCAGAAGGTTAGGACAAACTATTTATTTCCAATATTTCTACCCCGCCCTTCTCCCCGAGGGGACTCAGTTATATCGTATAACTATATCGTTTGAGATCTTGCATTGCGCCAGGGAAAGGGTGTCACAAAATGTTTGGAAAAATGTTTTTCTCAAACATCAGAAAATCCTGACAAGATGAATATTTCAGCAATGAGAGTTTTCAAAGTACATCACTCAGTGCCAAATTGGCACATATTTATAGGATCATTTTTTAAAACTTTTTTTGTATTCTGCATTTCTAGTGGAGCAGAGCCAAAGTGGATTCCAAAAATCTATGATTTTCTGCATAGGAAAACACACACACACACAAACACACACACTTCATACCCTGACATGAAGTCCAGTCGTGTCCGACTCTGGCTGTTGGTGCTCGTCTCCATTTCTAAGCCAAAGAGCCGGCGTTGTCTGTAGACACCTCCTAGGTCATGTGGCCGGCAAGACTACATGGTACACCATTACCTTCCTGCTGGAGCAGTACCTATTGATCTACTCACATTTGTATGTTTTCAAACTGCTAGGTTGGCAGAAGCTGGGGCTAATAGCAAGAGCTCACCCCACTACTCAAATTCAAACTGCTGACCTTTCGGTCAGCAAGTTCAGCAGCTCAGCAGTTTAACTCTCTGCACCACCAGGTGCTTATATATATATATATATATATATATATATATATATATATATATATATCTTGCAGGAAATAATGAAAGTATGCATTCCAATGCAGAAAATGCTATTTTCTGTGCATATGACATGTGAATTTTGTACAGAGTACATTCAAACTTATATGTATAATTATGTAAATTATATTATAATTATGTATGTTTTAAATGCCAGTTCCTAATTCTAATGTAATTTTTAATTTAATGGTTTTAAATGTGATATAAACTATTTTTTTATGCATATGCTTATATTGTAAGCCGCCCTGAGTCCCCTGATGGGTGAGAAGGGCGGGGTAGAAATGATGTAATAAATAAATAATAAAAATAAAATAAATAAACTGCAAACACTCTTTGAAAATGTAATGTGCCACTATGCATCACATTCATCAGCACATACTTTTTTTGGTTTCAGGGTTTTGAAAGTTGAGATGCGCATTAGATTCAATGGCGCATGAGACTTGAGGAAATATGGTACTTGAAGTGTTTGAAGAGACAGTGCTTGTGAAGTTTCTGAAGTCTCAAGAGATTTTGAACTCACAGAGTTGGACAATGCTTCCAGTTGGGGAGGCTTAAATGGGGCTGGACTGGATGGCCTTTGTGGTCTCTTCCAACACTATGATTCTAAGCAAATAGCACACTATGCAAGCATGTGTGAACTGAGATGCACATGTTTGCACCATGGGACTTCTGCCCAGGTGAAAATGCCCAATTGTTTCTGAAGCTGCGCATGATGCCAGGGAAAGGTTCAAGGAATGAGAGTTGGGAGGGCAATGGAGATGCGTAAATCTTTTTCTAATGTTTGGACAGAGCTTTTCCTTCCCTCTGGAGACCTGACTCCGGATGCGACATTTCCTTGAGCCTTGCGCTTGCAATGAGAACAAACAAAGAGGGCATCCAGGTTAAAGCATCTCCTGCCCGTCCTCCTTCTCAGTGGGTAAATCATGAGTTGCAAACAGATGCTCAGGTCGTGCTACTGGCTCCTCTGGGAATCCCACCACTCAGTCAGGCCGACAAAACATTACAACATGTGCCTGTCCATCACGCAGTCCACCTTGTCTGCCTCGGTGGCCAGCAGAGTGTGCTCCAATCCATGCGCCGCATGACGCTTCTCCCTCGGCAAAGGACGGGGACGACTTTTCCATGCTAATAAAGCGTTCCCTGCATTTAATATGTACGGGCCGCGAGCGAAGAGAGCAACCGAGTCCGACTCTCCCTTCGCATTCAGAGCAGGCAAAGCCAAGCATTGGAGAGAAAAAAAGAAGAAGGTTTCCACTGGATTATGTGATGTTCAGTCACTCCCCCGGCTCATTTCCATAGTGCACGAAGGGTAGATTTACCGACAAAGTGGGTTGCATTCATTAATATCTGTGCAAGTTAATGGGGATGGGGGCCTCCTTTTTGCTGAAAATGCAGAAGACGGCTGTGATTAGTCAGCTTTCGCTGAATTATGGGTGCGAAGCATCTTGCCTACAAAGTAAGCCCAGGACCTGAGAAGGAAAGCTGGGTGGCTGTGTATCCCTGTCTGTCTGTTGTTGGTTTTGGGATTTGTAGCATCATAGAGTTGGGAGGGGACTCAAGAGGCATCTAGTCCAACCCAATAAAGGTAAAAGAGGTAAAGGTTTTCCCCTGACATTAAGTCTAGTTGTGTCTGATTCTGGGGGTTGGTGCTCATCTCCATTTCTAGGCTGAAGAGCCGGTGTTGTCCATAGACACCTCCAAGGTCATGTGACCAGCATGACTGCATGGAGCACCATTACCTTCCTGCCAAAATGACACCTATTGATCTACTTAATGGAGCAGCTCTTGAATATTTTATTTAAAGATCCTGAAAATCCCTTACCTAGATGACCCTTACTCAAAAATCTTGTTTTATTTATTTATTTATTTATTATTACATCATTTCTACCCCGCCCTTCTCACCCATCAGGGGACTCAGGGCGGCTTACAATATACATCACAAACACAGTTTACATCAAATTAAAAGTCATCCAAGACTAAAAATTACAATAAAAATTAAAATATAAATTAAAAACAGCATAATTATTATTTTTCCATGAAAGTGTTGACAGGACATGTTCTGCCTGACATTTGCTCTTTGCTCACAATATAAGGTCATGCAAACTGCAGTAATGATTTGGCTGCTGGATGATGCATACGTGGGATGAACTATGAACATGTCACCTGAGGATAGTGCATACGTGGAGCAAACTATGGACACTTCACCTGATGTGATGAGTAATGAGTTATATAAGTTACAAGGCAACTACAAATGTCCAAAAGGATTATAATAGTCAGCAAATTCCATTGTCAGTTAGCTTTCTGCGCATGCTTGTGTAAAATTGTATACATTGGAAAGCCACTACAGGCAAGGGGTGGCATTGCGTTTTCTGGGCATTAGCGAACATTGTCACCTGCTCTTGGCCAAAAGTAAACTATCTTGAAGACAACTTCTGCTGTCAGTCTGCATTTTTCGCCCAAACGAAATTCCACAACATACTCACATTTGCATGTTTTCGAACTGCTAGGTTGGCAGAAGCTGGGGCTAACAGCAGATTCTCATTCCGCTCCCCAGATTCGAACATGTGACCTTTATGTCTGCAAGTTCAGCAGTTCAGTGCTTTAACTCACTGCACCACTGGGGGCTCCAGTCCAACCCACTACCAGTCAAGAAAGTGATGTGACAGCCCCATTGACTTCCACAGATATTAATGCACGCAACCCACCTTGTCAGCAAATCTGCTCTTTGTGCACTATGGAAATAGCTGGGATTGTGTGTGTGTGTGACTGAACATCATATAATGCAAACTGATTCAAAATGATCTTGAGAGCTGGGCCAAAACAAACAAAATGCATTTCAATGAGGATGAATGTAAGTCATCAACAAGAGTAAAGTCTACTGAATCGAGGGAATTCCCACTCTCTTCTGCTTTAGTCAGACCTCACCTGGAATAAGACTGGTAACAAACTGACTCTGATGCCTAAGCCTTCGCTCCCCTTGTGCCTGCTTCGAGTCTGCATCTGGGAAACTGCTCCTAAGGATTTATTGCTGTTTCTTTGTCTGAAGTAAGACTGCTATTTGATTTGGGAGTTTATCAGAGACTAAGAACTGTGTTTGCTTTCTTTTGCATTATTACACTGAGTTTGCTGTTCTTTATGTTTTGCTGAAGTAAAGCAGTTTTCATTTACTTACCACAGTGTTTTAAGGCAGTTCTTAAAAGACAAAACAGGACAGGATAGGACTAGATGGCCTCTGGAGACCCATCCAACTCCTACAGTCCCTCCGTTCCTCTAAAGCAATAGTTCTCAACCTGTGGGTCCCCAGATGTTTTGGCCTTCAACTCCCAGAAATCCTAACAGCTGGTAAACTGGCTGATATTTCTGGGAGTTATAGGCCAAAATGCCTGGGGACCACAGGTTGAGAACCATGGCTCTGAGGTTTTCCCATGATGTTGACTCAGTGCTCCACAGGATGCTGGTTGCATGCTGGAAATCCGGGCACTGCATTGAATGAGCCTGACAGCCATTTCTTTTGGCAGGAGCAGAGCTTCAACGGGGTGCATGTTTTAAAGGAGAGACGCACGCCATCCATGACTGCGGGGACCGCATCTCCGCAGGAGTGTTGTCTATTGTGCAAAGAAGCCTGAGATGAATATTAAACAGTCGGGGGGGGCCCAGTGGTGAAAGACGATACTCCAAAAATAAAATGTTACTGTACCATGGAAAATGTAATTATCTCTTTAGTCCTCCTGGATCAACTGCCTTTTTTTAATCAACGGTGACATCCTGATAAAGCCTAATTGTTGTTCTGCTGCAACCTGTGATAAACATCCAAGGAGAAGGCTTCCCAAGATGGATGGGTGAGAGGCAAAGGCCTTGAGGACTTCTCTCTCCCTCTCCAGGAACCAAGGCCACCAGCGTGATTTCCTTCCCCTCGTTTAATATCTTCCTGCCAGTTCATAAAAAGAGCGACAAGACCTGCAAATTCCAGGTGCATTTAGCTTATTATTGTGGTTGTTGTTTCATGTTATCATAAGGTGATCCTATAAGAGTGGTGACTTGCCCAGGGCAACCCAGTGGGTCTTGTTCAAAATTTTAGTTTTAATGCTGGTGGATACCAGCTTCAACCTTTATATCTCACCAGAGAATTTGCCCATCTGTGTTTCATAGTCATAGACTCCTAGAGTTGGAAGAGACCACGTGGCATCTAGTCCAACCCCCTGCCATGCAGGAATCATATAATCCTAGAGTTGGAAGAGACCTTGTGGGCCATCCAGTCCAACCCCATTCTGCCAAGAAGCAGGAAATTGCATTCAAAGCACCCCCGACAGATGGCCATCCAGCCTCTGCTTAAAAGCTTAAAAGCCTCCAAAAAAGGAGCCTCAACCACAGTCCGGGGGAGAGAGTTCCACTGCTGAACAGCCCTCACTGTGAGGAAGTTCTTCCTGATGTTCAGGTGGAATCTCCTTTCTTTCCTGTAGTTTGAAGCCATTGTTCCATTGCATCCTAGTCTCCAGGGCAGCAGAAAAGAAGCCTGCTACCTCCTCCCTATGATGCATGTCTCCTCTCAGAAAAGAAGCCTGCTCCCTCCTCCCCTCCCATCTTGATCCCTGGCCCTCATCATGTCTCCTCTCTCTCCGCCTTCTCTTCTGCAGGCTAAATATGACCAGCTCTTTAATCCGCTCCTCATAGGGCTTGTTCTCCAGACCCTTGATTCTTTGAGTCACCCTCCTCTGCCCAGTTTCCAACAGACCCCATAACCTTTGAGGATGCTTGCCATAGATGTGGGGTTAAACATCAGGAGAGAATGCTTCTGGAACATGGTCAGACAGCTCGAAAAATGCACAGCAAACCAGTGATTCCAGCCATGAAAGCCTTCGACAACACAAAGCTAAAGCTCTTTTTTTTTAACTCCAACTCCCACGATTCCATTGCATTGAGCCATGGCAGCTCAAGTTGGGTCAATCTGCATTGATTCTCCAGTGTGAATGTACCTCCAGCTACTCATAGACATTTCCTTTAAAAATGCAATTTATTTAGTGTAAGTTTGCAAGGAAGGAGGAGGAGGCAGAGAAATGTGGTGTGAGATCATATTGACTTTTCAGACGAATGTACAAGTATCAGTTTCCATTAAAGCAAGAAACTCCTTACAAAACCTGAAGTTCAGGAAGAGTTGAAGTGTTCGTGTTGCATTTAGAAAAGCTAGGCATGACTTCCTGAAGAGTTTCTGAAAGCTTGGAGTTCAACCAAATGGATTTTTCCAAGTATCCAGGAGTGTCTGTGGTGGTCGCGTCTGGCTGGATCGTTCTTTCTGAAGAAATGTGAAATAAAAGCCACACGAGCTTGAACTGAAGTAGTCTATTTTTATTTCTAGCTGGATTTACCGAAATCACTCTCTTCTCCATGACTGATGATTGACAGGTGGAGGGGGGCCAAAGGGAGGAGAGGGCAGGCCTGTTCTTTGCTACCCTAGAAGGAAGAACCAAGACTCAATGGTCTGAAGTTACAGGAGGGTAGATTTCAGTTGAGCATTGGTTGGAAGAGCAATTCAACAATGGGACCATTGCCTGGAGAGATGGGTTCTCCTTCTCTAGACATCTCCAGAAATTGCCTGGACTTGGAGGTCTTGCAGTTAGCTGGGACTTGCTAACTCTGTGTTTCCAGGATTGTAATTAGGCCTTCGATCTGACGCAGCTTCAGAGATCTATGAATCTAGAGCTGAGTACCTGAAGGGACTTCTTGAGGCTAAGAACAATTCAGCAATGGAACTGATTGCTTGGAGAGGTGGTGGGATGCCCTTTTCTGGACAAAAGAGGTTGAATATGTCCCTACTTCTGGGGATGCTAGAGCTTGAGATCCGAAACTGAGCAAGAGGTTGGATTCTGTGGCCCATGAGACCCTTTCCAACTGTAGAGTTCGGTGATTTGATGATTAGGCCTTGGACCTGACCCAGCTTCAAGGCTCTTGGTTTCTACAACTGAGCATTAGAAGGAATGTCTAGAGCAGGTATGGGCCAACTTCAGTCCTCCAGGTGTTTTGGCCTTCAACTCCCACAATTCCTAACACCCAAAGCAGTTCAACAATGGAACCAATTGACCAGGGATTGGGCTGTCTTTGGCCGTCTTGAAGATACTGGACAGCTACTTCCAGGGGATGCATTAGCTGGAGATCATGCATTGAGCAAGGGCTTGGACTCCATGAGGCTCCTTCCAGTTCTATGGTTCTAGGATTTTAGGATTAGGTTTTGGACACAGCTCTAGGATTCTAGAGTTTAGCATTAGAAGAAGTTTCTTGAGGTTAAGAACAATTCATCAATTGTCTGGAGAAGTGGTGGGATGTTTTTTTCTTGATGTCTCCAAAAAGAGGTTTGACAGATTCCTACTTCCGGAGATGCTTGAGCTTGAGATCTTTCACTGAGCAAGGGGTTCGACCCTATGGCCCATGAGGCCTTTTCCAACTTCATGTTTCTGGGATTATAATATTAGGCTCTGGATCTGACCCAACCTCAGAGTTGTGTGATTCTAGGTTTCCAGGATTAAGCATTGGAAGGAAAGTCCTAAGGAAAAAGTGGTTCAGCAATGGATCCAATTTCCAAAAGAGTTCCTTGGATATGTCCCAAAAGATGATGGACAACTCACTTCTAGGGATGTCCTACCTAGAGGTCGTGCCCCCACAGAGCCTCATCCAACTCTAGGATTCTATGGTTCATAAAGCAGACTCAAGTCTAATGGTCTGAAATCCCAGGAACGCAGCTTTCCTTTGAACTTTGGATGTGATAAACATAATGTGTGGTTTGACTGACATTGTATGAAAAATGCATGGTTGGGGCCTATAGAGGCTAAAGATGCCACCCTAAGAAATGAAGCCTGGAAAACTACAAAAGGAGAATTCAGGGTATAAATAAAGTTATTATTATTGTTGTTATTTTATTGTATGACACAACAAACAAGATAGATATGCTGGATTTCGTATCACAAAATCACAAGTCGAACACTTCCCAAGTGTCTAGGACTGTGTGATGTATTTTTGGATTATGAGCGCAGATCCCATTATTTATTATTATTATTATTATTATTATTATTATTATTATTATTATTATTATTATTTCCTCTGGAAGTTTATTATGAAGTAATGTGGAGAACCAATGGAGATTTCAAGAGAAGAATTCTCTTGGGTAAAAATAATACACTCAATGTGTTTTTCATACTTCCATGGGTTCTGTCCCTTTAACCCCAGCAAGTATGGATGGCTGACCGCACTGTAATTGGGACTAACAATAGTAATTGGGCCATTGTCTAAGGAATATTTCCTGGCAGTGGCTTTCTTTGCTCTTGGCCTTTTCTTCTTCTTATGACTTATGGATTTGACAATAAATTTTGACTGACAGATGGAC
This sequence comes from Anolis carolinensis, assembly GCF_035594765.1. Taxonomy (NCBI): domain Eukaryota; kingdom Metazoa; phylum Chordata; class Lepidosauria; order Squamata; family Anolidae; genus Anolis; species Anolis carolinensis. The sequence continues at coordinate 365,694,532 of NC_085841.1, forward strand.
TGATTGGGCGCGAAAGGTCATTTGGAAGCAACAGATCAGCCCTCGGAAGACGGACACCAGCAGCGGGCTCTCCTTGGCGGAGCTGCGCTTGGTAACACGCCTGGGTTTATGGCTCGGTGACGAAGGAATTGGTTTCCCAATAAATTTAGCCATTTATTTTTATGTTTGTGCTTTGCTCTATAGACACAGATTTTGGGGTGGTTCATTCATAGCAATGTAAATGGGGAAAGAGGGTGGGGTGAAGACATCTACTATCACATAAAGGATACAGAAAAATACCAACACATAAAATACCTAAACATCATGTATTATATTAGTTAATGTAACCTTTCTCATGGGAAACAAGAATCCATCAAATACATTTGAAAAGAAAAATTAACGTGTAAGTATTTAAAGAGTAATTAGGTGCAGTATACCAGATATGGGCAAACGTAGGTTCTCAAGGAGTTTTGGACTCCAACTCCTACCATTCCTAACAGCCTCAGGCTCTTTCCTTTTCCCCCTCAGCCGCTTAAGCATGAGGCTGTTAGGAATGGTGGGAGTTGGAGTCCAAAATCCCTGAAGAGCCCTCGTTTGCCCATACGTGCTCTGTATAATATTGAATAATAACTGCCATGGCTCAATGCTACGGAATCATGGGAGTTGTAGTTTGACAACGTCTTTAGCCTTCTGCCAAAGAGTGAAGGTTCCTCTCCAAACTACAACTCTCATGATCCCATAGCTTTAAGCCATGGTAAAATGTTGTCAAACTGCGTTCATTCCACAGGGTATGTTGCACCTCAGCGCTGGTTCACCTTGCTCTTAACACACATTCGACCACAGCAGGCTAGGTTTAAACAGTTTATTGATAAAAGATAGCAAAGTCTGAATAAAAAGCAGTTAAGAAAGCAAACATCCAAATGCAATGACAGTCAATAAAAAGCAATATTTCAATTGCAAAGGCAGTCAGTCAAAAAGGCTATTCTCCAGAGGTAAAAGCAATTTGCAGAATATAATTCCAAGTCTCTGATATAGGAAATTAGCTCTGAAAAACAAGGCAACATGAACTTCAGAGTAATATCCAAAACACAGGTTCCAGGCATGAACATAAACGAGAATCCTTTTCCATGAGCTTAGACGAGGCAGGAGATGTGCTTTCAAAAATCAACGTTGCTTCGTCGGAAATCTTTCCCTGTTTTTCCTGTATTTACCCATGTTTACAAGCCAAGAAAGCATTTCTCTGTCCTTGAGTTCCCACACGTTTGCCAGCTATTCTAAGGAACATCAGGGGTGATGAACCTTTAACCTTAACCTATTATCTCTAACTAAGGAAGATTCCTCTGACTCACTGCCAGTGACACCTGGAACTTGTTGATATTCTAAATCCTGTGAAAGGTCACCCTTACCATTAGTTTCCGTTTCCTCGCTAGCCTGCGGCCTCTCTGATAATTCAGAGCAAGAGCCTTCAACATTTCCAGCATCAGAGCCTTCGAGATTTCCCTCATCAGCATTGCATAAACCCAAAACCCCCTTCATCATCAGACTGAACCACAACAGTGTAGATGTAGCCATGGATTAAGGAAAAATAAACAATTACTGCAAACAATTTGTAATTCCAAGACAAAAAAGGAGTCTGGCTCATGGATATAACTTTAATTGCCATGGTTCAATGCCATGGCATCCTGGGAGTTGTAGTTTGGTAAGGCACCTGCACTCTTTGGCAGAAAAAGCTAAAGATATTTTCAAACTGAGACTCCCAGGATGCCATTGCATTGAGCATGGGCAGTGAAAGTGGGGTCAAACTGCATTCATTCTGAAATGTAGATGGCCCCTGAGATCAGGAGAGGTGGTGAGACTATACAGAAGATCTTTATAGGAAAGGTAATAATATTGAAGACAGCTTTGACAGTGCGGTGAGTGAATTAGTACCAGACATCCTGAGGAGTGAGGTTGAATGGGCCTTTATTTATTTATTTATTTATTTTTCAAACTTATATGCTGCCACTCCCCTAGGGCTCGGGGCGGCTTACAAGAACCGGCTAAAATCAACAATTTAAAAACATCTTAAAACATCTTTAAAATATCTTAAAAACATCCTAAAAGCACCTTTTAAAACATCTAACAGAACTCAAAGGCCTGCCGAAACAGGTGTGTCTTACATGCCCTGCGGAAGGCCAACAAGTCCCGCAAGGCACGAACTTCAGGTGGCAAGGTGTTCCACAGAGATGGTGCCACTGCTGAAAAGGCTCTGCGTCTAGTTGCAGTTAGACGCAAGGTCTTAAAACTGGGGACTTCCAACAGGTCTTGGTCCTCAGAACGGAGGGATCTCTGGGGTTTGTAGGGAGTGAGGTGGTCCCTCAGGTACATCAGCCCTAGACCATGTAAGGCCTTAAAGGTAAGCACCATCACTTTGAAAGTGATCCGGTGCTCAATTGGTAACCAGTGCAGCTGCCGTAAGATTGGTGTTATGTGGCATCTCATCGGGACTCCCGCAAGGAGCCGGGCAGCTGCATTTTGCACCAATTTGAGCTTCCAGATCACCGACACAGGAAGGCCTATGTAAAGGGCATTACAGTAGTCCAGTCTCGAGATGACTGTAGCCTGGATCACTGTAGCCAGGTTGTCCCTAGATAGATAGGGGGCTAGCCGTCTAGCCTGCCGAAGATGAAAAAAGGCGGTTTTGCTAACGGCGGAGACCTGGGCCTGCATCGTCAGTGAAGGGTCCAAGAGGACTCCCAGACTCTTTACTAGTGAAGACGGGCGTAGCACTTCGCCATCCAGGGTTGGCAACTGGATATCCCCACTGCCCGGTCGGCCCAGCCATAGGATCTCCGTCTTTGCTGGATTCACCCTTAACCTACTGGAACGTAACCATCCAATAATGGCCTTGAGGCACTGATGAAAATTGTCGGGTACAGAATCTGGTCGGCCCTCCATCTTTAACACAAGCTGAGTGTTGTCAGCATATTGATAACACTCGAGCCCGAAATCTCGGACCAACTGAGCAAGTGGTCGCATATAGATGTTAAACAACAGAGGGGAGAGAATGGCCCCTTGAGGCACCCCACAAAGTAGAGGGGACCTCTCAGAGACCAGGCCTCCCCTCTCCACTCACTGTCCACGGTTGTGAAGAAAGGAGGCCAGCCAATTTAAAGCTGTCCCCCTGACTCCAACAACGGCAAGGCGGTGGGTCAAAAGATTATGATCGACTGTGTCAAATGCTGCAGTGAGGTCTAATAACACGAGCAACACCGACCCGCCCTGATCAAGCTGGCATCGAAGGTGATCCTTAAGAAGCATTGCTAATAACAAGGCAGCAGGAGATTAAGGGATCCCAGCTGAATTGTTTGAAATCTTGGGGCCATAAAAGTAGCATGTGGCTCCTTTGTTAAAATACAAGCAGCTATATGGAGAAAGTTAGGCAGCCTCTGGAAGAGAGGAGATGGAGATGATGATGATGATGATGACTATACCCCACTTTCTCAAAGTGGCTCACGACAGATCCTGTCATCATTTTTTCTGTGTGTATTTTGCTACTAATAGAACTAGATGTAGGCTAGTAAATATAAGCATTCTAAAAACTATTATTCTTTATACATTTATACGTTATCGTGATAATAAATACTTTGCAATGCCAGTTTTTATTGTGAACGCATGGGTGGGTTTGGCCTGTTTTCATCATTCCTTGTTGTGCTTATCCTTGGAACATTTTTTCCCCGCACTCAAGGTTTGTAGCTGAAACGTCTACTCCCCTGTTGTTTTAACAGAATGGATTGGAATATGTATTGGGAGGAAGGGCTGAGGCTATAAGCAGCTATGTTAGCCTTGAATTTGGCTTCATGCATGCAGTCATGTGAGGTAGTCATGTAATTTGAGCCTCTGGTGGCCTAGGGGATAAAAGCCTCGTGACTTCAAGGTTGGGTTGCTGACCTGAAGGCTGCCAGGTTCAAATCCCACCCGGGGAGAGCGCGAATGAGCTACCTCTATCAGCTCCAGCTCCATGCGGGGACATGAGAGAAGCCTCCCACAAGGATGGTAAAAACATCAAAAACATCCGGGCGTCCCCTCGGCAACGTCCTTGCAGACGGCCAATTCTCTCACTCCAGAAGCAACTCCAGTTGCTCCTGACATGAAAAAAAATGTAACTTGAGTATTAAAGCAATGATTTGATACTGTGGCCAAAGCTGTCCATTGAACTGCTCTTGGCTGCTGCGTGCCTTCCTCCCTGTCCTTTCTGCATAACATGTGATGGGCCACCACATCTTTATGTCAAGAGGACAGGAAAAATGAGGAGGGCCTGAGGGGGCCGCATCCGGCCCTCGGGCATTAGTTTGCTCATGCCTGACCTAGAGGTTCCTAGTGATGTGTTCCCTATAGCAATCTCTGGGTCTTCCAGCCTAATAACTGGATGGTGTGGCAGAAGGTTACCATACAACTGCAATGGAGGAACTAGAGATTACTAGAAATAACATTTTGCTATCCATGAAGAATCAAATTTGCAAATGTCAAATCCACAAATGTGGAGTGCCAATTGTGATGATGATGATGATGTCTGGTGTGTTGTGTTCCAGAACTTTGTCAGTCTGGATTCGGAAGTCCCACAGTATCTTTGCCTGCTCATTTTCCACTACCTTTGCAGGTTTGTGATCTAACCAGTTCTTTGCTGCTGGGAGGTGGTACTTGAGGCATAAGTTCCAATGAATCATTTGGGCCACATAGTTGTACCTCTGTTTGTAGTCTGTCTGTGCCATTTTCTTACAGCAGCTGAGAATATGATCAATGGTTTTGTCGACTTCCTTGCACAGTCTGCATTTTGGGTCATGGCTGATTTTTCAATCTTGGCCTTAACTGTGAACAGTACAGGTGGTCCTGGTGGTGATTGGCACACTGGGTGCTATGCCAAAAGATCTCAGCCGGCATTTGGAAACAATAAACATTGACAAAATTATGATCTGTCAACTGCAAAAGGCCACCTTACTGGGATCTGCATGCATCATCTGAAAATACAGCACACAGTCCTAAATGCTTGGGAAGTGTTCGACTTGTGATTTTGTGATACGAAAACCAGCATATACATCTCATTTGTTGTGTCATACTATGTCTTTATGTCAATCTTGTTTGCTGTGTCATAATAATAATAATAATAATAATAAGTCATTGTGAAGTGTTGGCACAGTGAGCTCTACCAGAAATAATAATTAATAATTGTAATTAATTATAATTGTTATTATTATTATTCCTGGTAGAGCTTGGTATGCCAACTTCACAACACACTTGCCACCACTGACATCGCCTTATCCAGTTTGATGGTGATGTTGTTATTATTGTTATTGTCATCACTATCATCAAACTCAACAATGCAGTTTGATGCCAAGCGTGTTGTGAAGTCTGTAAAATGTCCTTCACCAGAGAACTGGAAAATGCAAGAGGCAGAGAAAAGGGCCTTTGGAAGAAGGCAAGTATAGAGAAGTCCAGCCAATTGTAAGTTGAAAGCCTCTCTCCAAGGTGCTGAAAGCCTTCCCTCTGAAGATATGCCCAGCCTCTTGGCCAGATCTCCAAACCTTCAAGGAGAAAGCCTGGTCCCTTGTAGAGGAAGAAGCCTCCAGACCCCCTGGGGTCAGGCAATGGGGTCACTGGCTGCCCATTGGGACCCATACAAACACAAAATGGTAGCAAAGGCCCCACAGTCAGGAGAACATCTTCTTGGGGGAGATTGGACTAAAATGAAAGAAAGAAATCATGGGAAGGAGAGAAGAATCATTGCATTGGACTCCTGCTGAAGAAGGCAGTGCCACCCTTAAGAAGGCAAAGACTGGAGAAGTCTGGTGAGAGTTACCAAAGTTTCTGGTGAAAAAGGGAAGGAAGGAAAGAGAGAAAGAAGAGATGCTGTGGAAGGCATATGTGCCTCTCAATGAAGCGTGCAGTGAAATCCTGAAAGCGACCACTTCCTAGAGGGAAATCCCAATTGTTTTAGGCTGGCTGGGATCCTGGATGGAAGCGAGAAGGGAGGTGCCTCAGAAGCACCTCCTGCCTCTCAACCAAGAATGCAGTGAAGCCCCCAAGCTGGCACTTGTGGGAGGGCTTCCCAAGGCTGGAAGTCTGGCTAAAGAGGGAAGGAAATAAAGAAGGAAGGATCAAAGAAAGGAAGGAAGGAGAGAGGGAAGGAAGAAATGCCATGGAAGCCATCTTGAAGTAGAGTGCAGTGAGAACCCAAACCTGGCACCTGCTGGAGGCTGGTTGGGACATGTGGTGAAAGAGAGAAGGAAGAAGAAGAATAGAATGATAGAATCCTAGAGTTGGAAGAGACCTGGTGGGACATCGAAGCCAACCCCTTTCTTCCAAAGGCGGGTGGCCCTTCCTTAGAGTCCTAGAATCCCAGAGTTGGATGAGACCTCACAGGCCATCCAGTCCAATCCCATTCTGCCAAGAAGCAGGAAAATCGCATTCAAAGCACCCCGACAGATGACCACCCAGCCTCTGCTTCAAAGCCTCCAAAGAAGGAGCCTCCACCACAGTCTGGGGCAGAGAGAGTTCCACTGCTGAATAGATCTCTCTCTCTCAGTAGGGAAGTTCTTCCTCATGTTCAGGTGGAATCTCCTTGAAGCCATTGTTCCATTGTGTCCTAGTCTCCTGGGCAGCAGAAAACAAGCTTGTTCCCTCCTCCCTATGACTTCCCCTCACATATTTGTATATGGCTATCATGTCTCCTCTCAGCCTTCTCTTCTGCAGACCACACCTGGAATCACACTGTGTCCAATTCTGGGCACTGCAGTTGAAGGGAGATGTTGACTCTAAGCTGGAAAGTGTCCAGAGGAGGATGACTCAAAAGATCAAAGGTCTGGAGAACAAGCCCTATGAGGAGCAGCTTAAGGAGCTGGGCATGTTTAGCTTGCAAAAGAGAAAGCTGAGAGGAGACATGAGGAGGGCCATGTAGAACTATGTGAGGGGAAGTCATCGGGAGGAGGGAGCAGGCTTCCTTTCTGCTGCCCTGCAGACTAGGACACAATAGAACAAGGGCTTCAAAGTACATGAAAGGAGATTCCACCTGAACATGAGGAAGAACTTCCTCACTGTGAGAGCTGTTCAGCAGTGGAACTCACTCTCTGCCCCGGACTGTGGTGGAGGCTCCTTCTTTGGAGGTTTTGAAGCAGAGGAAAGACGGAAGGAAGGACGGAAGGATGGAAGGAAAGACGGAAGGAAGCAAAGACGGAAGGAAGAAAGGAAGGAAGGAAGGAAGGGAAGAAGGAAGGAAGGAGGGAAGGACGGAAGGATGGATGGAAAGAAGGAAGGATGGATGGAAAGAAGGAAGGAAGGGAAGAAGGAAGGAAGGAGGGAAGGAAGGAAGGATGGATGGATGGAAGGAAGTAGGGAAGGAAGGAAGGAAGGACGGACGGAAGGAAGGGAAGAAGGAAGGAAGGAAGGAAGGAAGGAAGGGAAGAAGGAAGGAAGGAAAGACGGAACGAAGGACGGAAGGAAGGACGGAAGGAAGGAAGGAAGGAAGGATGGATGGAAGGAAGGAAGGAAGGAAGGAAGGAAGGAAGGAAAGGAGGTGGTGCTAAGGAAGGGCCACTCGTCTCTTGAGGAAGAGTGCAGTGAGGGCCAGAGGCTGGTCCTTGCTTAAGTCGTTGAACTTCTGGAGAAAGAGAAAAGGAAGGAAGGAAGGAAGGAAGGAAGGAAGGAAGGAAGGAAGGAAGGAAGGAAGGAAGGAAGGAAGGAAGGAAGGAAGGCTTCAGGGTGGAAG